>NC_137929.1:60495410-61032910 GCF_963969265.1 Rhamphochromis sp. 'chilingali' | reverse complement strand
CTAATTATCTTGTTTTAATGATCACAGGGAAACTCAAATGGCTTAAATCAAAATCCAGTTCATGGCCACTTCCTCAGTACAGGTATTTCAGAATTGCTCCTTAGAGTCCTGCTTCAACTATTCTTTATGTGAAAAAATCATGCATTTGCCCAAAACAAAAACAAAACCTGGCCCCTAACATTTTCACAAAGTGAAATATTATCATTACACAAACTTTAAACTATGTTTTAAAAGGTTTTACTGTTTTTCCCCTCATTTTTGTTGCTGTTTTCCAACCTCAGAGCCACCACAGAGACTCATATAGCTTTGTATTTGTGTTTATTTGATGGCACATATTAACATTGCAGCATTTAAACACGTATACAGCTGATGCAGTGCATACAGGATTTCTAGCCAAAGCTAATTTGTAGGTCTTGCCCCTGGTTCTGCTTTTAAGACACAACATATCCATACAAGTATAGGATCAAACAGTTCAAAAGCAACAACAACAATGATAATATTCATAATAATAATAAAGTACTGACAGAGGTGTTTTTAATATTTTCTTGATGTTGACATTTTTTCATAAAGCTAAAAGCCTCAAATAAAACCAGATTAACAGGCAGCAAAGGAAATCAGACTGTTTGTTTTTGAGTGTAGTGCCTGAAGAGGGCGCTTTTACTCTGCAGGAAAAAGAGCAGCGTTCACTCTGCAGCGTCTCATCTGCTCCATGTCGTAGCCACACGGCAGTAAGCACTGAACTTCACCAGCCCTGACAGCTGATTGTTTACACACAGTTTTCATTTCCCTATGATCCCTGAAAGTAATATTAATTGAAGTAATGCTTCAAACTAACTGAGCTGTTTCAATCATCCAGTCAACAATACAGCAGTGGAAAAGGTTTCGGTGTTTTAGGACATATTAGAAAAACATTCTGCTCTTTAAAAGGTTCTAAAATTAAGACAAAATGAAGAAGTGTGTGTGGAAAATCTGAGAATAGCTCATGATTCATTAGCTTGTAGAACCACCTTTAGCAGCAGCAACCTAAAGTTTGTCCAGGATAAATTTAGCAGTCACTACACATCATGATGCAGGAATCTTTGCCCTCTCACTTTTACAACTTTGCTTCAGTTTATTGCAGTTTGCAGTCATCTGTTTATGCACAGCTCTGAAGGTCCTGGCACAGGACTTCAATCAGACTGAAGTCTGGAATTTGGCTCGTTGCAGCACCTTGATCCTTTTCTTTTTCTGCCATCAAATTGTAGATTTGCTGCTGCATTTGGGATCATTGTCCTGTAGCATGAGCCAATAGGTGTTGTACAAATGGCCTCATGTTTGACTCTAGACCATGAACTCCTTTGCATACAGAGGAGTTCATGGTCCACTGAATGGCTTGAAGGTGTCCAGGTCTTGTGACTGCTGAGCAAGCTAAATCATCAAACTGCCACCACGGCACAGCCATGCACATGACTGTTTATAAGATTGGGGAAACCTGCAGTCAGCTGAGACTGAAGAAGTCACTTGGATGAGCGACGAAAAGTTTCTCCCACGAAACGCTACGTCCAGATAAACAGAACCAATTTTCTTGGAGAGCCAATCTCCTAGCAACCCTTCCAAACAACCCAAACGTATTCAGTGTTGTTCTTATTGTGTTGTCATGAACTTTAACCTCTATCATGCTAATCAAGGTCTGCAGAGTCTGAGTTGTAGCTCTTGGGCTTTTGCATGTTCTCTGAGCATTGCACGCTATGACCATGGGATTAAATCCTGGAATGTCCACTCCTGGGAGTCCTGATAACTTTTCTGGATGTTTTCCACATGAGAATAATCTATCTCACTGCAAGATGATGGACCGTAGATTATTTGGAAATGGCCTTATAACTATTCTGAGACTGACGGGCAACAATAGCTGCTTCTCTCGAGATTATATCTTTCCTTTTGGCATTGTGTTAACACACTGAAAGGTTCATCAACCCAAAACTGCTTTTACCCATCTGGAATACAATTATACTGAGTTTCTTTACACTGACTCTAGCCAGATGTTTAACGCAGCCATAACAAACTGCCTACAAAAATGATGAACCTTGGCTACACATCTGCTTCTGAATTGACGAGGTCCTCAGCGACCACCCAGAGTGTCAGAGTAGGGCCCTACCTCATCCCAACACTCAGCTTACACATTGGCTCCCCACAGATGCTGAATCCTTACTGTACACTCTTTAGTAATACCAACTTGGTCCTCAATGCCACAAAAAACTATGGAAATACTTCAGGAGAAACAGATGTGACGCTCAGCCTATATACATGAATAGCAGTTTTGTGGAGAGGGTCTCTGACTTCAGATTTCTGGGCCTGCACCTGGATGATGATCTATTCTGGAAAACTAAAATCACATCACTAGTCAAGAAGGTAAAACAACACCCTAGCTGAGGAGCTGCTTGTTCTTCTACAAATGCTTTTTTGAATGCACAGAAGATCATCACAGTTGCAACAGTAAAGCCCACAGTCTCCCAAAGGACGCATCCCACCCAGCTCTCTTTGCACTCAGTGGGACTTGATACAATTAGGTTTTAGCTTTTGTACAATGACAATAAATATTGTGACTCTGGTTGTATGCAGGTGGTTATCTGATCATCATCTTACTGATCATCAGTTAATTAACTGCATTTGATTAGCAGCTCTTTTTTTTTCTCAATTCCTATATAAGCTTAGGTTTTCACTGCTTTGGCTTAATTCGTGTTAAATAAACAAGGACATGGGGGAATATGGATGTTTTTATTAATCTGAGGTGATGAACAGACTTTGCATTATGTTCTGATATCTAAAACCTTAAAACTGAAAGCGAGCACACATTTTATTGTGCGTTATCGTTATTGTTTAACTTCAGGGCCAGTGTATTTTCATCAAATAAACACATCATCATTCACTGCTGCTCAGTGCACACAGGGTCCCACTGCGACCCCTACAGGGATGAGACAATCATATTTGACCTTCAATAATAAATAAATATATAATGTAGTAAATCCAAAGAAAAAAAATTCTGTTCTGTGGAAAATAAACAGGAAGATGAATTTGGGGGAAAGGAGGGAACGGAGATGTTTCCATTTCATGTGAAATGTCCCTGAAGTTTTTATTTGCAAATAAATAAACATGTAAACAACAACTCTTCACTGGAAACAGCATCATATGTTTCAACAATAATGACACACGGACACAAATATCTCACACTCGGGAACAAAGCGCAGTGTTAGTACATATCATGTCATCCAAAGTCCTCAAAAAGATGAAGTCAGAGGTGGAAGAAGTAATCAACAACAGTGTTTCAGTATAAGCTGTTTCACAGTTTGAAACCTTCCATAGATTTTCATTAAACTTATGAAAAGTGCATTTTTAACCCTCTCTCTCTATATATATATATCTTTCCACTGGTTCACCTTCATTATCAAAAAATATATTTTAAGCAATTCTAGACCAAAGGAATCCCACAAAATAGCCACAAACAAGTCTTGCTATGATAATATCCTGTTTTTAAGCTACATTTGTGGTGTTTAACTTGACATTTCACCTGCTGCTGTAATTAAAAAGATTTTCAGACTTTTGGTTGCCTGTGATGGACTTCATAAACTTATCTATTTTTCTCCATGAAAAATGTATAAGATAATTTTGTAATTGATCGAGTTTACTCGTTGCCAAAATAGTTGTGGGTTCAAGACCCCTAGACGAGATATTTGTAGAGCTGAACTAAAAAGCGACTGAGCTTAGCAGGGAACAAAAATGCACCACTGGAAAGCAAAATGGTCCACTTGATTTATATCGCAAAGAAAAAATAAATGCATTCATGCCAGTTATCTTATTCTAATAATGTTCCAATGAAAATGATCAAATGAACCCAAACTCGTAATTTAAATCAAAATCGAATTAATTGCCTCTCCCTAAGTCAAAATTGCTCAGAGTTGCTTATTATGGTCTGCAGTCTCCTGCTGCATATAATTAAGAAAAGGACTCAGTAACTTCTCCAAACACTTCACTAAAGCCTGAAGAGGGCGCTGTTACTCTGCAAGAAATGGGGCTGCTTTTACTCTGCAACTTTTCCATGTTCTGGTTTTTATACCAAACACATGACAGGAAAATCAAAAGAAAGAAGCTGAATTTTACCTGATCTGACAGGTGAGTTTTACATGCAGTTTTTATGGACCCACCTTTACTAAAATTAAAACGGAATTTGCTTCAAAATAACTGGTGAAATAAGTGCTCAGAGGAATGTGAAGAGTGGCAAGATTTGCGTCTAGAAGTACTTTACAGTTTGGCAAAAGCAACATTTGAACAGAATTATTCTTATCAATCTGATATGAATTTCTCAACAACTCCTGAAACTTCACAACCTCTCAGACTCTTGGGTAACCCTTGAACTCAAAGACCCCAGAACTCTTCAGAACCACCCATTAAAGTCATTTGAGAAGGGTTTAGGAGTCCATTAAAACTCATGAACCATTCTCAACTCCTCACAGTCCTTCAGGTCCTTCCTGGTAGCTTTTTGGTCTGTTTGTCCCTTTAGGGACTCTTAGTCCTAGTGAAAAGTTCAGTCATGTAGTTCCACCGGCTTTTCACTCCATATTAGGAAAGAAGAGCTTTAGTGGAATGTCATCTATATTTCCACTGGAGTAGATAAAACAAAGTCTAACTCAAAGCTTTTATGAGGAACATTGTTAGCAGCCTCACTTTGACAGCCTCCTCAGCTGGTGTTCCTCCGTTTCATGCTTGATGCTTTGATGGACCCTCCTCTGCTGGACAGCAGTGAGGAGTGGGCTTCCCTCATGTTTTCCCTGAACGTCCTTGTAGAGTAGTAATACAGCAGCGGGTTGACCATGCTGTTCGACGCTGCCAGACACAGGGTCACCACCACCCCTCGCTGCAGGGCCAGCAAGATGTTGCAGTTCCAGCGGTTGCACACAGCGTGCAGGTGGAGCGAGCGGACCAGGTGATAGGGCAGAAAGCAGAGCAGGAAGGTCGCTGTCACCATGCTGACCAAATGCACCGAGCGCCTCCGGTTGCGAGTGCGATTCTTGCTGGCCAGGTTGGTGCCGCTAGGGCTCGAGTCGGCCGTTAGCTGTCGAATGATTTTGCTGTAGCAGATGATGATGGTGAGGAAAGGTATGAGGAAACCAAAAGTCACCGCCACGTAGTTTAACACCAGGATAATCGACCAGGACTTTGGGGTTTCTGGCTCAAAGCAGCGAGTTGCATTGTTCCTGAGAGAGAGCGAGACAAGCAAAGAAATGATGTTTTATCCATCATACCTACATAACTGTTTGATTAAATTAATTAAATAGATTCAGCTGTGTTTCTGTGACATTTTATTAAATTTGTAGATTATTAACTTTGGATTAGCTTGACATATGTTATGGTTTAAGGAAGCACCTTTTAGAAGCACCATAACCTATATTTGTTTTTGTTGTTTTAACATTTCTTTGCAAGCTCCTTTGACTACGATGACCTGGATGACTGAGAACCTTCACAGACTTTTAACATTGGCATGAGTATTGAACATGTTTTCTTTGAGCATGTTGCAGCATGTCCGACTGTTTCCAAATACAATCAAGAGGACAGGAGGAAAGGCATAAATAAAAACCCCACAGCCCAGCCGCCACCTTTTTGAACTTTATTTATTCAATCACTCTACGGCAGTGCAGTGTTATAGGCGTTAGTGCATATCAATATTTTTTTATATATTTCAGAATTACCAGATAAAGCTAATGTGTTGAAATCCAACAGAACCACCTCACAAATGGTTAGAAAATTATAAACTGGCACAAAGATTTCCAACATAAGCCACCATCCATTGAACTAGAAACATTCAACTGTTAAGTTAAGAGTCCTGCAGGGAAGCTTGACAATGAATAAATAAAGTATTACAACTCTGCTCATTAAAAATAATAATAAGCATATTGGTGTTGTGATGCTGTTTAATGTTAAACTGCTTAGACACTTAAGCTAGCTTTTTAGAGCTGTGACATATACTAGCATATACTATTATATATTGTACATATATTTATTAGTTCCAGATGTAGCCATTCTTGTATTTTGCACAACTCTGTTGCTTGTGAAGCTCGCACACAAGAATTTCACTCACATGTGCTGTACCAATGTACCTGCACATGTGATGTGACAATAAAAGTGATTTGATTTGATTTGATTTGACACCATGTGTGCAGTGGCTGAAAAAAAAGCCATAGCTCAGGTGTCTATTTGAGGCTGACTGTGTGTGTAGTGGTCAAACTTCATTAGATTATGCATTAAGTTCATATATATCGACTTCCTTCCATGGAAGCCGCAAAATGGAAGTCTGGAGTTGGTTTATGTGTCCTTGATCACTTGCCTTAAAAATCTGCCTTGTTTAAGAATTTGATTGGACAATTTAGCATCATTCACACATTCACACATCGCCACAGCACAGGGACTCTTGTCCTGGAGAAGAACAAGGACTAACTCATTAGCTAGTTTTTGACTGAGGATGGCAACTTCAAGCGCTGAAACGGTAAAAGTAAAATTTGATTGTTTATTTACTGCAACATATTTAAGGCACTCAGTCAAAGACAAGAATGAAAAGTCGACAGACCCAATGGTGCCCCCACCCCAGAAAGAATTTTTGCCATCAGCCGTCACTGATGGTAAAAAAAGAAGTATTTTTTTTACATTTTCACTCGTTTAAATAGTGCTAAGACTTAAGGTTTCCAGTATTGGGGAAATGGTCTGACTGCCTGACAAGTGATGAGAACCAACAGTTGGTAAATATGCTGATTAAATAATTTTTCTTCATACTTTTTTCAGTTATTTTTCAAAGGCAAATTTACTTTACAGATTAGAAATTTATGACATACTACAATACTGTAAAGATAAAAAAGATCTTCAGTCAGTTTTTGGGGGGCATTTGTCTAAAGAGACTGTTGTTTTATTTGGGAATCTTGCATCTTCAGGTGGACAAGAACTCCATAACAAATGGAGCCAAAAAACAACTTTAATTCTGCTCAGTAGGCCAAAACATGCAAGACTCGGTTCTATCATCACCTCCCAGAGGAGACATTTCCCTGATGCTTTTATCATCTCCCCTCAACATCAGGACAGAGTTGTTAGTTTTCCTGTACACAGGAAGACATACATTTCCTGCTCCTCGGACCAATTTTACAAAGACCACTGTCAGGGAAAGTGGGCCGATTTTGTTCATTTCCAGTTATACACTTATAATTTAGGGCTCTACTAAAGCAGTTTTATGTGATTAATGATCCAAAAAGAATCTGTATTTATTTGCATTCATATTATAAAAAGAAGATGGAGTGAGGCTCTTTTGCTCTGAGTCTCTGATGCTATCAGACAGCACAATGCAGGCATTTTAAAACACTTCTGTATATTCAGCCCTTGTCAGATAGGAAAGCTTAGTCTGTCTTTTCCAGAGTCTATGAAAAGGCTGTGCAGAGGAGAGATAGTAACTAATGACAATGTTGTTTTTTTCAGTTGGAAAATATGTGAGGAAGGTTTGCTGTACTGTTGTTAATGCTAAACATTGCCTCCTTGTTTGTTTAAGTTCTTCCAGTAACCGTGACAATATCAGGCGAAATTTATCATGATAAGTATACACAAACTGATCACAGGCGTGAAATCACTGTTAATTTAACTGGAAATCCAAACACAAGACACAATGCCTACTAATAAACCACACGGAAACCAGTTTAATGGTTTTAAGGCCTTGGGATGTGCTTAAATCTGCTCTCTTATTCATTTCACATGTGAGAGAGAACTGTAACACATGAAAACACCTGGGGGGGTTTCATTTGTCAGGGAAAGGTTTTCAGACCTTGTACAACTTGTTCAAGAGTGAGTTAATTTTGTCATTGAAAAAAATGAGACAAAGCAGGAAGCACGGGATCAGTCAGCAGCTAATCTGATTACACTCCAACAAGGTTCCTCCTGAGTTTGTGCGAAAGCATTAAAGCCAAATCAAGGATAAAACCACATGGACGCAACTTTTTATATCTCTCTAAAACGTCCAGTGAATCCAATGAACAACGACATGCAAAAAAGGAAAAACACCTTCAACTGGCTTTATCACAATAAACATTTTTCAGCCCTGAGCCCTTAATTTAAAACCTGAAAAGGATCTACATATGTAAAATTAAAAAAAAAAAAGTCATAATATCAAATCCAAACATTTGAAATGAACCTTCACTAAACATTTTTTTTAAATCCAATTTAAAAAAATTAATGAAAAAAACAATTAATAGATATTATCATGAAATAAAGTATTTGTTAAACTATTAGATTCTGTCTCGTAAAAAAGAAAACAAACAAAGAAGAAAACAAAACATGCTGCGGGATGTCTCACCTATGTACAACCCCATTGGACAGGAAGGGCACAGAGGATCCGCCCACAAACACCCAGACTCCCAGGCAGATCCATAAGGTTCGAGCAGGCGTAGCTAAAGAGCGGTGACGGAGCGGCTGAGCAACAGCCAACCAGCGCAGCACGCTCAGCAGAGTGAGGAAGAGGATGCTGATGGGCGGAAGAGGGTTATTTTAGTAAATGTCTGTCGTTTGTTTTAAGTGTGTGTATGTGTGCTTGTCTACTGGTATAGCTGGTGATGTGAGGTCTTACACATGGACTCATCCTGTTTGAGGACGTAACGTCCCCATAATGCAAATGCTTAATTCCAATACTTGCTTTTGTTTGTTTGTTTGATGTCACTAACTGATTGTTTTTTACTTTTATTTTACTTTATTACTTTTATATATACTCATATTCTGAACATAATGATTTCACACATATTTTGGGGGACTACAAATAAACTTAATTATGCTCCCTAAAGGGATGTGATGATCAGTGAATGTGAATTACCTGGTGTACAGGTTGACGTAGAAGCCAAAGACGCACAGTCGGCACATCCAGTCTGGGAAGAACCACTTCCCTTCATTAAAGTAATAAGCCAATCGCAGCGGGAGGGTCAGGGAGAAGCTGCCGTCTGATATGGCGAGGTTCATCATGATCACACAGGAGGCCGACCTCCTGAGGGGACAAGGAAAAAGATGGATGATTTAAAGTCTCTTAAAGGGACAAAAAAAGTCATTTTTTGTTTTGCTTTTTGACATTTTCACTTAATTATTGAAGAACTTACAGCTGAAGAGCAACCGAATGTGGATTTTAATAAGAGGTTCAGTTTTAGGCAACTAGGCGTGTGTTACCTCACAGCTTTGTAGGCCAGTAGATTAACAGAGAACAGGAGAGGGGCTCTCTAAAGGGAAATGAGTAAATCAGCTGTTCGTCTGATGCATTATTTCTAACTTGTCCATCCTGCTCTCTTCCAATGAAGAGGTGAACATCTTCCGCTTTGCTACCTCCTTTCTTTCTGTCAGTGCCACTGTCTCCAAACCAACCCTGACAGTAGGTCATTACCATCTCATAAACCTTCCCTTTCACTCTTGCTGCTGTCCTTCTGTCACATGTCACCCCTGACACTCATCTCCACCCCCTCCACCCTGACTGCACTCTTGCTGTTGCTTTGGTTGATTTGGTATCTTTACTCCTTGCATCTTCACATTTCCACCTGTCTCATTCACTCACATGTATTCTGTCTGACCTTCAGTCATTTTCTCTCTGAAGCATGCCTCCACCTCTCCAGGCTCTCCTCCACCTGTTCCCTACTCCTTACAGATCACAGCATTGCTCACAAACATCATAATCCACTGAGACTCCAGGCTGATCTCACCAGCAGACACATGTATTTTACTGATATCTTTGTGTTTATTGTGACTCTGTAAAGTTTCACACATTGCATAATGACCTTGTTGGTGAGATCTGAGCCTTTATGTGGGCTTCATCACTCACATATGTCAGGTGTCAGTCACAGGCACAGCAAGGCTGCATGGAGGTCACTGTTAACTACATAAAACTCTTATTGTGAACGCACCTGCACATAATTACAGAGCGTGACGGTTATCCCAAGTTTGGATCTTATCATGAGATCAAGTTTGCATGGTGCATAAACAAGCTGGTAGCCATAATATTGCCCCTAATTTGTATGCAATTTGATAAGCAAATTAACCCCACGAGCACGAAATGAACAAAAAGTAAACAGACATTTCACGCAGTCGTATGAGGTCGGCCTTCAGTACAGCATGCACGCTGACACGGGTCAGGGAAGCCCAATCACAGACTGTTAGATATTAATAACTCTTTAACTTTTTAGAGATTTAGATCTTTTCTGGTGAAGTCAAAAGGTCTCATGCTCTGAAGCTCTTCATCATCTTCCCTCTTGAGCGGGGAATCTTTACCCCATCTTGAGTGATACACAACTACACCGGCGTAACTTTGTGCTGAAAATTGGGGGGGGGGGGGGGGGGGGGGGGGGTGTCAAGATCACTGTATAAATAAATAAATAAATCTGGGTAAAACATGCTATTTTGCTGGTAATACCTGAAATCAGTAAAGACAATCAAGAGCCTATTTATGCAAGATAGTTCATAATTTTATTGGGGGGGGGGGGGGGGGGGGGGGTTATATATATACCACCCTGGAAATTACGCCCCTGCACATCCACACAAGGAATTCTTGTCCGTTGTGTACCAGAAGAAATGTGTATGGATGTGGGAGCAATAAATTTAATGCAAGGAAATGTAACGGTACTGCAACTGTGTGTAGGAAAGGCTGGAGTAGAAAGACACAGCACACATATACACAAAGACCCAAGCACCTGAAGTATAACATGAATGTGTTATTTATGTAAGAAATAATTCAAAAGAAAGAAATCAGAGTTTCAAATAATAAATAATTGGATACTTTTCTTTTGATAAACTATGAAAACAGGTCCAACAGACCTGAACACCACACAAGGATTCAATAAAAGTCTATCAAGGTCCAACATGATGTTACCGATGAAGTATTGCAGCGTTGCAACATATGGGCTTCGTTTGTTCATTTCATTCATTATTTTATTTTATGATGAAGTATTTATAGGAACTTATTGGTGTTTCTCTGTTACACTAGCATGCACAGCTCTGCTCTAGAAGTTGGTCATGCAGTGGCAGTGCAAGTTTCTCTGGGTGTTGCCTGGGTTTAATTGTTAACTGTCTACATAATATATCAAGTGTGGATGAAGGCAACACTTCTTGCTCTCTGCCATCTGCTGTTTTGTTTTAAATCTGAATGATTAATTATTTTCAAATAAAGAAGGTCCCTTTACTTGCTGCAGCTTGTGAGCAGAGCTGTAACAATATAATATGAAAATATGTAAATATCTGTCTTGCTTGGACCCTTTGTCGAGAGAGGATCTGCATGAGAAATTGAGGGATGTGAAAAAGCACATGCAGTGAGTTGTTAGAAGAAGAGTAGCAGGTTGGTTACCTTACAGTAAACCTGATGCGAGCTGGAAAAACAAACTCATCACGTTTGCCCATAAAATAATGGAAAAATGCCAGTTCCAGTATGTCGTTGTTATTAAAGCCACCAGTTTGTTTTCTGCACTTGGAATTCTGATGTAATGAAACAGGAACTACAGGTTTAAGCTTACTTTATTACTGGTGTATCTTTGTTTAAAAAGCAAAAGCTGCTGTGTGAAATATTTCAGTACTGTGAAATAGGAATAAACCTGTTGACAAAAAACGTGTTTTTCTTCAACGCACTGCTGAGCAGTACGAGACAAAGAACCACCCACATACCATCAAGCCGTGAAAGTTCAACGACATTCTTCCACATCCATAAAAAAAATGAAAGCCCATCAGTTAAACAGCAGCAGGAGTAAACAGAAAGTCCTCCGCCAACATCGAGGAAAAAGAACTTCAAGCTCCTGAAATGAATCATTAGATAAAAAAGGACGTCTTTCTGGTTCAGATTCTTGGGGTTTTTAGACAATGGTTCACTGTACGACACCAAAGTGCTCCTCTGGGATTGGCTGGAACTGCAACCGTCTCCCAATGCCAGTATCAGACCTCTATACTCTGCTCTGAATAAATACAAAATATTTTAATACTAAACAGTAAAATTCTCATGTTTTAAAATTTTAGCAGTTGATGAAAGTCACTGAAGTCCTCAAAGATAAGCATGCTTGAGTTTTCTGATGTTGCTGGGTGAAAAAAAGTTGAACTCAGAGCAAAAGTGCAGATAACAGAAATATTTACTTCTTTTAATGATAAACAGCAACAATGGCCTCAGCGGATTACAGCCGACGCTTAGATCTCAGTTACAGACACATGTTTGTGTGTTTTGAATATGAAGACTGGAGTTGGATGGATGTCAGTGGAGAAGAACCTTTGATTCTTGTTTACCCCCTTTGACACAACGCTCTGACGATGGCTGTAAGTCACAGTGTCGCAGCCTGTGGGGATCTGTGGGGTTATTTTTAGTTTTCTGTGGGAACTTCTAAGTTTATATTTAATGTTTCTTTGAATTCTGTAATTATAGTAAACATATTATGGTTGCACTTATCATTTCCAGTTTCTGTTTACTAATAGTCTGGACCAGACTATTAGTCATTGCTACTTTTCTAGCAAGAACTGGTTCTGCTACAGTGTGGTTTTCTTTAGTGTTGAGACTACCAGTTAGCCTAACCTCCTTAATGTTTTCTCAGATCTCATTGGATGTCTTCATCTTTGAAATGATCCTCTTCATGCACATATCTTTCTTTCTACATAGCACTTTAATTCTTATTGTTTGCACTGAAGCACCGCAGCAAATTCCTAATGTTGTAAACCTCAACATCTGGCAATAAACCCATTCTGATTCTGATTCTGATTCTGATTCTGATTGTGATTTTTTTGTTTATTATCTTAGAGGTATTTGTCTTTTGGTGCTTATTACTTTTACTTATTTTGTTAATGTCTTAGTTTCAACTGTCAACTTGGTATTTTCACTGTCCCTGATTACTCATTCATCCATTTTCTTCCACTTGTCAGACTAAGGGTTGTGGTTGGGCTGGAGCCTATCCCTGCTGTCATAGTGCATCAGACCTGTTACAGCCTGGACTGGTTGTCAATCTACTGCAGGGCTAAGACACTGAGACAATAACCAGTTAAACTAACCCCATGCATGCAATTGGACTGGGGAACATAACCAGATAGAAAACATGCCAGGAAGGCCCCACACTAGATTCAAATCCTGGTCTTCTGCTGTGAGACGATGGTCCTATCCACCTCCCCACCTAGCTGTTCTTTCCCTGTTTAACTTGTGTGTCTATTAGAGCCTCAATTTGCATCTATTTTTTTTGCATACTTGTTGCGCTCCCTAGTATGAGCCCCCCCTAGATGTATGATTATTTACTGCCTTCCAGATGGCCTGTAACACCCCAGTAAAGGGATTTTTTTATGTTTAAGTTGGCCTCTGGGATTTGTATTTGGGTGTGCGCACACCTCACCACAGGGATGTTCATAGTAGTTTTATATAATGAGAACAAATTACAATAATCTCAGAGTGCTCAGGAGATAGAGACATGCTTTTTGTTTGCTAATTGCCTATTGTAATGGTAAACAATGAGAACAGGAGAAACTTGATGTGTGTTTGTGGGTTTGCATAGTAACAATTATGTAATATATATATATATCTTAGGGGTGCAACGATATTCATATCGATATTGAACCGTTCGATACAGTGCTTTCGGTTCGGTACGCATATGTATCGAACAATACAACATTTGTAATTTATTTTATCAACTTTCCTTCTGACGATGCTGTCTGTGTTGAGCGCTCAGTGAATCTGTGTTCGACTACTCCGCCTAGGCTGCACTGTCGAGCGCAGATCCACTGAGCGCTCAACACAGACAGCATAGTCAGAAGGAAGAGCACAGGGCAAGCTAGCGAGACAGAAGTTAAGCTCTCCTTGCAACAGGCAAATTGAACCTCATTCAGATCTGGCGTTTGGAATTATTTTGGTTTTCATGTGACTTATGACCCTGAAGGTAAGCGAGTCATGGACTAAAGTAAAACAGTATGTTGGATGTGCCATGCAATGCTCAATTACATTGGTGTGAACTAGTGTGTTAGCGCAGTTAGCTCGTTAACGTGTTGGCCGTCTAGCCCCATGCACGGAGCGATCGGCGGTAGCTCGTTAACGGAGATTTGCCGTGTTGTGGCGTTAAGGTCATTTCAACGAGATTAACCTGAAAGCACTAGTGGGAACACAACGAATATGACTGCACATTTACGCTGACATCATCCTAGTGCAAAGACAAAAACAACAAGCATGCTACTAACTTTAGCCGAGTCATTTAGACAGCTGTTAGCACATGATTCTCCTTATGCTGCTGAGAATATAGCCCAGAAGAAGCGGATAGTATAGCTTTTATTTTGGAAAGAGACATTTCTCTGTAATAAACTCTCTTTTCCAAAGATGAGTGATTCCTCAATCAGATACAGGGCTTGCAATATCGCTAGCCCGACGTCCTGGGGCTAGCGATTTTTTTCAGTCGGGCTACCAAAATCTATCTCTTCCCTGCCCGTCGGGCTATTGTAGGAAAAATATATGTCAATGCTTTTGCATTCTTTCAGAAATGTAGCTGGGTAATTATGTCATTGGCATCGGTGAGCCACTGTCAATATGTGACATATTGAAGTCGCGTTTGAATTTGCGCTTGTTTTTTTGCTTTCACTTTGCAATCGTGCGAACTGTGTATAGAGAGCGACAGCACTGATCTGTGAGTGATGATAATTTGTGCACCAATTCCTCTGACATCGTCTTATTAATCGTTAGCTTACTATGGAAACATGACAAGTGAAATCTCCCGCAGCTTAAACATGTGAGAGGTTGATCGCGCAGAGAATCGCTGAGCTTATGTGTGTGTGTGTAAAAGCATTTCAGTTCTGCTGAGCCAAATAAGACAGGTCAGGGTGAAGAAGTGACAGCCAAAGAAAAGCTTACCACAAAACGGAGAAGTTATGACAAATCAGACTATAAGGCAAAAAGAAAGTGCAGCTTTATGGTTTCATGGACAAAAGAATTTCTGTGGCTGCAATATGACGAGCTAAATAACCAGGGCTGCACATAAGTGGTCCGCAGGTGCGCATTCGCTGTCAAAATAAAAAACATGCACAAGGGTTAGGGTTAAATTTAAAAACTGTACTTTTGAGTTAAAATATATATTTATAATTTTAATAAATGACAAATTAAAAATGCATGAAAATTTTTTTTGTATCGAAAAAATATCGAACCGTGACACCAAAGTATCGAACCGAACCGAACCGTGAATTTTGTGTATCGTTGCACCCCTAATATATATATATATATATATATATATATATATATATATATATATATATATATATATATATATATATATATATATATATATATATATATATATATATATATGTGTATATATGAAATACATTAAAACATATATGAATAAAGTAAATTGAATATAAGTCAATGCATAGAACCAAGAAAAGAGAGGCACATGTTTCTGTGTTTGCGTGTCCTGACCTGCGGCTGCTCTGCCTGAAGAACACCGCCAGCGCCCCGATGTTGCAGATAAACGCCACAGGGAACACGAGCAGATATGTGTATCTGTACGCGCTGTACTTGAAGGCATCATCTTCGTGGAAGCATGCCAAGTGGGACTTTGCAGTGTTGTTGTTCGTGGCAACAGTCATGCTCATCTGTCGTGCTGGTGAAACACACAAATATTTTTAGTAGAAGATGATTTTTTGTGTCAGAAATGTGAATGTTGAGATTACAATCATCTGTAATCTCAATAGAATTAAATTTTTAACGCACCATTTAATACAAAATATATCAGAAGTGTTATACATACCATTAGTGTATTAAAATAACAGGGCAAAGCTCAGCATGACTGAGGCCCAGCTAAGTGTCTTTAAAAGATTGTAGAACTGAATAAAGTTTTTTTTTCTTTGGAAACGCTATTTAAATTAGTATTGTTGTCAAGCTTGATGGTAATGGACAGGATGTGGCTAAATACTGGAATACCCATTTTTAGCTAACTAAGCTAGTTTGTTTTAGCTGGTATGTAATATCTTATCGAAATAGGTTCAAATCCAGCTTCACAACACTAATATTGTTGTGGCAAAATGCTAATAATGAGACTCCAAAAATTCAGAAGGAGGGGGCTTATGTACAGTCTCCTTTTATGCAGGATAAATATTTAGTGGCTCTGTAAATGAACAAAAACAATATTTGGTTCGCTTTTAGTCAGCAGCCCTCAGAGCAAAAGCTTTGGTTAATAGAAACAATTAGTTAGTAACACTTTGGTGATGGGGACATTATGCATTTCTTTTACCTTTAAGTTTCAGGTCACAGAAGAGGGACTTTTTAGTCTAATGTTTGCTTCTATTAAAATTCAGCTAAAAGGAAAATACTGCTTTATTTCCTCCTCGTGCAGCTGTTATCTCAGGGCTAAAGCACATGGGTGAAGTTTGGGTCAGACTGCAGATGCCAATCAACTGAAGATAATTTTGTGATAAGAGCTGAGATGTCTGAATGAGCCTAAACAAAAAAGGCACAACCAGGAAACTGTTCACTCTTGTGCATCTATATGAGGTATACAAAACCAAAACAGCCAGCCTGTTTTAAATAAAGCTGCTTTTATTAATAGGTCCAGCAGGTGAGAAAAGCGCTGTTTGTTCCTGCACTCTATATTTGAATTCAGGCTGTCCAGCTGGATGCTTATCTCATGAAATGTAAATTGTTGAATGCAAAATGATAATCATGGACTTAAATAGCTTATGAAATCCACTGTTTGTGAGGAGGCGGCATAAACGATTATATTTCATCCTTTTAAATTTAACTCAAAGTTTGGCAGAGATCTGCTTATGATGGGGTGAATGTGTGACTTTGTAGCCTTATAGAGCTGAAACATGTTCTGGAGTTTATAATAAAACCTCTCTCATGAAAAGTAAAAAAGATGAAGGTTTCCCAGAGCATTTCCCTACTGCAATATAACCTTTGCATTTTGCACTGCATTTATACCAGCCTTTTAAGGTGTGTCCACAAAAACAGAAACAAACAGCACTTTAACGATCAGTGACTACATTCAAGAAAATACCAATGGAAAAGAAGAATGTTGTAGGCTAACATGTGTTGAGGTGGAGAATAGCTGACTTACACAAGCAGGGTTAACTGTGCGAGAAAGCCTACAATGTCCACTAAAAAAAACAGTTAATCCCTTTTGAGGTTTGGACAAAACAGAAAAGCTCTACTTGGCTAAGACAGACCTGTGTCTTGGTGAACTTTAGTATGCTTTTAGAGTAAAAGCCAGCAGCTTTGACAATATATATAAAAAGATGAACAACAACAGTTTGAGTTATGCTTTTTTAAAAATGAAAGTAGCAGGTAGAGAATGGGCATCTATCTAATCAGTTAAAACTGGAGGGGACAAGCTGCTTGTTTTGCAGGTACTGAGCTAAGAGGTGGCTATGACCGTTATCAGGCGCCAGTTATCGTGTCTCCAGCTGCCCCCACAAATTCTTTTTTACTGATATGTCTACAGCTTTCTAAGTAATTATTCTATCAGTAAAAAACTAAAGATTTTATTCATCTCAAATAAAACTGAAACCCAACAATTGCCCTTTAGCCACATGCTAAACACGCATAGTTTCAGAAAGCTTCAGATGTTATACCTTAAAACTCATGCAGAGATCTCATACAAATAGAGATTTCATTGATAATTTTGGTGCTAAGAGGTTATGTTGAATGAAAATGAGTGGTTTTGTGTTTTGGGGCTGAAAATGGATGAGAGTCAATATAAAGTCTTTAAAAAGATTAATAATTCCAATCAAGTGTTTTGATGTTAAATGCGAGAATGAATGAGAAGAAATTAAGGCCAATTTAGAGACCTCAGGATTTAAAAGCTGTGATCTTATTTTATAACTTCAATGAAAGTCAACAGAGAAGTATTCCCTCGCCTGTTGTATTTAGATGGAATTTATCATTAAAATTTCAACCTCACATCCATATTATCTGCAGACTTTATGGATGTAACATTCTAAGTGAACATGCTAACAGAGCTGGCAGCTAACGTACTTATGACCTTTCATCAAAAGACAAGTACATCGTTTTTATATGAGCTTTGCAAAAAACCATTAAATATAAACTGACACATTTATAATAAAGGTTAAAAGCCAGCAATCCTTTCCAAAGCATGCACATAGCATTGGTTTGAATAAAAAAAACCTCCGCTAAAGTAAGCGTTGGTGTTTCCCACTCACTCTGTTCTCTGTGTCTGTGAAATATCTATAATTTACATACAGTTTAGTTTTCATTACTTCAGCATCATTTAGCACCTAAACAATGAAACAGTTTGTCCTCTGACTTTTCTCTTCTCAGCATCAACTCTGAACATTGTTTACTTTTGATCTCCCCATATATATTTAATCCACTGAATACAAATACTGGAGCACTGCTCGGCCTGGCTGCTGCAAACTTTGACTCTTTGGAAAATAGTTTACTGCATTTGGCCCACAGTGACTGGCTACAGATAGAAGGTCTTACAGTTGCTTTCATTTGCACTCTGCTAAAAAACAAAAAAAGAAGAAGAAGAACAACAACAACAAAACAACAGTAAAATTATCTCTGTTACTTGTAAAGCTCTGCAGTTGCTCCCTCAAATGATTTTGTTGTGTGGTCATTCTGTATCTGATGATAATCTCAACTGAGGAAACATTAGGGCTAAAGGCGTAGCTCCATCTGTGTATGATAGAGATCTCTCTGGTCATTATGACACTATGATCAAACTATCCAAGAAAGATAAGAGTAGTTGTCAAACAGCTAACAGATCATCTGCAGAGGAATGGTTTATTTGAAGAGTTTCAGTCAGGTTTCAGAGCTCAGCACAGCACAGAAACAGTTTTAGTGAAGGTTACAAATGATCTTCTTATGGCCTCTGACAGTGGACTCATCTCTGTGCTTGTCCTGCTAGACCTCAGTGCAGCGTTCGATACTGTCGACCATAATATCCTATTAGAGCGATTAGAACATGCAGTAGGTATTACAGGTACTGCACTGCAGTGGTTTGTATCATATCTATCTAATAGACTCCAGTTTGTGCATGTAAATGGAGAGTCCTCTTCACACACTGAGGTTAATTATGGAGTTCCACAGGGTTCAGTGCTAGGACCAATTCTGTTTACATTATACATGCTTCCCTTAGGCAGCATCATTAGAAGACATAGCATACATTTTCACTGCTATGCTGATGACACCCAGCTCTATCTGTCCATGAAGCCAGATAACACACACCAATTAGTTAAACTGCAGGAATGTCTTAAAGACATAAAGACCTGGATGGCCGCTAACTTTCTGCTAGCATAAATCTTTGGACAGATTATGTTTCTATGTTGATTATTGAATTCTTGTATTAAAATGTGAACTAAAGCATGTAGCAATAATGTAGGCTAATATTATATGCTAAAAAAAAAAGTTTAGCCAAGGAAAAAATTTACTTACTTTTTTTGTATTCTAAGTTCAGTAACAAAGTAAAATTTCATCTCATCTTAATATTTACACTTCTGATGAAATTTCACAAGTGTTAGCTTCATTTTTATGCCAAGACTGTTTACACAGAGTTTGTTGTTGCAGAGAAATACTCTATTCATTTTGTGCATGTCATTTTCAAGCAGGAAGCTCAGCAAGCCATTTGAGGCTTAACTGGTTTTAAACAGAAATGGATGACTGCTTTCTTGTGTCTCTAAAATTAGAAACATCCTGTCTCAGATGCATTGATGCATGCTCAATCATATAGGTAAAGAGATTTTGTTCATCTGGATGTAGGTTTTTCAGTGGGAGAAATGCTTTGCCACTCATCCAAGTTATTTCTCCAGTCTCAGCTGAACAGTATATTTTTATATAATTTATATATAAGACACTGACTTAACTTTTTGTGAATATCTCAGAGTGACGCTAAAAACTGGGGGCCTCTGAATGTCTGGAGTTTTGATCTCCTCCATACCCGCTTCACACCCTGGAGGACGGGGCTGTGGCCCCCCCACACTCCCTAGCAGATCATTACATGGAGAAACCTTTGGAATGCAAGCATGCTGATCCACACAGGTATGCACACATGGGTATTCACAGACGCGGACTAAAGCTTTCTTGGCTGCTACCTCAAAGCACACTGTGCGCTGTCTATCTTGCGTGCTGCACAATATCGTTTATTATTTAGTAAATATTGATATCTATGACTAGCTAGTTTATTGTGATGGTGCTTTGTTTTCTCTATTATTATGTTGCTCTTTGTTGTTTGCTGTCTCCTCTGTTTGTTTTTTTTGTTTGTTTTTTTTTTTTCTCCATACAGGTGACCCAGGAGTTCTTTTTTTTTTTTCTCTCTCTTCCCCCCCCTTCTCACCGTCTCTTCTCCCCTTTGGTTTCTCATTCATTCCCCCTGTCCTATTTATTAAAAAAAAAAAAAAAAAAAAAAAAAAAATGACAAAGGATGAACTGAAGCTCTGCCATCACGTAATGTCGCATACTGCTGTTTCTGATGTCATTTAAAAAAAAAAAGAAAAAAAAAAAAAGAAAAAAAGAGTGACGCTAAAAACTAGTTCATGCATTTATTACTTCCAGGCTGGACGACTGTAATTCATTATTATCAGGAAGTCCTAAAAACTCGCTGAAAAGCCTTCAGCTGATCCAAAATGCTGCAGCAAGAGTGCTGACAGGGACTAGAAAGAGAGAGCAGATTTCTCCTGTTTTGGCTTCCCTTCATTGGCTTCCTGTTAAATCCAGAATTGAATTCAAAATCCTGCTCCTCACATACAAGGTCTTAAATAATCAGGCCCCATCTTATCTCAATGACCTTGTAGTACCATATCACCCTATTAGAGCACTTCGCTCTCACACTGTGATATGATACAGTCAGTGTTTCTTTTTCACTCACTGTGTATTTAATTATTATTATTATATATTATTATATACTTTTATATTACTTATTATTAATCTCCAGCTCTCTTCCACATGGAGTACAAAATGTTCATCTCACCCCAGCTGTTTTAATTGGGTTGTATAAATGAGTAAAACCAGTGAAAAAGATCAGTTCATTATAAAGGCTGGAGTTTTAGAAACAAAGAAACAAATAACCGTTAAATTATTGATTTTTTTGCTGCTCTTTGTTTGAGGTTTTTATGGCTGATGAAAAATTCTCACCATCCATCACTTATCCCAGCATACCTGAAGTAAACATGAATCAATTTTAATTTTTTTTTCCACTTTATTAAAGTCGTAATAATTTAGAGAGCTTATATACGATCTACATTCTTCATGCAGTATGATTTTCAGTTGTTGTCAAAAATTCTAAACTGATCTACAGGTTACAGCACAAAACTTATTACTAATATACATGCAATCATTTAAAAAAATGGTGCATAGCTATGAATCATAGGATGCAGTTGCCTCCTGTTCCGTCAAAAAGGATGAAGCAGTGTTTCCTCTGCTGAAGGATGACATAAGCACTGAAGCACCTTTCTGTGGTATTGGGACAATTCAAACAGGTCTCATTATGGCTGCCACCCAACTAATAACAGGCCACTTGTCTTAGCTGGGAAACTTCCCAAGCAAGACTGAATATTCAACCGCACCCACAGGTTCCCATACACCCAGACTTGTTTTCACAACCAGGTTGGAGAGCAGTGGAGTAAATATTTTCATTACAACTTGTTTAATAATGAAGACGTTTTTAGGCAAACATGTTTTATTGTGTCTTATTTTTATAGCGTATTTTTACCCTTTTTAGCAAACCTTATTCAATAGTAAAAAAGCAGTGATTTGTGATTAAGAACACAGCTCTGTGATCCCGCCATGTTATGATTTTATTGTCTCCTGGCTGCTTTCAACCTGTTGTGTTTCTCACTGTCGTCACTTTGAGTTTGCAGTCACATAAAACCTCGTTGTAGTATTTCATGTGGTCGTTTTGTGTCTCCTTCATGTTATTTAGCATCTCCCTGAAGTCCTCTGGCTCTTCTGTTTGCTTGTCTGTAGGTGCTGAGTTATTTTTTTTAGACTATAAAATGCTTTTTTAAACCTTGCCCACCTTTACGGCCCCTCTAATGGATCCAGGATGCCACTTTTTCAATGTTATGAAAGAGCCCATCTGGAAGCACTCTATGTTTGATGTTGCTTTATTTCCCGTTTATTCTCTGTCGCATCAAGTTTCACATAGCTGCACCTGAGGATTTCAGATCAGGTTCACCTACCTCAGCATCACTCATTGTTCAAAAGCTTAAGCTCTGTTTAACCGTAATGACAAGGAGAAAGGAGGTTTTCAAATCACAGAGACTTACTACATTTCAAAGGTTTCTTCTTATAGAAAAGTTTTTTTCACAGTTATTTTCCTTCTTCTTCTTCTTCTTATTTTACATCTTTGAGCTCCAGTTTACATTTTTCTGTCATTTCTTTAATGTCTTAAAAACATAAAGTACAAACTTAAGACACAGAGATGACACAGGTTTCCACCTGATCCAGTTAAAATTAAAGGCAGAAGTTCAAAGACAGCAGCTGATGTGTCAGTAAACAGAACACAGAGCCGTCAGTTTCTAATGCTACTGCAGTCCATGTAAGGCTGTGAAGGAAAGCACAATCTGAGCCTGTTGGGTAAAGAGTTTCTTTAACCCTTCGCTGCTTCCAGCTTTTTATTTTCTCCATTAATTAACTGAACATTTTCACTCACCGCTCATCTCGTCACAGGCTCATCCGTTTACCCGTCTGTCCTGTAGTGTGTGTTCACAGCTGCACTGTACCGCTCTCCAAGTCACTGAGTTTGTGGGTGTGTCGTGTGGTTTTAGTTGGAAGTAGGCGTGTACACACACACACACACACACACACACACACACACACACACACACACACACACACACACACACACACATTTACAGTCTGGGCAGAGAGCCAACACACAACTCTTATTTTCATGACTTCTTATGAATCTGCCGACAAATATAGACTCACTTACATTTAAAGCTGCTTCCTGTTTACAGCTCCCCACCTGTGTGGGTCCAGTTTTTAACTGAAATCCAATTCTAAAAGTGGAAATGCATTTTAGTTAGGGGAAAGCACCAAACTGTTTACATGACCGAGTGAAGGATTAACCAGAAATCCACTCTGAAAATTACCTGTAACTGAAGGCATCTTAGAGAAAAACGTCACACAACTCAGTCATCCTCACCTCCACATCCACAGTGTGATATTTCTCCCGGAAAAAAACCCCCAACACCTGAATGAATACCAAATATATTTAAATTGGTAGAAAAAAATATTTCTTCTAATTTAGTTAAAAAAAATACAGAATCTGTGTAATGACTACCACATGCGAGGAAAGCTGCAGGTGCATAAATTACCCACTGCCGATTCAGGGAAGTAGTTATGAAGAATAACTAGTTGGCATGCTGAATAACATATAAATAAAAACATATAAAAGCTTTGTTGTCATGGTCGTCTGACCCAGTAATTAGTTTTTTGTTTTGACTTTTTCTGGATTAAAGTGATGATTTATGTTCAGTTTGTATTATTTAGTATAATATTTTTTTCTTTGTGCTTCTGAGTTTATCTTTGCTTCTAGTCCTTTGGTTCCTCATAATGTTAGTGTCTTTCTGCATTTCCTGTCTCAGGTTAGGTTTATGTTTGTATTCCCTGTGTTTTCTCCCTTCTTGTTCCATTGTCATCCCACTTGTCTTCTGTCTGTCTATCCTTAGCCCCAGGGTCAAGTTCACATGTCTTTGTCCTCGTCTCTGTGTTTGTTAATTCCAGTTTCAATCATTCATTTCATTTTGATAATCTCTCATCCGGCATCATCTTCAGTTTTGCTTCCTGTGTCACTTTACTCTGTAATGAGTCCCACTTGTTGGCCATCCTCTCCTGAGCCTGTGTGCATTTATGTCCTCAGTTTCCCTCGATTCCTTGTTGTGTCGTTCACTCAGGCTTTTCCCCCCTTGCCTGACTTGAGTTTTCAAGCTACAGCAATAAAGCTGCCGCACTTAGTTTAGCTTTTTGTCCTGCTCCTGCCGGACTTGACAATATCAAACGTACAAACTGAGAACAGTATCATTTTAGGAAACGTATTACTTCATTCATTCATTCATTCATTCATTCATTTATTTATTCATTTCCAGGCACAACAAATACCTATATTGAACATAAAATGCACAAACTTAATTTTAAGTTTGATGGCAGCCACACATCTAAAACAAAAGTTGGGATGAGGGCTTAATAAAGAATGGAAAAGGAAGTGAGAAAAAGAAAATGGGCCGGAGAACATTCTGTGTAATTACAGAGATGCCCCAAAGTCTCAAACCTCCCCTCATGTTTTTATATTTCATTAGGAAAATGGAAAAAAGGTGCACTGATTCATTGAAACATGTGGGAATACAGCTTGTACGGCAAAAAGAGAGTTTGTACAGTTATAACAAGCTACAATGTCAGTATTTTATTCTTCAGCAAAGCCTGAAATCTCTTTGGAGGCTTTCTTGTAAATTTCTTTCTTGCCTTTATTCTGAGCAGTAGTGTTATTTGTTTTGTTTTATTTTTTTTACATTGGCTGCTTTTTGTTTCATTTCCTGTCTAGTCCTTAAATCCTAGAATCCAGTCCCATGAATCATTAAAGCATAAAAACAGCTCCGAACACAAGCAATGAACCAGTGCTGAGGAGTGTCTGAAAGTCACGTTATAAGGAAGTAGGCAAAGATCCAGCAAACAGCTGACACAGGACCTGACTGTATACTGAAGCCTCATCAGAAATGGTCTCAGTAGAAAAATGTCTGCCAAGAAGTTGTCAAGGAAAAGGCTGAGGCACGCCAAACTACACAAGTAAAACATGGTAGAGGCTCCGTCATGGTTTGCATGGTTGCATTTTAGCCAGAGGGGTTGGAGGCCGTGTTAAAATTGATAGAATTATAAATGAATAAACATACGGGCGTTGTTTGAGCCACCATGTAATACCTTCTGCAAAGAAACAGCTTTATTTTTCAGCATGACAATGAACCTAAACATACTAACAATGCAATAAAATACCTGGACACTATCGGTCATGGACTGGCCTCCCCGGAACGCGGACCTCAGCTTTATTGAAGCAGTGTGGATCATCTTCACAGAGAACAGAACAAAAAGCAAAAAGCACTCAAAACACCTGGAGAACTATTCCTAAAGACGACTTAAAGAAATGACAAGAGATCTGATTAAGAGAGTTCAGGTTGTGCTGTAGAACAAAGGTGGGCACACCAAATATGGACTCTTAACCTGACTCTGGTTTTGCCTTTTATGCTTTTTCATTAATGTTTGGACACGTTTCCGTCACTGCTTTTATTTCTCATTTTCCACAAAATATAAAGACAGGAGGAGAGGCTCAGGACTCACATTGTTCATAAGTTTTCCAAACTATCATCAAGCACTTGGATGTTTGGCTGTAATCTTATCTTTTTACCTTCCTGTCATTGGTCCCATTGATGAGCACTGGGAGTTAACAGACAACGGTCGCACTGCTTTTATTCTCCTTTTATTTCAATTAACATACTTTTGATTCTTGATTGTAAACCTCAAACCCCTCCGGTCCAGCTCTCACAAAAACTTTATCAAAGAGGAAAAGCTCTCGTACAGATTTTTTTTCCTGTGATAAGCACGTTTGTTCTGGTGTTTTCATCAGGGGCCAAACAGGAAGCTGCAGCGACGCTCTCTACATGTTCAGATAAGTCAGACAGTCGGACCTCTATAAAACCTGACCTACGTTTAAAACAAGGCAGTTCTCAGACTGACAGCCGACCAAAGGAAGCAGATCCTTGAACCAACCAACCATGGTCCTCGCCCTTCTCTGCATGGATCTCAGCTACAGGTTGTTTTACGATCTGTGACAAAATTATAAAAAATTCTATTCAATCTGGGAATTAACATACTATAACTTAAGTGTGGCCTACAAAATGACTCAGAGCAATAAAATTTGTCCATCCTTCCAACCCGGTCAGGAAGATAAACATCCCAAAACAATGAACAGTCCCGGAGCTGAAGGACAAAAGCAATACACAGAATTATAAATGTGTCAAATGTTAAAAAATAGTCACGATTTGCATGCTTACTTAAGACCCTTCCTTAATAGAAACCACACCTAAACTAAGGCTACGTCCACACTAGCCCGGAGAGATCTGAAAACAGCGTTTTTGTCTGAAAATGCTCAGCGTCCCCACCATTGTTTTCATTCATTTTAACAGAGTTGTGCATCCACATTGAGCACAAGTATGAAATGCAAGGCCTGCCTCAGCTGCCTCGGCTCTTTGAAATGTTGCGGGAAAATGTTGAGGAAAAGCACCGAGGTTTTTAAATGGACTAACAATGAGATGGAGTTGTTGCTGCGAGTAACACAACAGTACAAAGTGGCAAAAGCGAGTGAGAATTAGAGAATTGGAAGAAAAGCTATCTGAAGCATGCACAAACTGATAGGGCTGTCAAAATTGAGAGCAAACAAAACAACTGCTGTATGATGCCCTCTGCTCTCTAAGTTTAATAGGTCACTTGACTGCATCACATGACTAAAATGTGTCATTGTTTTCAAAAAGTCTCCATTTTAGCTGTGCACACTGCGATGTGAAAGCACCGTTTTCAAATGTATGCGTTTTCGAGAGCCAAAACAGAGAGAAAACGGTGTTTTCAAACGAAAATGCATTAGTGTGGACATAGCCAAAGTCCTTGTTCTTATTTCTCTGCCTCACACACCTGATTTCATCTGAGCTCATCCTTTCACAGATCAAACAGGATCAGTTAGAGGTCAGAGGTCAACCACAGCAGTCTGTCATGTTTCACTGTTGGTCCTAAACCCACTCGGGGAGGTTTAATGTGGCGTTTTTCTGTCTCTGTAGGGCTACAGGATCTTTCTGTTATCTGGATTCACACTAACATTATCAGTCAGGAGAAAAACAATCACACGAACCTGATTAGCAACTCGCTAAGTTAATCCTGGATTTTCCCCGTTGATGGCAACATCTGACCAACCACAGCCATGGCGGCAGATGTTACAAAGGAAGATAAAATTACAATATCAGAAAAATATGAAGAGGTTAAACACACAATGAAGACTGAAACTAAAACCCCTGCTGTAGACAGATCAGCTGTGAGTGCTTTAAATGTTTATGCCAGTAAGATGGGAGAAGAGCTGCTATATCAATAAAGTTTAACCTGTTTGAAGCCTGGAAAGTTAACGGGCTCATCAATATCACATCTTAGATTAGATTAGATTTGGGGTTGCTGAGCACCCAGAGAGCTGCCCATCCAGTCAAGGTAAACTTTACTCGTCCCAATGAGACGTCTTCCCTGTCTCTGTCAGTCCCTGCATCCTTAAATGTCTCCAGTTGTCCCGAGTTCCCTCTGACTGCCTCCTTGGTGTAAACCCCTGTTCCTCCCTGTCCTCGTCGTCTGTTGTCTTCATCTCCATTGTCCGTCATCATAATTTTACCATCTCTGTGCAAGTCTGCAAATTTCTCTATTAAATCATAAGATTTAATAATCCTGATAATAATGACTTGCAGTAGTCAAAAGTGTTGATATTAAAACCTAAGAATTTCAGGAAGTTTGTTTTACAAATAAATAAAGCTCTGTGGTCTCTGTAGTTCACCATCTCCTAGTCTCCAACCTTTAACCTCTCTGCTCTGTGTTGTTTTGTCTTTTAGATCAAAAACCCACCACGGCTCATCACGGAGGACACACAGAGAATGGATCTCTAGTACTAATTGTTGGTCTGTCAATTTTTGCTGTGCTTCTTGTTACTGATTTTGTTGTTTTTCTGATCTACAGAAAACATAAAAAGAAGCAGAATCAGGATTCAGACCAGCCTCCTGTTGAATTGCAGCCTGTTTGAAATGTCTCAGAGTTTTTCTCCTGCTGCTGTTCAGACTCTCAGTGTTGTCAGTGAACATTCAGGTACAGACAGATGTTCTGATCATCCAGCAGACAGACATCAAACATGTCCAGAGTTGGTTTGACGTTAAATTTCCCTGATTATCATCAAACCTGTTCAGACTGTGTCAGTGTGTCTCTGTGCTGTCTGTCAGAGACTCTGTGAACTACAGTGTTTGTTCATCTTCACAGTTTTCATGCGATTTGTTGATGGGAATTTTTTTTGGCTTCCAGCTGCTCATCTTATTGTACTTTTCTGTAGCATAGGTTTTCCTATTTATGTCCTGTATTTGGAAATTACAGGATTTGTATTTTCAAACATTTTTTTTCTGTTGATAGAGATAAAAAAAAAAGTAACTTCAGCCTGTGAACACAAAATATTCAGTTTGTGAGTTCCTTTATATATTCCTATATAACTCATATTAAAACACATTCAAGTCTCACAGAGATGAAACTTAGAGAAACCTGCAGTGTACACTGTGGGTGTAGTTCAACACACAGTCAATCATTAGCTGGCTGCAGATAACTGGTTTCAGAAATGTGGTTATGGATGTCTGTTCAGCTGGGCTTTCTGCTCACACTCCTGCCTGCATTCACATTAAAAGGAGTGTTTTGCAAGTCATGTGACCCTTCCTCCACACAACAACAGTTGTTATCAGATGGTGATGAGAAATATTTTAACCACTTAGCACACTCTCGGTGCTGCTGTTTATTTCTAAGGTGACGGCTGCACATTAGAGCTGTGGATCTTTACACTGGACCCCTTTAAACATTAAACTTTATGTCCCACAGCCTGATAACAGAGATGTGTAAATCACTTCAGTCTGTCTCAGGTGAAATTAGTTTTATTGATTGAACAGCTTTACCTGGTGTTTGTTCTGTGTTCTGGTAACTGCATTTTTTGTGCATATGAG
Organism: Rhamphochromis sp. 'chilingali'; assembly: GCF_963969265.1. Classification (NCBI taxonomy): domain Eukaryota; kingdom Metazoa; phylum Chordata; class Actinopteri; order Cichliformes; family Cichlidae; genus Rhamphochromis; species Rhamphochromis sp. 'chilingali'. The sequence goes on along the minus strand of NC_137929.1, from coordinate 61,004,170 downwards.
ACTTGACAGCAGATTAGAATCAAGTACAACAATATTTATACATTCTCCAAATAACATATGCACATGTCCATAACATTAAGACCCACAGTTGGAGCTTTGTTTAGTGGTATATAGTGTTGTCTAGTGTGCGGCTTAACAAAGCAGAGAATCTCTGTCATGCTTAAAACCTGCTGCACATAAAAGAATCAGTGCAGTAGATGAACTTCTGATTTGTTGCTCTTTATCTGTACATGTTGGTGCTATTAACTTGGACGTGTGAGTCCAGAACAGTTCTGTTTGGTAACAATAAAGTCCATCAAATAAATAAGTGTCCAGATGGTGGTTAATTTTTTTTTAATGTGATTTTGTTCATTACTAACACTGGTGAGTGTAATCACATTACTGTTACTGTAATCACATTACTGTCATTTTATTATTGACAAAATATTAACGACATGTTGATGATCTGTTTATATCCATGTTAGTCTTTAAAGTCCAACATCTCCCTCTAGTGGCCATAAATAAACCATGTGGGAGCAAATACATTTATTCATTAACCAAACTACAAGATGTTGACACAAGGGGGCAATTGATGTCTCCATTAAACAGATGGATAATTGTTGGCATTCCTGGAGTGGCTTCATCTCAGGAGGTAGAGCAGATCACCCACTAATTATAAAGCTTGTGAACTGATCCCTTGATGCTCCAGTCTGCATGCCAAATATCCTTGGACAACATGTAGCTTGCCATCACCAGTGTGTGAATGTGTGTGTGAATGGGTGGATGACCGGATATGTAAAGCGCTTTGGGGTCCTTAGGGACTAGTAAAGCGCTATATAAATACAGGCCATTTACCATAAAAACTTTTTGTCTGATGCATCCATCAGTTTGAATGTTAGACAGAAAGCACTTAAGAGAGTAAAATTGTGGCATATAAGTACATATAAAAATTTACCACAAAAACTCAAATTATGTTGAAAAACTACTCAATGATACATTTTTTAGCTTTTCTAGATAAAAGATAAGATAAGAGATAAGATAAGATAGAACTTTATTAATCCCTCGGGTGGGTTCCTCTGGGAAATTCGATTTCCAAAAAAAGCACAGCACCGACAGAAGTTACAGAGTTACAGAATATTATATATATATATATATACACACACACACACACACACACACACACACATATATAAATACAGAGACAAATATAAATAAAATATACAAAGGGGATAAATAGAATAAATAGGAATAAAAATAAAAATACAAGTGAATTGCACATTTCAAGTATTGAGTCTATTGCACTGTTGACTATTTACAAAAAGTATTGCACAAGGTATTGTACAGTGAGGTGAAGAGGCACTACAGCTTAGTTGTTCCCCCCTCCTTTGTCCTCCTGTTTCCCCTCCCTCTCCCCTCCAGAGAGGAGTTAAACAGTCTGATGGCGTGTGGGACAAAGGAGTTTTTAAGTCTGTTAGTTCTTGTCTTGGGGAGAAGCAACCTGTCACTGAACAGACTCTTCTGGTTGTTAATGGCCGTGTGCAGAGGATGCCCAGCATTGTTCATAATGTCCATCAGTTTCTTTAATGTCCTTTTCTCTGCCACTGTCTATAAAAAAAAAGCTTCATGTTTGAATGTTTTTTTTAAGTTGTCTTTTCACAAAGAAAAAACGTAGCCCTCCACCTCTGTGTTTGAACCAATAGAAAAGCTGGTGCTCAGAGGAAGACGGCTTCACTTGGCACTGGACTGGATGATGCCGTCATTCACCTCCTACATGGTTCCCTCGCTCACCTGGAGACCGCTGGGAGCACTGTGAGAATCATGGTCTTTGATTTCTCCAGTGCCTTCAACACCATTCTTCCCACAGTCCTGAAGGACAAGCAGGAGTGGACCATCAGCGCACTACCTGGATTCTGGACTACCTCACCGACCGACCACAGTATGTGAGGACTCAGGGCTGTGTGTCGGACAGGGTCGTCTGCAGTACGGGGGCCCCACAGGGAACGGTTCTGGCTCCGTTCTTCTTCACCATCTACACTGCAGACTTCTCCCACAACTCCACCCAGTGCTTCCTGCAGAAGTTCTCTGATGACTCTGCAATAGTCGGCCTCGTCACTGATGGGGACGACAAGGAGTACAGAGACTTTGTGGACTGGTGCCAGCGGAACTACCTCCAGATCAACACTAATAAAACCAAGAAGCTGGTGGTAGACTTCCAGTGTGGTGAGTGAGGGAGAATGGTGGCTAAGCTGTCATCCCTGAGCAGCTCCTTCAGTGGCTGCAGCACCCTACTGGTGTTGGCCAGAGGGGCCGATGGTGCGATATGGCAGCCTCGCTTCTGTCAGTCTGCTCCAGCTGTGACTACCACTGTAACTTGCCTTCACCAGTGTGTGAATGTTAGAGTGAACGAATTGTAAAGCGCTTTGGGTGCCTAGAAAGCGCTATATACATGCAATCTTTTATTATCATCAAGAGCATTTCTTTAAACTCTGACAGATCAAAGACTGCTATATTTACTAAATATGAAAATATACTTAACCTTCCTGCCTTCTTGGGACCTTTTTGTGCCACTGCTATGTGTTAAATGGCTGCCATTTCCACTGTGTTCAGTGGAATATAACCAAACTTGCCACAGGATAGTTTTTACCTGTCAATGTTAATATTCCAGTGTGAATTCCTTAAATCAGCCTAAAATGGCTGAGCAGCAGAAATCCCCACACCCATCACCCTGGGGACCATTTTCTGCCCATTGACTTCCATTATAAACGCTATTTTTCAACCCCAAATTATCATCATATGATTTTATTTTTTCTTCTTTTCTTGGATGTCAATGAAGACTCAGGGCCTTGAAGTTTTAATTTTTAAATTGCAAAAAAAAATGCAAAAAAAATAATGGCAGGTCAAAATGTATGTTGGTGCCAATCTTTGGTCCATCTAAAGGCCTACTTATAATGACAATCACATATTACTTCAACTGGTTTTTTGTGGAAATATTTAGTTTCGTTTTTTGGTTTTTGGGGCTTATAACACAGGGCGCTCATGTAATAACACTGGGATTTGAAGGGTTAAAACAACGAAAATATAATTAAAACTTTACATGAATATTTCAGGGAGAAGTAGTTTTACAAGGTTGGCTAATTTAAAGTGGAATAAAATATGGATATATGGTCTTTTTATGGCGTGGCTGAGAATGGTCCCTAGGGTGATGGGTGTGAGTTTTTTAAAGGATGGCAGGAGGGTTAATAACTCACTTCTTTAATATTCTGTGCAATTAACTAACATTCGGTTCCTCACAGCTTCATTCAGCTGCTCTGAGGAACTGAATGTTAACCATTCAGTTTCTCCTTTATCTCACATTTGACTTCATGTTAAACTATTTTAACATGAAGTTAGAATAACCTGAGCAGTAAGTGAAAACACTCGGAGTGTTTCATATAAAGATTTGTGAGTGGCAGCAGTTTCAGGTCTGTTATCAGCTGTTCTGTCTGCAGTGACGTCCTCTGTGTGTGTTTTACTGTGCAGACGCTGATCCAGCTGCAGTTTACTCAGCAGTGAGAACTGAAGACGTCACTTATGGAAAAATCATCACAGACAAGAACAAACGATCACAGATAAGAGGTAAAGCTGCTCTTCTTCACTTCTGGATTAAAGCATCCCGAGGATGGTCATGTGATCTGTAACACTGGAGCAGCTCTTTCTCTTTTATTTGTGCCTTAAAGGTTGCACAACTAAAAGGATGAATTTGTTGTTAATGCGTCGTATAAAGAAGGCTGAACAGACCAAACAGTGTTTTCAGCCTCTCAAACTGTTCTTTAACACAATTTTAAAACCTTTTATTTTAATTTCTGCAAACAGAATTCAGTAAAACCGCAGCAGAAACTTCCTGTTGTTGGCTGCTCTCAGCCTGAAACTCTGCCTATGGTGCCAAAAACTAAGCACAAATTTAGAGGTGACCACGTTTTTGCTGTAGCTGCTCCGAAGTTGTGCAATGATCCTTCCATGTTAGCCATGTTGGCCTCATTGCTTTCTGAATTTAAAACGCTTCTTAAAGCACGTTTATGTGCTGATGCCTTTGGCACTCTTTTAAGAGGGTGACTCTATTTTATATGATTTTATTTTCTGTTTATGTTATTTATATATGAACAACATACATTTGTGAACCCTGGTTTATGTTAAAGTGCTTTATCAGTAAAGGTGTTATGGTATGAGTCTGACAACACTGATGAGAACATGTCGGCTTTCTTGCTTGTGGTTAGTGTGTCAGTCTGCACTGAGAGAAGATGGCGGCTTTGCTTTTAGCACAAAGGCATCACAGTTCTATCCTTTCACCGATTGGCTCACAGCAAAGGTGCTGAGAGGAGAAACTGTGAGAGAATGTGATTGGCTCACACAGAAAGATGGAGGCTGGATTCAAACCCAGCACCTTCTTCCAGTCAGACAACAGCATCACCATGCTGCCTCAGGGGGACGTCCACTAAATGGTTATAATGGTTATAGTTTGTTTCATTGACTAAGCTGCAACACTGACAGCAGACTGAAGTAGAGTCAACGTTTTAAATGATATTTTTAATTGATTTGTTGTGAATGAAGTCATAATGTCAGGATGTGCTTTATCGATTATCACAGAGAAACTCAAATATCATGTAATCATCTCAGTTAACCTGAAATTATGTCAAAACAACGTTGCTGGTTTCTTAACTTTTGAAAGCACAAAAGGTTTTATGTGTTTCTGTGTGTTACACTTAAAAAAACAACTTAATTTTAGTTTTGCAACAAAAGAGGAACTGCAGAGTGTCTAAGTTCATATTCTGGAATAAATTTATCACATGAATCATTAAGAGGTTAGAAATCCACCAATAACTCTCAAATAGAGGAAGAATACGTGCTCAGAGGAAGAGGGCGGGCTTTACTTGGTGTCAGTGACAGAAATGAAAAAAAGCTCAAATGAGTGAGAAGGACGATGAAGGAAACATCTGTGCTGTGTCTGCTCTGTAAGTAGAATCTCTGTGTTTGTTTGAATTCTTGTACTTTGACTGTCTGCTCTCCTGATAACTGATGATGGAGGAGAAGACATGAAAAACAAATCAGGCTGAATTCAAGTTCAAACACCACGAGGACCAACTGCAGGTCTGAAGTTTAACAGAGTTACTGATGAATTTATGAGTGAAAAGCTGAAATAAAATGTTGGTGTTTGTGTGAACAGAGCAGACCGTTGAACCTTACGTGGACCTCAGTTTAGTGCTAGTCTTTTGTATTTACTAATACATACAGTTACGTATTATTATAACATAACTGTATATGATTCCTTGTGTAACAGTAACTACATTAGAGCATGAAATATGAAATGATGAGATCAGTTTTATTTTAGAATTCATTATTATCAAATATTACGAAGTTGTTCTTTACATTCACCTCAAATCAACCTGAGTGTCATTTCTCTTTAGTTCTGATCTCACTGCTGAGCTGCACAACAAACCAAGGTCAGTAACCTTCTTCTGTCACAGTTTATACCTGATAAACTCTGACAGGTTTCACACATTTGGATTAAATCTTTCAGTAAAGATCTCAAAGACGTGATCATCAGTTTTTCATTGTAACCCTCACAGCTCGTCTGACTGTGAGTCCCAGCAGCTCTCAGTTATTTGAAGGAGACTTTGTGTCTCTGAGCTGTGAGGAGGACGACAGCTCTGCTGGATGGACTCTGAGGAGAAACACAAGCAAACAGCAGAGGGCTCAGTGTGGAACAGATGGGTGGGGAAAACCAGCTGGTTCTTCCTGTACCATGACTTTGATGGTGCCTCATGACAGTGGAGTTTACTGGTGTGAGTCCAGAGAGGGTCCCATCAGTAACATGGTTAACCTGACAGTCACTGGTAAGCTGAGTGTGTGGAGTTAGTGTTGATGAAGCTGTGTGTAAATGGATGAAATGCTGTAGTTTGTCTCTGTGTTGAGGTGGATCAGTGATCCTGCAGAGTCCTGTCCTCCCTGTGATGGAGGGAGATGACGTCACTCTGCTCTGTAAAACAAAGACCACTCCCTCCAACCTCCCAGCTGCTTTCTATAAAGATGGCTCCCTCATCAGGAAGCAGCCTACAGGTCACATGACCATCCAGCATGTTTCCAGGTCTGATGAAGGCCTCTACAAGTGTGACATCAGCGGTCATGGAGAGTCTCCATCCAGCTGGATCACTGTCACAGGTGACACACTCACCTGTCTGTGTTTCTGCAGCTTTCAACACTCACAATAAACTAATGATTACATGTTGTTTATTTAAGGGAAACCTACAAACACATCTCCATCTACTCCCACACCTGTATCTACATCCACCTCTATCCCTACATCAGCCTCTCCTCTGCATCTTGTTCTTCCTGTGTTAATCTCTGTTGGGTCAGTCTGTGTTGTGGTTCTACTGGTGTTACTGGCTCTACTGGTGAGAAGAGATGTTGACCTGAAACCTGAAGGTGGGTTGTTGTCAGTTTGTATTACCTGCACTGCATTGAGATGATCAGTTGTTTTGAATTTAAAAAAAGCTCATTTGAATAGTTTGATTCAAATGTGGCTCGTCTGTATTTTAACTGGCCCAGACAACAGGTGTCGAAGCTGTAACTGCTCAGATGTGTTTGATTTTGGTTTTGGTGACACACAAGTTGTCAAGAAATTGTAATGTCAAAGGTATGGAGAGAAAAATATCCTTATGTGTTTTTCTTTCATTCTCTCAGACTGGGTCTTAATGTGATGATTTGTCTTCATTAAATATATTTTTATTACCTCCTGCGTGTAAAACCACAGCAGCAACTTCCTGTTGCTGAAAGTTAAATGCAGAGTGACACTTGCAACACAGGAAAAAATGTAACATACATTAACTGGAAACACTGTATCTGGGATCTTAGGTGGTTTCCAGTCTCAGAGAGAGTTTTGTTGTTCTGGTTAGACTGCTTACTGCCGCGTGTGCTACTTTGTCTAATAACAGTTTTCATGTTGGGACAACATATTTGCTTCATGATGAAGTGTGTCTGATTGTATTGAAAGAAGATGGCAGCTTTGTGGACACCAGGTTCTTTTTTCACACAAAAGCCGGCGGTTTCTTTTATTCAGAGGTGTTAAAATGAGGAAAAAGCAAAAACCTGCTGCTCTCTGTAAAAAATGAGTGATTTTTTTTTTAGACAAATAATAAAGAAAATGTGCAGATTTCATTCCTGCTGTAATTTAAATGTGTTTTATTTTGCAGAGATTTATACAACTGTGGTTTACTCAGCAGTGAGAGCTGAAGACGTCAGTATTGGAGACAAAACCATCAGAAAGAGGAGTCCAAGGTACAACTGCTCTCTAACAGAGAAAACCCAACCGCACAACCTGTTTCCACACATCATGCTAAGCTAAGCTAACCACATCATTGCTCAGTCTTCGAGCTCAGACTTGTGAGCTCTCCGTGACAAATGATTTCCTGTTAAGTTGTCTAGTTCATTTAAAGAAACATGAGCAGCAAGATGTGAGCTTCATTAAATTCACCCCTGTTGGCCTTGAAACAATGCTGAACAATAACTATGATATTATGTTTTAAGTTTTAATACATTTTTATACAACAAATATCATCACAATAATAATAATAATAATAATAATAATAATAATAATAATAATAATCTCTGTGAGCCAAAAGCTCAGAAAGCAGAGGGCTCTAAACACTCTACCACAGTCTATTTTTATTTGTTGTTGTGTGTGAATGATGTCACAGAGGCAGGGTATCAATATGTCCATCTCAACCATTAAAGCCCCACCCACATGCTGTTTAATCAACCAATCAGAAGAGAGTTTTGATTAAAGGGACAGGAGGGAACACAGCTGGCATCAGACAGAGGCTGCACAAAGGCCCCATGTAAAGACGGATTATACTGAACTGTGAATCATGCAAAGCTACTGTAGTAGAAAAGAAAAACATGCAGCTGGAAATTGGCAGAAAATGTCCACCTCAAATGTAAAATACAGCATCTATTATGTAATATCAGATTAAAGATACCCTAACTTACAGTGATGTTCAAAATTTATTGGATATAATTTTTGTAGTTTTGCATCGATGCACCAACACAGCAGGTTTAAAATCAATTAATCAAGATGTGATTGAAGTGCAAACTTTCAACTTTACTATTGCATTCATTGTTTAGGAATCAGTACAAATGAGGTAGGCCACCAACAGTCTGAAGACAACCTGCACAAGAGCCAAAAGACTCCATAAATGATATAAATGACTTTCTTGGCCTTTTCTGGGGGAAATGTACTAACGGAGTAGAGAAGGTCGTACAACAAGGTCTCTGAGTTGATGAAAATAAGGTGAATTGCTGTGAATATCTTATATCAGAACGTCAACCCCAACCAACATCTGAATTAGACTACAATGTTATTCATATGGAAGCTCTGATTTGTATCTGAGCTGGTTCCCAGTAAAGTCTGAACTGGGACTGTGTGTGATGCAGAGAGGTGGAGACTGGAGGTCTTGATTGAACTACAAAGCTTGTAATCATGTGTGTGAACTGTGTGTGTTTGTGTTCAGACTTTAAACCAGAGCCAGGCGTCATCTACTCTTCACTGAAGTAGTCCACCAGTCCAACCACTGACGTCCAGTTGCTGGTCTCTAACTGGTCTCCCGAGCACTTCAGACCAGAGGACATCCACAGATTTTTAGATGTCTTAAGTCTTTTTTTTCTCACTGAGAAAACCCATAGACCCATAGGACTCAAAAATTGCATCATGGATTTTTTAAAGTGTCCTTTAATAAGGAATCACAGCTTCATGGTTCTATAAAAATGTTTCATGTCTTAAAAATTATGCTTTTTATGTGTTTTTTTTGTAGAAGTGAAATGAGTTAAACAACTCAAAAAAATACATACAACACATTTTAACTGGAATTTTAAAAAATGCATTTTGCAGCAAATCTGCAGTAGGAAAATAAAAATGTGATTTGTATTTCTTTTTTTGATTTCTTAGCACTTATTCCCATGGCAAACGCCTTGCTTCTGTGGGTTTGTTCTCATTTGTTTTAAACATTGATGCTTCCTGATATATCTGGTTTCGTTATGATTTAATTATGATTATATCACTGTGGAATTTCAGCATATTCAGACAAAGCTGCTGAAGATGATTCACATACACTGATATTAAAGTATCACATACCAACAGCAGACAGTCAAACAAAGCAGAAGTAATTTGGGGGCCCCAGGGTGAGGTGTGAACTGTATGTTCACTTCATTCAAACATGGAGATTTGAATCTCTCTGTTTTAAATCTCCACTGCTTTTTCCAGCCTTAACATTTTTACCAACATCATGTTTGTCTTTATTGCCAAGAGCGATTTAGCTTTGATGAAAGGGTGCAGTGCTAATTTATTAGCTAGTGTCAGATAGCTTGCTATCAAGCTGCTTCCATAGACTGTAAGGAGTCAACAGAAAGGCACTGATAGCCGCTAAATAGAGCTTTGTAACATAAAAACAAGATCCTAGATTTAAACTTACCAGAACTGGTAATGTTTGTTTATGCAATAAGCCACATAGTATTGGTTACACATTTGCATTAAAAATACCCCCAAAGCACAAACATGGATGAACAATTGGCTGAGGTGAAGCCTAACAGACAGTTGGCAGTTACAGCAGCCTGTGTCCATCGACCTCTCAAAGAGGCCACGCCCCTAATAATGCAAACTTTCAGGCTCATTAACATTTGAACAGCTGCGTTATAAAGGCATTCAACTCATGCATACTTCGTATGAAGGAGAGGGTTAGCTATAGAGACCAAATATATTTTTAATAGCAGGTTGTATAAATTTTTATTTCTGCTGTAAAGTTGAACATGTTCACATGAGTGTCTATGGAGAGTGACTGACTTTACAAATCTCAAGTGGACATTAGAGGAACTGCAGCATTTGGTGCTCTTGGTTTGTTCAGTGTTGTAGTGGGAGGAGTCAGAGACACAGAGCTGGACGGAATTAAGATTTAATGTTAAATTAGGTTAACATTAAATTAGATTAAGATTAATTATGTCATAGAAGCAAAAGTAGCTGAATTTAAGAAACTGGAAGCCTGTGACGATGTGTAAAATAAACCCAGTTTGGATTATGAGTAAATGATTTTACATTTAACAGCATGATGGTATCAGTCAAATATATATCAGTCTGTCTGTAGATTTTCACACCATGTTAAGTTCTGTGTGTTTGTCGTCTGTGGTTAACACTAACGAGTCTGCGACTGTTTCTGAGGAAAAAAAGCTTCATCTACGTGTGCTTCAACACAGAGGTGTGAATTTTAAATAGAGGAAGAAACACGTGAGTTATTTGTAAGAGCATTTCTGTAAACTCACACAGGTCAGACACTGTTATCATATTTACTAAACATGAAAATATATTTTATTATTGGTGTAAATTAAGCACATTTCCTGCTGTATTATTCACAGTTTTCCTTTTAACATTTAGTCTTTCATATTTATGACACCAGCATCTTACATTCCTTCTGTCTCAGTATCTAAATTCTGAGCCTACCTCTGGTAAAGTTAATATTTTAATAGTGACGGCCTGTTAGTCTGATTGGCTAACATGTGAGCTGACTTTAATACCCTGTTAGTGCAAATAACCAACATTCAGCTTTTGTGAGGAACTGAATGCAGATCATTCAGTTCCTCCTTTATCAGGTCTCTTTACCTCACATTTGACTTCATGTTAAACTATTTTAAATTTCTAAAATAACCTGAGCAGTAACTGAAAACACTCTGAGTGTTTCATATAAAGATTGGTGAGTGGCAGCAGTTTCATGTCTGTTCTCAGCTGTTTTGTCTGCAGTGACGTCCTCTGTGTGTTTTACTGTGCAGACACTGATCCAGCTGCAGTTTACTCAGCAGTGAGAACTGAAGACGTCACTTATGGAAAAAATCATCACAGACAAGAACAAACGATCACAGATAAGAGGTAAAGCTGCTCTTCTTCACTTCTGCATAAAAAGGTCCTGAGGATGTTCATGTGGTTTTTATCCGTCTGTGTTCGAGTGTGCTTCAGAAGTCGCACAACTTCAGCTCACACATAAGTTCTAAAAAAGATGAGTTAGTTGTTAATATGAGTTATATGAAGAAGAAGAAGGCTGAACAAAACAAAGTGTTCTCAGCCTCCCGAACTGTCCAATAACGCAGTGAATCATTTTAAAACCTTTTACTTCTTTTAACTTCTGCAAACTGAGTTCAGTGAAACGACAGCAGAAGCTTCCTGTTGTTGGCTGCAGTCAGACTGAATCTGAGGACACTGACGAGAACGTGTCGGCTTTCTTCCTTGTGGTTAGTGTGTCGTTCTGCACTGAAAGAAGATGGCGTCACAGCTGGGAGGCCAAACCAGGAGAACGGACTCACAGACACAGATGGAGGCACTGATAAACATGATAACAAAATATACAACTTGAGACTCAAACCATGAACTGTGAATTATGATGCAAACGTGAGCTATGAAATAAACAGGAAATACTATGAAGCAGTTTTCACTTGAACACTGTGACTTTGGGGCAAAGGGGTAGTTAGACTGAGGGGTTGGACCAGGAGGCTCAGAGTTACAGTAATGAGAGGAGACGAGGTTCAAAAGGTGTTTGGATGCAGTTCAGGTGAGTGAAAACGAGGTCGTGAAATGTCTCACTTATTGCAGGTGGATTGATGGCGTGGAGAGGGTAAGTGAACCAGGTGAGCAGAGATAAATCTAGAGGAATCAAGTAGTCGAGTTAGGTGAGTGAAGTGAGCATAAGGAGTGACCAAGAAGCTGCCAAGAAGACCAGCATCCTACTGAAGGTGAGTCATGTTTCAGCGAGGTGACCAGGTGGATTACTGTAAACAGAGAGAGCACAAGATGAGCAAAGTTTCACGAGCGCTGTGGCGGCCCACACTAACAGAGGTTAGAGGAAGATCTGGCAAAGGACCATCGCTGGTCTTAAGTACCAACAGCTTGATTGCCAACAGGTGTGGACTGCACGCTGGATTGCGGTGACTCCGCCCAGAGGTGGAACCACTGGCTCTTTGGAAAAATATCTGCACTCACCCACCGATGCATCATTATAAATACTGTTTAAACACAGCTGTAACATGCAGTTAGTGTATAAAAATGTGTGAACAAGACATCTTCTTCTTCGTCTGAATGCAAAATATTTAAGATAAAACCCAGATGAGAAGTTTCCACACAGCTAAAGCTGCTTCTGTCAGACTGAGGATGGACTGAGGAGCTGCACCAATATCAGATTAAATTATTGTGAACTATGAATTCTGCAAAGCTGCTCTGGACAGAGAGGCTGCAGACTCTGCTGGTGGTTCCTGTGTTTAAGTCTCACAGCTCGGCCTGTTGAGGGGGAGACAAGAGAGACACAAGCTGATGGTCTCTGTGGGTTAAAGGTTTGGGTTTTGTTTATTTCATCCATGTCTCACAGCTAATGTTTGTGGAGTGTGGAAGTGCTGTGATGTGTCACTGAGTGTCACTGAGTCTGACCTGAAACTTTGCTCCACTGAAGTTCCAATTAAGTTTTTCATTAGGTGGTAGTTCCTGGCACCGGGTACTTCTGTAGTACCTACTTTGTTGGGGCTCTAAGCAATCTGAAAATGTGACATGAGCAGACTATTTTCCACCAACTGGCTGTCAGTGGCATCTCATGAGTCATGAGATGAGTTCTGGCCGTTTAGCAGAGATTTAAAGTTATTTGCACCCTTGTAGGTGGGAAACATTGCGTTCTTGTGAGAAATGTGTAGTGGACTCCACCGCCACTGACCAATATTTATTAGGGTGTGACGGGAACTTGTGGACAGGTAAGGAAAACAATACAGTTGGAGGGATATTCCTGTGTTTTACTGTCCAGCGTAACTCATCTCCTGCTTTCATTTACAGAGTACCGAGCTGCTGCTTTGCCAAGTGGATTTCTGGCTGCGGGCAAAGGACCCGACACATCAGTGTGTTTTAATTTGTTTTAACCTGGTGTAAATCGATGGACTGTGACTGCTGCGGCTGTCGATTGTGTTTGCTTCTTGTTTTATTTTTCTGTATCAGTAGACACAGCAGATATTGATTGTCTTTTAGTTTTTTACATGAAAACACATATATATATATATATATATATATATATATATATATATATATATATATATATATATATATATATACACACACATATATATATATATACACATATATATATATATATATATATATATATATATATATATATATATATATACACACATATATATACATATATATACACATATATATATATATATATATATACACATATATATATATATATATATACACATATATATATATATATATATACACATATATATATATATATATATATATATATATATATATATATATATATATATATATATATATATATATATATATATATAATTTATTTATTTTTATCAGTACCCGTGAGAACACTGTTTATACTGTGTTGTTGTCTCTGCAAAGGTTTCTATCAATACATCTCAGAAAGACACAGCAAACATTGATGGGAATAACGGCGTTACTAACGGCAGGCAGCAGCCTACGGCTCATCAGAAGAGGCCGAGGTGATGACTAAGTTTAACAACGATATTGCCAAAGAGTGCCAAAGCACTTTAACCACAAGCATTTGTGAACTAACTTATCTTTCTTGTAGAATTGTGCTCCAAATACACAACTTTGTGCTGACAAAATCGTTAGTTATTCATTTACAAATCAATATTGTCTGTAAGGAGGGCAATCCCCCCCTGTCTACAGCCCTGCATGCGTGAGTCCTGTGATTAAAGCATCTTTCTTTCAGCTTTTTCAGCTTAACGAGTGAACCGTCAGCTCATTCAAACACACTGTTACGTCCCCTGGCTAGTCTAGGGGGTTGAAGGGACGAACATAAATGTGGATAGAGAAGGAGGAGCCAAGATGGTAATTTTAAAAGGTTTATTTAATACTGGTGATGGGGTTCAGACCGAGGTATAACGTCAGGGAGAGCCAAGGCCAACATAACAAACAAAACATCCCCGATGTTGAAATAAAAGAGACTTACCTAACTCCAAAGAAACAAAATATACAACCTATAACCATAACCTACCTAACAACACATAAACAGGAGAAAACAGGGTGTCAAAACAAAAGGCAGCTCTCCCCTACAAGCAGTCTGAACATGAAACAACAATGCTCACACAAACTACAAAGGCATGCAAGCCTGCACAAGTATGGCAACCAAAACGGCCATAGGGCACAGAAGCACAGCTCCACAGGCCTTAAATAGTGCTCTGCTGATTACCAATTAGCCGGACTCTGCGCAACATCCAATCAGAACAGAGGAGGTGGAGCATGGACAAAACAAAGGGTTAATAGGGAGAAGAGACATCCTCCTGGGGGATGTAACACACACGTTAAAGTTTGTTTGGCTCAACACCACCGAACAGAGGCAACAATATAACATACAGTAGCTAACATTAACAGTGCAGTGAACCCTGCTTGTGCGGTGATATGACTGACTTTAATTATCCATAAAATCATCACATTCTCTGTAAGATTAAGGTCAACTTTTAACGGTGTATATTTTAAAGTCAAGGCTTTAAAACCAAGTTAAAGCTGAAAGTACAAACATCACTAATGTCACCTAACTTTGCCGACATGTGGCTAACAGTAGTGATGGCCCACTTGAACCTGAGGCTCCGGTGTGTGTGTCAGAAAAAAAAGAACACACTGTTTCAGAAGCACTGTGTCGAGGCTTAATTTGTTTGGCCACAGTCACATGATCAGTGACGTCCGAAGCTTCATTTAGAAAGTAACTGATTCAGTGATTTATAAGGAAGTCAATTGTGGGATTTATGGAGTGTTTTGATGGTGAGAGACAGCAAACCACTGATTATTCTATAAAGAGACATGGAGCCAGCAAGGAAGACAGGAGGTTTTGTTGTGTGGGAGTATTTTGATTTTGGTACATCGGGCGGGTTTGCCAGCTTTCTGTTCTTGTTGTTTGCTTAAGAAACTTAAAATGTCTGAACAAAACAAATCATAATATTCATAATATGAATATCATTTATTAACTTTAGAAAGACTTTAATCTAATCAAAAGATATGTATTTTTAAAATGAACTTAAAATGTTATTCTACAAAATTAGCAGCAATTAAATTTGTTTAATATTTTTGAGCTGATAGTCTGTGGTACCCAGGAAGAGTCTGTATCAACTTACATTGCAGTTTCTGTGCACTCCAGCCTCTTCTGTTCCATGTGAGATGATTTTCTGAGGCAGAAGAAATTATCTCCAAGAAAAGAAACAGAATGGAACAAATCCTCTTCTTAAATAAAAATAGATTTGAAACAGGATTACCTTAAATGCACCATGCTTTTACTTAACAAGTTCATAAGCATTCTCCATTTTCAGTTTACGATCAATTCTAACCCCAGGTCAAAATTATGTGCAAGAAAATTGACCTAATATAATATTATTAAACATACCTGTCCAGACCTCACAGCACGTCACAGTGTGTTGTACATTATTATATGTATATTAAATGTATTTTTCATCTATTGCATTTACCAACATCAAGAAGTCACAAGCAAAGAAAGACCACACCATGGTAAATCTTTAAAAAGGAAAGTATTGATAAAAAATATTTAAAAAATAAACATAACAATTTTCAAAGCTGTTCAAAGCAACACAACAGTGGGCCAATGTCAAACAAAATTGTGAACGTCACTCTGTAGAGTGGGCAGTCATAATGAAGCAGTACACTTTCATTTGAAAATTCAAACTGTGCTTCATATTTTTGGTCGCCAGATAGAAAGCTTTATTTGGCCATCACTGGCCAACAGTAATATTGTAATGTTCTTCCATATTTAACATTTGCACATAAATAAGTGAGATAATATTTTATGCTTTTTTTGAAAAGTTTCTTCACCACAGTTCTGCCATCCACCGTTTTTATTAGAAAAAATTGGCCACAGCCACTGCGCTATGAATTCTGGGATATGTTGGGCCACAAATGATACACCCAACCTATTCTTCAAATCTGGGGAAATGAAGGGCGCATTTTCGGCTGCATTTCGAATTGGGACAGGCTTCATCATGTTGCCGTGACGTAATCAGCCTTCAAATTGGGTCTTGAAGGATGCAGATCCTGAATTGGAACAGTTATTTTCAGAAAACGTGAAAGAGGAACATCACGTGGAGATACTTTAAGGCTGGAAATGAAAACACTAACATGAAAATAAACATAATAACTTTTTTTTTTTTTTGCCTGTCCCGTTTGGCTCTTTTGCCATCAGAATTATTGTCTAAAGGTAAAGAAAGATGCCCAACGGATTTACTTTACCAAATTGACCATCCCAGCCTTGCCGTAATGGTCCATTTGATTCACCTTTTATTGTTTATTTTATTTTCACTTACTGAATATGGGACAGACTTGACTGGGGGAAAGAAGGGGAGAAAGAAAGAGGGAAAGAGAAACAGCTGAGAAGAGGGACGGGGGAGAAGGGCAAAAGACAAAAACCAACAGAATGGGCAGAAAAAAAAAAAAAAAAGCATATATCAATCACCTGGATCACCTGCTGAGAAAGAAAAAAGAAAGCAAGCAGAAGAGAACAAGAGTAATAGAATAAACAACATCACAATGATATATGGGAATATGACAGTAAATACTAAATGTTAAACATTATTGTGCAGCACATAAGATCAACAGAACACAGTGTGCTTTGAGGTAGGAGCCAAAAAGGGTGTAGTTTGTGGGTGTGAGTACCCGTGTGTACACCTGTGAGCATGGACGCGCTTGTTTTTTAAAAGGTTCCTTCATGTAATGATCTGCTAGAGGGTGAGGGGGGGGGCACAGCCCCGTCCTCCAGGGCATGAAGCAGGTATGGAGGAGATCAAAACTCCAGACATCCAGAGGCGCCCAGAACACAAGAGACCAAGGAAGACCAACAGAGGGGCAGCTGCGCCACTGTCCCAGAAAGAGCTGAGGAGAGTCCCAGATGAGGGCTCACTCAGCAGCCGCGGAGCAGAAGCCAGGGGGGGTTGCAGTGACGTGCCCGTGAGCTCCGCCGGCAGCCAGCTGTGCCTGAGTGACCGAGCCCCAGGCCGAGAGGCCGGGGGCACCCCACCCCACCCCGAAGTGGCCCGAGCGAGCCCCAGGCTCCAGGCCCCGACAAGCGGCTGCCAAGGAGTGAGCCGGTGTGTACCTGGACGCCCATCCCCAGACACAAAGAACCACCGATGTCTGAGGGAGTCCGCCACTGGCAGGGGAAGTGGTGGTGGGGGGAGATAGGCCTCCAAACCTTGGAGGGCCTGAGGTGTCCCCAGAGAGGTGGCGCCTGACACCCAACCTGACATATAGACACAGACATACAGGCACACACAGATACAAACATCCATTCCCACCCTCATGCTCTCATATGCACTTACTCCACACTCAACCAACGTGGAGACAGACATAAAGAGACGCTGTACACACAATCACACTCCCCAAGCGTACTCTACAAACCGGGTCTAGGTACCCTTGCCCCTGGAGGGGGGAACTGCACCCAGACCCAGGTGGTGTTACCCTTTTCCCTGCGGTGGGGAGAGGCAGACCGCCCCGACTCCGCAGCAGCAGGGAGGCCCCACACTCCAGACCGCAGTCGGACGGCCAACTCCTCCTAGCCCCCCCGCTCCAGCGGGCCGCAGAGAATGGGGGTGAGAGAAGACATAAACATAATAACTTGATACTGTCACTGGGTTCAAACTGAAGGAGTGTTCACAAGAAATCATCAGTATCAAACTGTGACAATAAAAAATGTTCATTACACCAACCAAGAATGGGATAAGTTTGATGTGAATCTTTGGTAATACATGGGGGAAGCTCTGTGCCAGTTTTATCATACTGTACCTCCCTCCATCCAACCACACACTTCTTTGGGTTTGCCATCAGCCCTGCCTGCCTCACGGACTCCGTGACCAACCACTGCACATGATCCACCGAGGTATCACTATGAATGACAACATCATCCAGGTAGGAATTAACATATGCAGTGTGAGGACGCAGCTATCGCTCCAGCACGTGCTGAAAAATGGCCGCGGTTCCAAAGAAGCCAAACAGAAGAGTGACGAATGGTACAAACCATACAGAGTGGAGAAGCTCGTTTTTGTCTTTGGACTCTGCAGACAAGGGAATCTGCCCGTAGGCATTGGTTAAATCCAACATGATAAAAAAATAAGCAGTGCTTAACCAGTCCAGGTCAACCTGGGGCATGGGATAAGCATCAATCCATGAAACCTTGTTCACTTTGTGATAATCATCACAGAACCGTATAAAACCCTGCACTCACTTCTTAATTACCTGGAAGCACCTTAAAGACAACCGGCCCCTCTCAACAGATGCGACAAATCATCTGGAGAAAAGGTAAACATAGGACACCAAACACTGAGGAACAAATCCTCATTTCATCCTATGATAACAGCATTTTCACCATTTCAGCCAATTCCTTTTGCACAATTGGTCTCTTGTGCTCAGACAATATGTTAGGTCATGAACGCACTTTCACGCCAGGCTGCGTTTCAAATTGGTGCTGCATGAGAGTCATGCAGCCGGGCAGGGGAGAGAACACATCTGCAAACCGCTGTTGCAATGCAGGAACATTTGCCTCGTGTGAGATGTTCATTACAATCTTGTTTTTAAGAAAAATCAAACATCTTTGTCCTTGAAGATCATTTCAGAGTTTTTAATGAGCTGCAGGAACCCTGTGCTGTGAGTGGAGAACAGCCAAGTCTCCTCCTGTGATAAACCTCCACATGTACGACTGAAAACAGTTAAATTACTTTGAATCTGAAATCAGGGCTCAAACTACTTGCTGTGAGACCATTTCTTTATTTTTCAAAGTTCATCAAATATAGGATCAAATCAAATCACGATTTCATAATACAAACTTCAAATCAACAAGAAAACAGCTGCAGAACATGTGGAAATGAAATGAATTCATTAAAAAAACAACATGTGGAGTTCAAGAACACAGTAAACACACTAAAGGAGCCAAAAATAGAGGTTTAATAGAATTTGAATTTTTGATCTTGTAACAGTTCTTTGCTGCCACTGTGAATATGAATGTGGTCTTTGCCTAATTGAATAAAGGTTACACTGACTCACTGGTTCATCTTCTGGTACAAACTGGTATTACATGGAAGTACAGCCCAAAACCAGTTTGAGTTTCTTTTTTCTGGACATAAAGTCACAGCAGGTGTCATTTCAAAGCTGGTGGACAGATTTAGTTCATTTTGGAAGTTTTAAGAGCAACTGCTGTGAAATTATTTGCAATTTTGGGAGAAAAGGTTCAAAAGAAGAAGAAGCAAAAGTTTAAATATGAATGAAGAATTGAAATTTAACTGAGGTAACACATTAAATGAATACATTTAAAAAAAGAAGTTAATTTTGGAAACACTAAGTTCAAATGAAAGAAATTGAAATGTATATCCATATCTGCAATTTTGATAAAAAGTCTGTTTGGTAAAAAAGACATTCCTATAACTTTAATAGTACAACTACTAAACACTACTGTGTCCTAAGGGAACAAAGGTTAAAATGTAACAGGGATAACATTTTAGAGAATTAAGATCCCTCAAAGGAAAAAACATAAACTTGATATACATATCTATACATGCAGCTTCCTAAATGTAACATTCAGGATTATTCACTGCAGCTCCAGAAATCAGAGCTACCTCATCAGATCCAAGTGTGACATCAGCTGACACTCTTTACAGGAGATTCCATCTGAACTCTGTGGAGCCTGATCTCAAGGTTTTTAAGTCTGACTCTGAAACCAGAAGAGGATCTTTCTCTCTCTTCAGATTCATTGTGATCCAGTGATTTCAGTCCTGCATGATCAGGCTGATGTTTGCACAGAGCAGATAATGAAGTGAAGGTTTTTGCACATTGGTAACAGTGAAACAGTTTATTTACAGTGTGGGATCGTTTGTGTTCGGAGTATGAACTGAGATTCCTGAAGCTCTTGTCACACTGGTCACAGCTGAAGTTCACTTCCATGTGTGTACGTTCATGTTTGTTACGATGACCTGATTGTGAGAAGCTTTTGTCACAGTGTCTGCACTTGTATGGTGTCTCTCCTGTGTGGATTCGCTTATGCTTTTTCATTGAGCTCATGTTCAGTGGTGAAGGATGACCCACACTGGTCACAGTGCTTTTTGACCCCACTGTGGAAGAGTTCATGTATTTTTAATGTACTTGTGTGTGGAAGCCTCTCCCACATTCTTTGCAGTAGTTCATTTCGTCTCCAGTGTGTCTACGTTGATGTGGTTTTAGGTCCCATTGATGATTGGAAGTTTTTTTTTACAAAGGTCACAAAGAAACTCTTTCCCACCACCACAGTGACGACAGAGTTGAGAACTGGATCCATCTGTGTTGCTCTGCTTTTTTATTTTTATCCTGAATGTCGCCTGAAACAAAGAGCATCTCTGCCAACGTCCAATTACATTTTACCATTTACATTATAAGACTGAGCTTACTGAACAAAAATGACTCTTCAATTTTCCAAACAATTCATTCAGTATAACTCCGTAAGTTTACTGATCAGATTTGTTCCAAACACTCAGGTTACAATTACAAGATAAAAAAAAATCAATACTTCCTCACAGTAACTGCACTTGTAGAGTTACTTTCTGGTGTGGATCCGTCGGTGGTTTCTCACGTGATGTGGAGATTTAAAAGTCTTCTCACACAGGTCACATTTATAAGGTCTCTCCTCAGTGTGGCTAAACATGTGTTGTTGTAACTGTGCGTCTGTTATAAACAGTTTCCCACACTGATCACAGCAGGAAACATCATTTCCAGTGTGAATCCGTAGGTGTCTATTTCGGTAGTGTTTGTCGCTGAAACTTTTTCCACAAAAGTTGCAGCTATACGCCTTAATTCCAGAGTGGGTAACTAGATGCCTCTGTAAGTCGTGCTTTTGAGCAAAAGCTTTACCACACAAGTCACAGCTGTGTGCTTTAACTCCACTGTGGATGAGTTGGTGTGTTTTTAAGTTTCCAGCGTGGGTAAAAGACTTTCCACACAATTTGCAGCTGTAAGGTTTAACTCCACTGTGGACGTGTTGGTGTGTTTTAAAGGGTTGAGCGTGGGTAAAAGACTTTCCACACAAGTGACAGTTGTACGCTTTAACTCCACTGTGGATAAGTTTGTGTGATTTTAAGCTTTCAGCCCGGGCAAAATCCTTCCCACACAAGTCACAGCTGTACGCTTTAACTCCACTGTGGATGACTTGGTGTATTTTTAAGCCTCTAGCCCAGGCAAAATCCTTCCCACACAAGTCACAGCTGTAAGCTTTAACTCCACTGTGGAGGACTTGGTGTTTTTTTAATTTTCCAGCCTCGGTAAAAGACTTTCCACACAAGTCACAGCTGTAAGGTTTAACTACACTGTGGACGAGTTGGTGTTTTTTTAAGATTCGAGCCAGGGTAAAAGACTTTCCACACAACTCACAGCTGTAAGGTTTAACTCCACTGTGGATGAGTTGGTGTGTTTTTAGGCTGTCACTCCGGGTAAAATCCTTCCCACACTCATCACAGCTGTAGGATTTCTCTCCCTTTCTTCTTTGATGTTTGTCGGCCTCCTGGGAGCGCTGACTTCTTGCTCCATGTTGGTCCTGCAGTGACAGAGATACAAACAGAGGCAGTGAGTGAAATGCAGTCGTGGAACAAACTGAAACTCCCTCCGTCAGTGGAAACAAACATGTCAACAAACACATTGTTGGTGTGTTTCCACCACCTTCTGGTGATAGTATCACATTACAATGATGTGACACAATGAGAGGTGTAATGAAAATTACCTTATTGAAGAAATATATAAGTGGAGAAAATATTTTACTTCATAAAATATTTTGAGTTCAACTGATGATATTGTTGTTTCAATATGTGCTGATAAAATATGATCTTTGTATTTTCTTCTAACTTCTGTGGTTTTTGGTTGTGAATGTAGATTCTGTATAATTAATTGTGTTTTAAAGACCAACCAGTTGCACACAGTTTCAATAACAGTGTAACTGTGATGTTTTTCTCACCTTCTGTGTTGAAGTCATTGTTTCCTCTGTAGTGGCTGAGCTGAGTCCAACTGGCTGAAATTGTCCTTCTGCTGCTCCACCAGACTCTTCTCCTCCTTTTACTCAGCTGGGACACAAAAAGTATATAGACATATTTTATCCCTGACAAAAAGAAGCAGAGCAAATAAACATGACTACACTCCTCAGTGCAGGGCTCGCAAAATCTCAAAATCCCTGGTAACCCTTCGGGCAGGGAAGGGTATTTGGTAGCCCAAAACAAATTTAAGTAGCCCAAATAAAAAAGAGAGCAATTTTTTGATTGATGTTTTGTTTCCTGTTTTGTTTCCTTTACAATATTATACATTAAAGTATAATATTGTAACAGAAACATTAATCAAAAAATCTTTGAAACACAAATTACAACATTGTTTAAAAATTACAATCATCAACTCAAATACTTGGTTCTACTTGAACAGAAATTTCTATGAACTTGTAAGAACTGTAGAACATGAATCAGTCTGTGTCAGATCCTGAATTTAAAATTTCCACTGAAGTCACGGGTAAGAGGCAAGTGGAACCAAGATCTAGGCCATTTGCTTTTTTGAAGTTTGCAAAGACTGCTAAATCGTGCCAGTGGTAGTTCACTCTTTGCAACATAGTAGGCTGTTCTAAACAGATTTTTCAGGTTTATTTTTAGTATGTCATTTGCAATTGGTGTTTGTTCTGGGAAAGATATTGCAGACTGAGCAATAATGCATTTCTTTCATTTCTCATGGGTTCTAATGGGGGCCTTTCTTAAAATTACTGGTCCCAGCAAAAAAAGGCGGTTGTCGACTCAGAAATCAAGGGAAAACCAACAACACACCCGGCAGAACATTATATTATTTACACGGGTGCACATAAGTGGTCCGCATGTGCGCATCGCTGTCAAAATAAAAGACGTGCACCAGATAAGAAGTTGCAACGCGCGTTTGCGTCCATATAAAAGGCACTGTTTTTGTCCGCTAGTGTGGGATTTTCACGGCACATTCTGCAACACATCTCTGTGCGTTCATCATTTGTTTGAAGCCAGCTCACCTCCTGCAACCACTTTTCCGAGAATACGTGCTTCTTTTGTGGTTCGGACCCCTTCTGACATTTCTTCTGCGGTGGAGGAACACCAAAGTAATTGCTTACAGTAATTGCTTCTTCAACATCTATAAGAGTTCTAAACAAATGTCTGTCCTCCAGAAAATCTTATGTGCACAAAAATATATATAAAAAACAGCCAGCATGCCCCTGCGGGCGGTTTATCCTTCAAGCTCGGGTCCTCTACCAGAGGCCTGGGAGCTTGAGGGTCCTGTGCAGTATCTTAGCTGTTCCCAGGACTGCGCTCTTCTGGACAGAGATCTCCGATGTTATTCCCGGGATCTGCTGGAGCCACTCGCCTAGCTTGGGAGTCACCGCACCTAGTGCTCCGATTACCACGGGGACCACCGTTACCTTCACCCTCCACATCCTCTCGAGCTCTTCTCTGAGCCCTTGGTATTTCTCCAGCTTCTCGTGTTCCTTCTTCCTGATATTGCTGTCATTCGGAACCGCTACATCGATCACTACGGCCGTGTTCTTCTGTTTGTCTACCACCACTATGTCCGGTTGGTTAGCCACCACCATTTTGTCCGTCTGTATCTGGAAGTCCCACAGGATCTTAGCTCGGTCATTCTCCACCACCCTTGGGGGCATCTCCCATTTTGACCTCGGGACTTCCAGGTTATACTCGGCACAGATGTTCCTGTACACTATGCCGGCCACCTGTTTATGGCGTTCCATGTATGCCTTGCCTGCTAGCATCTTGCACCCTGCTGTTATATGCTGGATTGTCTCTGGGGCATCTTTACACAGCCTGCACCTGGGGTCTTGCCTGGTGTGATAGACCCCAGCCTCTATGGATCTTGTACTCAGAGCTTGTTCTTGTGCTGCCATGATTAGTGCCTCTGTGCTGTCTTTCAGTCCAGCTTTGTCCAGCCACTGGTAGGATTTCTGGATATCAGCCACCTCCTCTATCTGCCGGTGGTACATACCGTGCAGGGGCCTGTCCTTCCATGATGGTTCCTCGTCTCCCTCCTCTTTCTTGGGTTTCTGCTGCCTGAGGTATTCACTGAGCACTCGGTCAGTTGGGGCCATCTTCCTAATGTATTCTTGGATGTTCGTTGTCTCATCCTGGACTGTGGTGCTGACACTCACCAGTCCCCGGCCCCCTTCCTTCCGCTTAGCGTACAGCCTCAGGGTGCTGGATTTGGGGTGAAACCCTCCATGCATGGTAAGGAGCTTTCTTGTCTTTATGTCAGTGGCTTCTATCTCCTCCTTTGGCCAGCCTATTACCCCAGCAGGGTACCTGATCACGGGCAGGGCGTACGTGTTGATGGCCCGGATCTTGTTCTTACCATTCAGCTGACTCCTCAGGACTTGCCTGACCCTCTGCAGGTACTTGGTGGTTGCAGCTTTTCTAGCGGCCTCTTCATGGTTCCCATTCGCCTGTGGGATCCCCAAGTACTTGTAACTGTCCTCTATGTCTGCAATGTTGCCTTCTGGTAGTTCAATCCCCTCAGTTCTGACTACCTTCCCTCTCTTTGTTACCATCCGACTACACTTCTCCAGTCCGAACGACATTCCAATGTCATTGCTGTATAGCCTGGTAGTGTGGATCAGTGAATCGATGTCTCGTTCACTCTTGGCATACAGCTTGATGTCATCCATGTACAGGAGGTGGCTGACAACTGCTCCGTTCTGTAGTCGGTATCCGTAGCCAGTCTTGTTAATGATCTCACTGAGGGGGTTCAGGCCTATGCAGAACAGCAGTGGGGACAGAGCATCTCCTTGGTAGATCCCGCACTTGATGGTGACTTGTGCTATGGGCTTGGAGTTGGCCTCTAGTGTTGTACGCCACATCCCCATTGAGTTCCTGATGAAGGCTCTTAGGGTCCCATTGATCTTGTACAATTCTAGGCATTCCAGTATCCAGCTGTGGGGCATTGAGTCATAGGCCTTCTTGTAATCAATCCAGGCAGTGCACAGGTTGGTCAGTCTGGTCTTGCAGTCTCGGCTGATTGTTCTGTCTACCAGTAGCTGGTGTTTTGCGCCTCTGGTATTCTTGTCAATTCCTTTCTGTGTCCCGCTCATGTATTGACCCATGTGCCTGTTCATCTTAGCCGATATGATGCCTGACAGGAGCTTCCATGTAGTACTGAGGCAGGTTATTGGTCGGTAGTTGGAGGGGACCGGTCCCTTCTTGGGGTCCTTGGGGATCAGGACCGTCCGGCCTTCAGTTAGCCATTCCGGGTGTCTCTCGTTAACTAGCAGCTGGTTCATTTGTGCTGCCAGACGCTCGTGGAGTGCAGTCAGCTTCTTCAGCCAGTAGGCGTGAACCATGTCGGGCCAACTCTTCATACTGGAGACCCTTTCTTGGATATCTGCCACTGTGATGGTTACTGGACCCTGTTCAGGGAGGTCGCTGTGGTCAGCCCTCAGATCCTCTAGCCACTGAGCATTGCCGTTATGGGTTGCATCCTTCTCCCATATGCTCTTCCAGTATTGCTCCGTCTCCAGCCTTGGTGGTGCTGTTCTCTTATTGTTCCCTTGCCACTGAGAGTACACCTTTGCTGGTTCTGTGGAGAACAGCTGGTTTATTCTCCTGCCTTCTATCTCTCTGGTGTACCTCCTCAAGCGGCTGGCCAAGGCTGTGAGTCTTTGCTTGGCAGTTTCCAAGGCCTCAGGTATGGACAGCTTGCTGTATTTCTTAGGCACCTTATTTGTCGCACCTTTCTGCAACTCCGTTAGTTGGCTAACCTCCCTCCGTGCTACTTTGATCTTGCCCTCTAGCCTCCTTCTCCATGGAGGGTACTGCCCCTTGTCGCTGTTCAACTTGTAGCCAAGCATCTCACTGATCACTGTTGCCGTATTGTAGATCAGCTTGTTAGTGTCGGTAATCGTGGTTGTAGGTATTGTCCGTAGTGCTGCATTAACATCATCTAGCAGACCTTCTGAGGGAACTTCACGTAATCTTGGTAACCGGCTACGCGGGATCCAGGTTTCAAGCTTGGCCATGATCCTATTTTTCAGGTCAGTTCCTCTCGCACTCAACGATCCTTCTCCTATCGCACTTGGGGCTATGTACCCAATCTCGGGTGGGGGTGATGATATCGCCCCCCTGACCTGGCGTCCTGACTCCTCCTTGCCGTAGCATTTGTGTTGTACCTCGTCAATCTCTAGCTGTGAGAGCAGTCCCTTCTTTCGAATGTTGGAACACTGAGCTACTAGTTGTTTCGCCATCATTGTGGATGTTGGGTATCGAAGAATCCATAGGTCCCTCATCCTATTCATGTAGCCCCTTCCGCCGGGGTTACTTGCATAGTAGCATTCCAACAACGCCCTGTTTTCGTCTCTTGCCCACCGATGCCTTCTTGTTCCAGTAGCCCACTTTTCGTCAGGGTGCCCTGGTTCCTCAACACCTGACGCGGACCTTGTTGATCCGGGCGACGTCCGAGCCGGCATGCCTTCATATTTATCTGTCTCGCTCA
Organism: Rhamphochromis sp. 'chilingali'; assembly: GCF_963969265.1. Taxonomy (NCBI): domain Eukaryota; kingdom Metazoa; phylum Chordata; class Actinopteri; order Cichliformes; family Cichlidae; genus Rhamphochromis; species Rhamphochromis sp. 'chilingali'. Next base: position 60,977,604 of record NC_137929.1, on the reverse strand, counting down.
TGTCTGCGGTAGGCTTGCTTAGCATAGGGGGTCTAGCCTTAGGACCCTTACTGGATACAGACGCCCCAGGCAGTAATCGAACTTGCGATCCTCTGTTCCAAAGGCGTGTAGTCTAACCACTACGCTATCCAGCTGCTTGCTATCTATCTATCTATCTATCTATCTATCTATCTATATATATATATATATATATATATATATATATATATATATATATAGAGAGAGAGAGAGAGAGAGAGAGAGAGAGAGAGAGAGAGAGAGAGAACACAGTAACGGTTTGTATATAAAATCTAAATTATTAAAACTAGAAGAGATAGTGAAATTATAGACATTATTATATTTAGGGCAAAAAATAAAACACTATCTCTTAAGTTACAAAGTGTATTTGTATTGTGTTCAGAACATGGGGAGGGAAGAAGGAAGTTTTATTTTAAGCATTGGTTTGCTCGAACCACACAAAGGCAAATGTGTCCAACAGTCATGGGCATAAGAAACTGGAATTCTCTCAATGATCATCTCACGTGTTGTACAAAGGTTTCTCAATTTAAAATCTGCTATAACAATAAAACGATAAACCAATATGAAGAAGTTGAAAATAACAGAATTTAACTGTAGAAAAAATTATCCTTTTCGTTTGATATTTAGTGGTATTGCTCACTGTTGATTATATTGTTCTGTTTGTTTTGTCTTGTTTTGTGTAGAATATTGTCAGAGTGTAATTTTGGTTGCCTACTTGTATCATCACAGATAGGGGGCAGGTGTCAATGCTCCTGTTTATGCATGGAAACAGTGTTACTTTAATTAACAGGAAGGTTGTGTATAGGAAATGAATTACTGCTGTACCATGTGTGAAACAAAAAATTAAATAAGTAAATATGGACTTCCATAGATCCACAAAAGAGTCCCGCTCAGACTCATCGGTAGCAGTATGAACTCAGCCAACTAAGTTTATACTGAACCTCATTACCATCCTAGGAGTTTAAAAAACATTTAAAAAATCACTTTGTTAATGAGGGATTGAAAAATTTCACAAATGAAGAATTTATTCTACAATTCATTATTCAAGCACAGAATTCTTTATTTCGATGTGCGTGGCTCTTGTTGTCCTCCATATGGGGGTGTCAAAAATCACATTGGAAGTGGCACACATCACATCACCTGTTGACGGTGTTAACAACACCTTCACATTCACTTGGTGAACTTGCAAACGCTTAGGATTTAGCGGAACTTGACTTTAGATGTTTCTGAAACAAGAAGGACATATTGATTTGCTCTCCTGATATTTAGACTGTAGTATTGATATTTTAACCTTTAAGGAGCACAAAATGTATTAATCCTACTAACACATACACGCATGTAATGAAGCTCAAGAAGACCAGATAGTATTTTAAGCCTGTGTTTCTGATTTTATCATGTTGTTCGGTTCACTTAGTGGGATGAGAAGCAATATATGAACTAGTGGACTAATATTATATTAGGAAAGATGATTGAATTATAGCAGGGGTGAACAGAATGCAGCAGAGGGACTAAATGAGTGAGACTAGTAGATTCTTAGTTTCTTGTTCCTGATGTGTAGGGGAGGTTTTACCATGACATACACCTTGTTACATGGGATGAAACTTGCATTTTTGTTACCAAGTGGAAGTGAAAAGTCCTAAAACTAGGCTTTCATATTTTTACATTTTGTAGAATTTTATTTTATTTTTTAATGTTTGAGGAGTGCACTGAAAGTTAGGTTTGAGAATCTGCTCTCCTTCAAGCAGGCCTGCATGATTGGAACTAAAAGTGCTATACAAAACTGTTGCTTTAAAAACGATCGTAAAGTGAGCTTCTCCACCTTACAATTAATCTTATGATACCAAACCCACAAGAATGACAGTGGGGGTCTGCCTGTCATAAAATGAGCAGTAAGAGCTGCCTCAAATTTCATAGCGTAGTGGTAGGTGTGGATAATTTTTTCAACCCCCCCCCCCAAAAAAAAAAAAAAAAAAACAGTGGATGGTTGATGTGGGGCAGCCAAATAGTAAACTTTTAAATATAGGGCTGGGCTATATCATACTGCTCACGGTAATACCGGTATAATGTTGGGCAACGATAAGAAAATTAAATACCGCAATAAAATAAGGGTAAAACACGCATGCGCATTGCTTTTGTTTTCATACGCACATGGCTGGAAAAAGCACAGTGGTGACGGAGAATGAGAAGAGCGAAAGTGGATCGTTAAATGAAACGAAATGAATCTGGCTGACTGTAGGCTGTGGCACTTGGCCAGAGGTGGCGCTGGTTGATTCGAGTCCATGTTAGTGCAAACAAAGTAAACTGCACGCTTTAGTTGTGAAGCAAAAACGCTGAAATCGGGGTAATAAAACGTGCGAGGAGAACGATAACGACGACAAGAGTCTCCCGATCGTTCACTCTCGCCTTCCTGTGAACAACACCGGCGTGGTGTTAATTGTTTGACAATATCACCAACTCGCCACATTTTTAAACATTTTGTTGTTCAACAGCATCAAGACTGACGGAGTGTGTTTGAGTTAACCTCACAACTGTCACAGATGACACATTTGGTGTTTTTTTGCTGGTTTGTCGGTAGCAGCTCCTGAAACGCAAGTCTACCACACATCTGTTCGACCAACGCCAGTTAATCTGGAACACGGGCCGATTTTTTGTCCCAGTCCAGCCCTGGATGCATCTGGAGACGGTCCTATTAAGTCCTATTCTAAAGGCTGATTGCCCTCCCCCAGGCTTGTACCTGTGGCTTTCTGTCCTGGGGGTGGGGGCTGGTTGTTCTCCTGCCCTGCACCCAATCCTTTTGTTCATATTCAAAGACCGTTTTTCTGTATGTATTCTTACCCCCTAAAACCCGTCGTATTGTAATGTTGCACGCAATCACAAGTTCTAAGTCTGTCTAACTCCAATGTATACCAAGCAATCTATTATTCTCAACAGAGCTAAAAGCTTACCTTTAGATGAGCCCACAAACCGAGAGAAACTCCGTGATGAAGCTGGAAGTCTTAACAAACAGATCAGGGAGCAGAGACCCACGTGGTTCACGCTGATCTGAGCTACGATCCAGGAAACAAGGGTGTGCAGATCGATGCAGAAATTGATCCCAACGTTGGTAGTGGTATATGTTCCTGTAAGTTTACTACTTTACTCCCGTTTCATGAAAAAGTAACTCTCTCTCTGCTCGACACCTCTCCTGCACACACACAATTTCTCCGCCCCTTCTTCCCGACTCTGCCGTGATTTGTTACTCGGTTTGGTCACATGACTCATTTGCGCAACGTAACCACGCGGGGTGTAGTTTCAAAATTAGCGCTTAGCGCTTTGGCGTTGACGTCACGCCGCAAAGCATTGTGGGAGCGTGGCACCATTTTCGGGGTCTACGAATCAAAACAAACACACTGTGTTGGAACGAAGATTACAAGATGCTTAAAAGCAGCTCAAAAGAGAATGGACTGTATAGAGACCGATTTCGTTCAGAAATCAAACGCAGCAAACCTTCACCATCTTATCCAGGAGGGTCACCTCTTCACCCTCACATGGAAGAAGTAATCTGATGGTGGTATGTTTGAAGCAGGTCCCTTGTGTAGCGCTGCAACCCAGTCACGATGTTTCATCCATTTCATAGGCTGGTTTGCTAAAATAATGCCAAATTATTAGCAACTCTATAAATAGAAGGTAGTTCTGCAAAATCACTCAGTAGGATGTTTGTTCTAATTTGCTATGAGCTCAGAGCGCATCGAAAAATAAAACTAATAGGCTATAAAGAGTGATATGAACATATTTAGAACTTACCGAAACGAAAATGTCTGGAGCACCGACAGATATTTGGAGATGGAAGAGAACTGGATATCAGCTCGTCTCACAGCTGCTATCCAGACTAGACGCCTTCGTTTGCTAACATCGGTACACGAGCTGCCTCATGTTGCTTCCAGGTTGGGAAAGAATGAAAAGATAAACCATTTTCAAGCTTATTTTCTTGCTGGTCGTGCGATCGAACATTGCAGCCGACCACACAGCAACATTACTGTGACCGGTGACTTTCCTTAAGCAATGTCACTCACACTTTGCATCACTATGAGCTCAACAGTAATCAGATAAGGAGCCCAACACTACAAATGTCACACAATCACTGCACTTCTACTCTAACATCACTTGTCTGTCTGTGTTGAATCCTTCACAAGCACTCTTAGAGAGAAACAAACGTTAGCAATATGGAATGGAATGTGATGAAACCAGATATGTTTGGGATGGATGGGTTTTGCGCTATGAATTCTATAGTGAAAGTGTTGTTTTGTCTCTCTGTGCAGGCCACGGCCTATTATATGCCACAGCCTATTGGAGGCAGAGTTGCAGAGGCTAGAGTGACCACTGGCTATGTGCTTGCAGGGTGGTGGGTCTCAGAGGACAACTTCTAACCCTGTTAAAGGCAACACGTGGAGTGCAACTGGCAGTGTGGCATAGCTGGCTCTGGCCTTGGGACTGTGTGTTTTTATTTGATTCATAAATGGGACACTGGACTGATTTTTTTTTCTCAATAAATTATCTTTTAGAATTTTATTGACTGTCATCTTTTTGCCCACGACTGAGACAGTTGGTCAGACCTAGAATCTTTCTTTGGGTGTGTTACACTGCAGTCACTGATTCTGGCTTTAATTAATAACTGACGCTTACATGGTCTGAAATCAGACTTAAGAGTCACTACCTTTGTTCATTTTCCCCACATCATATTTACTGGTTGCCCACAAGTGCTCCCGAATATCACACAATTCTGGAAAGTCTGGGGCCAACCAACATAGTTCCACCTGCTAAATACACAGAGAAATGTCCCCCTTTTTTATTAATAATAATAATAATAATGGATTGGATTTATATAGCGCTTTATAGGCACCCAAAGCGCTTTGCAATGTCACTATTCAGTCACTCTCGCATTCACACACTGGTGGAGGCAGCTACAGTTGTAGCCACAGCTGCCCTGGGGCAGACTGACAGAAGCGAGGCTGCCATATCGCACCATCAGCCCCTCTGGCCAACACCAGTAGGCGGTAGGACACAACGACCAGGACAGAGAGCCCGGGGATCGAACTGGCGACCTTCTGGTTACAGATACGCTTACACGGTCACCCCTGAGCCACGGTTAGAAGCTGCAGAGTTCACACAACACTAATCTTCACCATTAAATGCTTCCTAAACACTTTCTTCTCCAGGTCTGTGCTTTTTGTAACCTGTTCATGTGTTATGCCTTTCATTCCGTTGTGTTCTGGTGTGAAAGTAAGAGGCAGGAGAAAGCACTGGGTCTTTGGCTCTTTACTGCACATCTGCAACACAGAAATACGGGTCTGATCTGTGTGTGTCACACGCCTGCCAGTACAGCACAAAATAAAAAATATGTCACTGAAAGATCATCAAAACAACTTATAAGAGCAATAAACAAAATAATTCAAAAACAAATAAACAGTCAAATACAATTTAATAACCAGGACCCAATATTCTAGTGCTTATAGTTCAAACATTCAATTCAATTAAATTTTATTTATATAGCGCCAAATCACAACAAAAGTCGCCTCAAGGCGCTTCATAGATACAGAGAAAAACCCAACAATCATATGACCCCCTATGAGCAAGCACTTTGGCGACAGTGGGAAGGAAAAACTCCCTTTTAACAGGAAGAAACCTCCGGCAGAACCAGGCTCAGGGAGGGGCGGGGCCATCTGCTGCGACCGGTTGGAGTGAGAGAAGTAAGACAGGATGAAAGACATGCTGTGGAAGAGAGACAGAGGTTAATAACAGATATGATTCAATGCAGAGAGGTCTGTTAATACATAGTGAGTGAGAAAGGTGACTGGAAAGGAAAAACTCTTTTTTTTTTTTTTTTTTTTTTTACTTTGATTTTTATTAGGTTATTTTGACATTGTGGACATACAGTAAAGAAAATAACAAACAGACATACATATAAACAAACATAGAGTCTGGAGTTTACATATCTTTCTCCATTTATCACATTGCAGAAAAAAAAAAAGGAAACCTATTATGTTATTTCATTTGTGTCACTTCTGAATGTTTTCCACTTCCTCCATAGTCTGTCGTATTTACCTCCCATCAGTCTAATGTTGAGTGTTATTTTTTCCATCTCTGAGATATCCTCTACAATACTGATCCAATCCCGCTGGGTGGGAGGATCTGGATGTAACCACTTCTTTGTAATTGCTTTTTTTGTTGCGGCCAGAATTATTTTGACTAAATACACGTCCTCTTTTTGTATGTATTCTTTTATGTTTCCTAGATACATCACTTGGCAAGTATTTGGGAATGTATAACTCAAAATATTATCCATATTCATTTTTAAGTCTTCCCAATACTTTTTAATTTTAATGCATTTCCAGAATACATGAGAATGATCCGCTTCCATTTCTCCGCACAATCTCCAACAATTTTGTAAACTTGAGGTCAGTTTGCTTTTGAAAGGAAAGGAAAAACTCAATGCATCATGGGAATCCCCCGGCAGCCTGCGTCTATTGCAGCATAACTAAGGGAGGATTCAGAGTCACCTGGTCCAGCCCTAACTATATGCTTTAGCAAAAAGGAAAGTTTTAAGCCTAATCTTAAAAGTAGACAATCATTGAAGAAATGAATTGCAGTGAGAAGCTAAAAAAAACAGCTTCTCAACCAAACAGCTTGCATCAATTTTGAGAGGCCTGCACCACACCACCAGCTAGAGGAGTCCATCCCTCCACCCTGAGGAAAATCCTCAACTGGCTTCACACCTTCTACTGCAGATTTGAAAGTCAGTCTGTTCACACCTCCAATCTGTTCACCTCACATCTACACAAGACTTCCTGCAGCCCTCACCCCCCTCTGCTCTGATCCCCCTTGACCTCTTCTCACCTGTCTGCACTAAAGTACCGTGAGAAGGATGTGTCTGCTCTGCAAGAGACAGAAGCCCAGGAAGCCTTCAAGATCTAACTACTCAAAAATGTTGTGTGGATATTGAATATTTGTGTTTGGTAATCAATGTGCATGTCTGTTTTAGATTTTTAAGAATTTTATGCTTGTTTATCTTGTTATGTATGGATTAGCCTAGTTTTTGTTTTATCTTTCATGAAAAACATTTAAAAATAGAGAATAGCTAATATACTCAATATTAGTTATATCTTTTTTTGCCATGAACACCCCAATCTGGTATGCTTACCCCCAAATTTTATTTACAACAACACAAATTATACATACCAAGTGATGGATGTTGTATTAACATTTTGTCGATGCTTAAAATCTGGAGATGAAATTGAAAAACTTAAACGTCTTTTCTTGTAGGGCCAACACACATAAGTGAGTAGTTAGCATGTATATTAATGCCCATTCATTTCACTCCTCTTGGAAGTTATGAAATTGAAAAGTTAGTTGTCAGGAGATTTCTTCTCAAAGAGTATCCCTCCATGGCGCAATTCCAGCTGCTGATTGTGAAAAGGGCTCGGAGGCCAGTACGTAAAATGTGGACTCAAGTGAAGATTCAACCACAGGAGGCAGTGATAAGATTTCACGTAAGCCTTATTGACCACAAGAGTAAAGATCGACACGAGGGAAGAAAGCTTGGCAGGAAGTCTCTGACGTGGTGAAACTGTAAACAGAGGGAGAGTGTGGTTAGGAAGGAAGTGAGGGGAGCGAAGACTGGTGAAGTGAGGGTTACTGGATTTGTGTCTTACTTGACAGTTGGAGCGCATATGGCTCTGGAGGGAGGGGAGAGTGGCCTGGTGAGCATCTTGGAAGGCGAGTGAGGGGAAAGGATTGGACCTGGCTTTCCCTGAGATCCAGAGGAGACAAGCATCTCTACGACACCAACTGTCTGCCATCGATAACGCAGTTTTGAGATCCCTTCCCAGGCGCCTCAATGGCCACTCACACCTTGCATCAGATGATCTCAGTAGTTCCAATAATAAGGGAAGGTCTCATCGTGGTTTCACCTGAAATCTCTGATAATGACCCATGACCCATTTTTTTCACATCTTGGCTCATGGGATGAGGCAAATTATTATTATTATTGGGTCAGACTCCCTGCATATAATTTGCTTATATGCAGCAGCCTTTTCTGGTTGTTTTCACAGCATATCTATGTGCTTTGAAAAAGCACTCGCCGCTCCTTGATGGGATGGATCTCTAGATGCTCTTTTGTGAGAATATCATCCTCTTCATTCAATCCCTCGGCCTTGGTATGCTCATTGGTTCAGAGATGGACAGGTCATTTCCTGCAGATTCAGATAGAAAATATATATGTATTTAATTTTTTTAATTATGTATTATGTATTTATTATTTAGATGTATATTAGCATCTATATTATTTTAATGCTTTACCTCTACATCGATATAAAGATACCATGATGAGAGTGGAGATGAAGTATGGACAGAAGACCACCAGATAGCGAATGAGTGTAAAGTCAAAATGAAGGGAAGTTTGAGAAGTTCCTGGAGTTTCTGGAGTAGGAAGGGCTGTAATTGCAGGTATATCTGCAGACAGAATCCCACCTGTTCAGGTGAAAATGTGGATGAAGTGAGTGGAAAAAAATCAGAGTGAAGCTCCTCACCTGTGACAGTGATCCAGCTGGATGGAGACTCTCCATGACCGCTGATGTCACACTTGTAGAGGCCTTCATCAGACCTGGAAACATGCTGGATGGTCATGTGACCTGTAGGCTGCTTCCTGATGAGGGAGCCATCTTTATAGAAAGCAGCTGGGAGGTTGGAGGGAGTGGTCTTTGTTTTACAGAGCAGAGTGACGTCATCTCCCTCCATCACAGGGAGGACAGGACTCTGCAGGATCACTGATCCACCTCAACACAGAGACAAACTACAGCATTTCATCCATTTACACACAGCTTCATCAACACTAACTCCACACACTCAGCTTACCAGTGACTGTCAGGTTAACCATGTTACTGATGGGACCCTCTCTGGACTCACACCAGTAAACTCCACTGTCCCACGTGTAGATGTAGCTCATGGTACATGAAGAAACAGACCATATTCCAAAGTCAGCTCCACACTGAATCATCAGTTTTTTGCTTGTGTTTCTCCACAGACTGAACGAGCTGCGAGCAGAGCCGTCATCCTCCTCACAGTGCAAAGTTACAAGGCTTCCTTTAAAGAATTGAGAGCTGCTGGGACTCACAGTGAGATGAGCTGTTCGGTAAGGGGGACATAAGATATTACCAAATAGTTATTTGGAACAAAAATATTTGTATCTGGGAACAGAAAAACTTCATATCAAAAAGCTGAGTTTCCTTATGAGACCACAGTGCATGCCTTGGTCATTTAGACCAGTGGTCCCCAACCCCCAGGCCATGGACCAGAACCGGTCCATGAGTTGTTTGGTACAGGGCTGCGAGAGTTGAGGTTCAGGTGTGAAATTTATGGTTTTCGGGGGTTTTTATTGGTGTTTATCGTTTTATCGTTATTATTTCTTGTCTTTCATCGTTAACATAGTTTCCCTGGGTCTTTTCTCGTATGTTATGAATAAATTTGTCAAGAACTGTAGTTCTAACATGCAAGCTTGACCCAGAAGCAAACACAATACGCAGGAAATGCGCACAGAATAAACTTTATTTCTCAACTAAAGGCGACCCGGAATAACCAAAGGGAACATGCTGTTTCAATGTTAGAACAGAAGTGACCTGGAGATAAATGATTTGGGAACGCCATGATCAGAACCGTGGGAGGCTGCAACAGAAAAGGGAGCGAGTTACTGGGGAGCAGGGAGATAACAGCATACAACGGGGTAGAGCTATTTATCTTACGATCGGGCCGGACCGTTGGAAATGGAGGCAGGGGTGAATGTCCGCGGGAGAGGATTCCAGGGAGACGGAGAGGATGATGACAGGTGGTTTATCTGAACTCCAGGCAGGCAGGAGGACATGCAGGTGAAAGCTCAGTAACACAGTAGCAGGAAACACAGTAACAGGATTAACACAGTTCATAGAAAGCAGAAATTCCTCATCAACCTTCGCAAGGGGCGAACTAGCGTGGAGCAGCCGGCAGTGAGGGGTTAAATAGTCCCCCTGGTGATCGCCTGAAATGGGATGAAGGTGTGAAGATGACAGCCACACCCGCAGGTGTGGGCATCCCAACCGCTCCTCAGACACTGAGCTGTGGACCATGGCAAAATTATCTTTTTTTTTTTGGTGCCGGTACTGGATTTATTTTGTTATATTTATCCACGACACCTTAAAGGCCAGTCCGTGAAAATATTGTCAGACATAAACTGCTCCGTAGCCAACAGAACCACAAGAATCATGTGGTTCTGTTGGCTTCATCAGGTGACGATTTCCAGCTTACACTGGAGCATTTTGCAGCTGTGTGTGAAATGGTGGGAATAAAAATCAGCACCTCCAAAAGCCATGGTCCTCAGCCGGAAAAGGATGGAGTGCTCACTCTGGATCAAGGATGTGCTCCTGCCCCAAGTGGAGGAGTTTATCTTGGGGTCTTTTTAACAAGTGAGGGGAGAAGGTAGCAGGAGAGTGACAGATGGATTGGTGCTGCAGTGGCAGTGATTCAGAGATTGATAGAGAGCTACGTGAATCTCTTAATTCACCTATGATCACAAACTTTGGGTGGTGACCAAATGAACGCTGCTTTAGAGATAGGGTGAGGAGTTTGGCCATCTGGGAGGGGCTCAGAGTAGAGCCGCGGCTGCTCCACATCGAAAGGGAGACAGTTGAGGTGGTTCGAGCTTCTGACAAGGATGCCTCCTGGGTGTCTCCTAGGTCACATGTTTCCAGGACAGGCTGGAGAGATTGTATCTCTTGGCTGGCCTGAGAATCCCTTGGTGGTCTCCCGGAAAGGCTGGAAGAGGTGGCAGGTCTGAGCTTCTCTATTTAGGCTGCTGCCCCTGTTTATCTGGCCCTAGATAAGGGTAGCTGATTCATTTAAATTGACACAATGATCCTGCTATAATCAGGTTTCTGTAAGGCACAGTAAATAAAGTTGAGCTCAATTCATATGCTAAGAGTTTTTTATGGATTTGTTTTGTTTTTGATGGTCTGGGAACAAACACAGTTTTAAGGTATTGGGGGGAATAACAAGAGACTCTACTTCCTGATGCTGGCACTGAACAGTCATGTATTTGGGGGTTTATTAAATTTGGCCAGATTTCTTGAAATGAGAGCAGATCCATCCAAATTTTCTAACCTCTGACATGAACAAATCCCTGGGGCCCATTTTCCTGGCCGCTAAAGTATGACCTGTCAAAATGATAAATATTCAAAATATGAACATGATGCAAAAAAAAAAAAAAAAAAATGGATATATAAATAAAATTTCAGCTTTTCAGCAAAAGTTAAAATAACAGAAAATCATAACATTCAATTTTCTTTGCTCTTATGCCATTTTGTCAGAGCTGGATGCATCTTTTTTTGGCAACAAGCTGGTTTAAGTTTGGTGTGAGGTCTTGTGTTGTAGAGATTCTCAGGGTGGACTGCAGGTGTTTATCAGTGAGACGACTCCTGTGTGCTGTTTTGTTGATCCTTATCACTGAAAACAGCTTCTGCATAACAATAATAATAAATCTATATAAAACGATCTCGCTGGTCAGAAATAAATGGCTGGATGTGGCCCACGGGCCTTGAGTTTGACACATGTGCTTTAGAGGGTTAAAGTTTGAAAGAGAAAAATTACTAACCTTGATGTGCATTGCAGCTCAGCAGTGAGGCGAGAACTAGAGGAAGTGACACCTAAGTTAGTTTGTTTTCACACTGCGCATTTATTTGATGCTCAGGAAGCTTCAGCCCTGCAGAACATGTTCTTTTCATAGTTCTCAAAATATATACAGCTCTTGTTTCTTTAGTCTAATCCAGACTCAGCTCATCATTGTTACAGTAAAAGTGTTAGAAGTAAACTTAAAAAGTTGCTGCTGTAACCAGTCATAGGGATGAGAAGATTTTTAAATTCTAATAATGTTCCCACAGAACAGCTATAGCTATCGCAAAGACATATTTCATATATAGCAAACGTTGTTGAATATACGGTTATTTGGTTTGTTACCATAATATCAACTTTTTCAAAATTTGTGTTTTAAAATGATTTCATAGTTTGGAGAAAGTGTAATGTGAGAATATCACAAACATTCTAAGAAACATTCTTGGAGCTGAAAACTCCAGATCAGCTCCGTACACTGAAAACTAGAAAAGACAACAGATCTGCAGTAGACTTCTCTGGTAAGATTTTTAAGGTAATTTTAAGTCATCACAGTTAAAGAAACATATTTTGCTTACAGAGCAGTGGCAGCAGAGTTGTTTCCTCCATTGTTTTTTCTCAGTAATGGTACTGAAACATTCAGCTGCTTAACTTTAAGCCCCTCCCAGTCCCCTATCCTGACTTGCTCTCCACTGTGATGTCCTCACCATTTACCTACACTGTGCTAGGATAGAAAGCAAGCACTCATGCAAGTCATTGAAATTCAGGTATTCTGATTACTTCCATGGCCATGGGTGTATAAAATCAAGCACCTAGGCATCCAGACTGCTTCTACAAACATATGTGAAAGAATTGGAGCTCAGTGAATTCTAGTAGTATCATGATAAGAGTCCAATCATAAAATTTCCTCACTAATAAATATTGCATAGTAAACTGTTTGTTTTAAAACCACTAACAGGAAGCACACACTCCAAATAGGAGTGCACCCGCCCGCAGCCAGCACACTGCAGCAGCACAGCCCAGGACATGCCACACACGTGCAATTAACCAAAAACCCAAATAATGTCACCACAAGCACAGTGTCTACCTGCGAAAAAAGGAACATCAACAGTCAGAATAATAAGTAGAATAAAAGAATGTCTGTCATGTCCTGTATTTACTTTCACTTTCCGTTCCACTGTCCACTGCATCGTGCACAGGGTCACAGAGGAGGTGGTGGCCACGCGCCACCAGGTCATCCACCTCCCACGGATGCCATGTGTAAAAGAACGAGTTGCCATGTCCAATGGGTTTGCACAGCTGGTAGGCCACAGGGCCTTTGTGAAGGGTGCTGGTGCAATCGACTGCTGCCATGTCTGCATCAAGCCCCCAGCGGCCCTGTCGGTCAGTGCTACAGCAACAGGAAGTTGTTCCCCTCCATGATCCTGCAGGCAGTATGTGACCATCAGGGCCGCTTTGTCGATACACATGTGGGCTGGCCGGGGTCAGGGCATGACTCCAGTGTCCTCCGCAACAGCCCACTGTACCGACAGGCTCGTTACCATCCCCCAGGGCATTTCATCCTTGCAGATGGAGGGTACTCATGTCTCCAACATCCACTCCCCCTCATCACCACCTAAAAGAGGCCAGTCCATGGTGCGGGAGCCCAGCACTTTGACGCACATCACTCCAGGGCACACTCCGTCATGCCTTTGGAATGATGAAGATGAGGTTCCGTGTCATCTTCCTGCAAGCGCTGGAGGTGCACCACACCTTCGTGCCACATGTACATCACGCTAATACGAGCATCATTGTTGTTTGTCGAATCATAATGGCAACTGTACTGTATAATCTGGCATGTACACTGTACTCACAAGATTAAACATCTGTCGCAGGTCATAACAGCACGTGCCGTGCTGCACAGCATCTGCATCAGTGCTGGTGACATTGTGGCCCCAGATGAGGGGCCCGAGGATGATGCCCAAGATGATGGGGAGAATGGTGTGGAGGTAGTCAGTGGTGCACACTGGCGGGACCAGCTATCTGCTGAGGTGTCTGCCCTGGAGGAGGTACCCCCAGACCACGATTATTGTCATCAGGCAAGTATCCCTTAATGGTGCATCTGCACAGTGCTGGGATTTCACGTGACAGATCTGTATTAACATGCTTGTTGTTACCATGTCGTTTTCCCACCGCCATGATTACAATCCAGGGACATGGCAGCTGTCAGTTTCACCAGCCCTGCAGACCCAAGTGGTGGATGATGTGGTGGACAGTGGGAATCAGCATGCCTGAGCAACATCTGGGGACGCCTATGTGGGATGCTCCACTCAGTACATGGTTATGCGAACCGGGGGTCTTACCTGTGGCACCTCCCTCATCTCTCTGGTCCTGGTCCAGCGGACCAAGCAGTACTGCCCAAGACTCCCTGCTCAGGCAAATGTCAGGCCTGGTTGATGATGTATGTGCATGCTGGGACACTCAGGTTTATCCTGGACCACAGTGGGCAGTGCATTTCCCACAATCATGTTGTGTTTTACGTTGCACTGTTCATATTTTCACAATTTGGCATGTGCAATAGGTCAGGCCCCCCCCGAAATTGTGTTATGTAGTTTGTGACAGACATGCACTCACAGTTGGGATGTTCTGGCTGTTTTATTTACACAACTGAAATAATCATGTTTGTACAAAACAAAGGTTGGGGTGCCAGCATAAATAAAGTGCAACTATGTACAGTGGCTGTCTGTGGACATGGCTCAGTCCTTTTTCTGCTCCACTAGCTTTTTGAGGACACCTATCAGCCTGTCCATCCTCTCGGCTCTCCGTTCCTCCGTTTGGTGTTGCTGAGCCATGTCCTCTTTTATTAGGGCAAAGAGCTCATCCTCCTCGTCCCTCCTCTTTTTCGCCACCCGTGCCTCAGGCGGCTCCTCATCCTCCTACCCCTTCTGGTGTGGGAGTGGGTTGCCAACTGCTGCACTGGGTCCTGGTGTGTCCTACTGGATGGAGGAGATTAGGACAGGTGTCCTAGCACCTCATCCATGGCACCAAACTAGGGCCATGTTGCGGCAGTGGGCTTCCCCACTTGCACCCTCGCCCGTCGCTGGATACTTGCACTTCTGAGGGCATCACAAGTGGCAGTTGGCTGGCATTCCTGCCTGGTATATGTTGACATTTCTGTTTGCGGCTCAGGAAGGGTCATATTAGTACAGTCAGTGTTGGGAAGGTTACTTTTAAAATGTATTCCACTACAGATTACAGAATACATGCCCCAAAATGTATTTTCTAATGTATTCTGTTACGTTACTTAATGAGAGTAATGTATTCTGAATACTTTGGATTACTTAATATATTATCATGCTGTTTACAACTACCTGAATGTACTATTGCTGTGTGATTTATTACTATTACTGAAGGTCCGCGACTCCGAACCGTAGTAAAGGGACCTCTGACTAATACGTTGGTTCCGTGTCAGGCTCGTAGCTGAAAAATAGCTTTACTTTGTTGTGTGGGTCAACTTTTCTTGCGAGAGACAGAGAGAGGCGTTGAAAGACTGCTCCAACGGAACTTGTTGTTTTCGGAGGAAAACACGAACACGGTGTACAGTCGAGTCTTAATAGCTTACTTACAACTGGGCTCGTCAGGCACTCTTCTTGGCTGCAGTGGTTATTATTATATTTACATGCTTCCAGCTCCCGTTTCTGCTTGATGACAGCTCGTTCTTTTCCACTCGCCTTTTTCTCCCTCCTCTTGCTCACAGACACATAACGTGTATGGCAGTCCATTCTCCCTGCAACACGGACTACACTGCCCATGATGCTACATTCTTTAGAGCTATACCTGTAGCAATCTGCCTGTTAGCTTAGCACAACAACAACAACAAAAAGGCGCTCTCTCACCCAGGAAACGCAGAGAGAGCGTCGCCCTGTAACCATGGCAACCGTAACGCTGCCGCCTGGAACAACAGTCCTGACCCGCGACAAAATGAAACAGGAAAGTACCGCAGTGCAATCCATTTATTTCAACAAAGTAACTGTATTCTAAATACCACCTTTTTAAACGGTAACTGTAACGGAATACAGTTACTCATATTTTGTATTTTAAATAAGACATGCATTCCGTTACTCCCCAACACTGAGTACAGTTGATTGCACTTGTAGTGGTGGTACTTTTATTCATACTGCCCTCCGTCTGGTGCAGGATTCACAGCTTTGCGGGTCTGTGCGATTACGGTCACGTGGGCCCGACAGGTGTCACATGATTCACCTTGACATTTACTATTAACTTTCCATTAACTTATACATCTTGGCATTTGTTTCGCTCCTTCACACATTTGCAGTAGTTGCTGTCCCCTACCACCGTTTCAACCTCGTCCGCAGCTGATGCCATCATTACGCACTGACCTGGCTGCATCACGCTGTGCATTGTGGGATATATGGGACCACGAAGTGTGCACCGGACCACGCTTGATATTTGGGAAAATCGACGGCACATTTGGAGTATGCATTTGAAGTACACTTCAAATTGGGACAGCCATCGTCGTGTGGCGGTGACGTAATTCCACTCAAAATGCGGTCTCCAAATCGGGACACAGCCTCACTCTCCCTCGACGTGATGAGCACATGACCACTGATGCGCTCATTTGGGTGCACTTGATTCTTGACATCCTGAGGCCCAGCCAGCAGGGAATTTGCACCTAAGTCATGGTTGGCTTTGTTCAGCATGAAGACAGCAAGCCTTACTCTATTCAAAATTGACAAGCAGCTGATGACAATTTGCTCATAACTGACATCTTCAATTTCTCTGTTGAGTAGATTACGGCTGGATTATTCTTTGTTGACCATAACATTTTACTTTAAATTTTAAA
Organism: Rhamphochromis sp. 'chilingali'; assembly: GCF_963969265.1. NCBI lineage: Eukaryota > Metazoa > Chordata > Actinopteri > Cichliformes > Cichlidae > Rhamphochromis > Rhamphochromis sp. 'chilingali'. The sequence continues at coordinate 60,961,076 of NC_137929.1, read as the reverse complement.
ACAACTACAATATTATACTACAGCAACATCAAAATACTTTTACTTTTCTTCTTATATATAAGATTTTATAAAAAAAAACAGCAGGTTCCCACACTTCGTATTCTTAACATCTCTGATGAGAAACAAAAGCCTTCATACAAAAGTTTGTTTGAAACGGAAACACCCAAACCCACAAAGCTGCCATCTGCTTTCAGTGTACGCTGACACATTTTACCACAGAGCACATTCTCACGAGAAGAAGACGGTTCTTAGCCGAAACAGGAAAAAAATGAGGTTAGTTAACTAGAATCAGCAAGACCACTGTGGTTTTAGTTTCAGAAATTTAAGGAAGTCAAAAGTACTCACTGTATTAAAAGGATGTTTGTGTCACGGTCTGGCTGGCAGACCGTGGGGGTTTAGGGAAGGACCCAGGCGCGGTGCTCTGTGTGCGAACAGTGCGTTTATTTACAGTGGAACCAAACAACAATAAAGCCCCCTGTTTTCTCCAGACTCCCGTGTCGTGCCTTCTCAAAAAGCTCCGTGTTCTCCACTCTCGTGTGTTCTACACACACCCCGTGCCTGCTGCCCTCCGATGTTCCACGCTCCTCCTGAGGGGAAAATAACAGAGGCAGCCGTCAAGACCATTGATTGTAGACAAGATGGACGACGCGACACCGCCTCCTACCATTGTGCAAAAGTGAAGCCAAAATATCCCGCTTGTGGAGGCTGCCATCTTGCAAATTTGGAGCCAGAGTCTGCACAGTAGTGACTTGAGGTGGAGCGACTGTGTAACACTCCCGCCCACACACCCGCTGGACGTAACCGCTAACACGCCCCTCTACACTTTTTACGTAGCCAGGCAACTCGAGTTTTTTTGCTGGTTTACCGCGACTGACGACTCGTTTAATTAAGGTAAATACAACCATGTCACTGTTAAAAAAAAAGACACACAGCTTAACATCTTATAGTTCTAAAATCGCTCTGTTGTTAATTCGTTAGTTAGATTAGCCGCTAGCATACGCACTGTGTTGGAGGCTTGTTGCTAGCTAGTTAGCGATGCTACACACCTGTTACTCTAACAGTCTGTATTATTGAAGGATTCAGCACTTCTTATATTTTTTTTATCCATTTTTAGACAGCGATGAGATCAGCTGCACACTCCACAGAGGCCCAGAGTTACTACTGTGAGTGTAATGGATCTAAAACTGTTTAAATCTTTAGAGCCCTCTACAGCCTGGTAACATGGAGACTTTAAAAACAGCAGCATGAGGTTTCAGTAGTGTAGTGTGATTTGTTCTTTTCATTTAATAATAATCCATATTATATCAACAGCTGCCTGGAGACAAACTAGTGAGGGAGACCATGAGGACTAAGCTGGGTTTCCTGGGTCCAGAGGTTTGGAGAAACTTCTTCCCTTTCTTTCATCACAGCTGTCCTGTGCCAGAAGTTCTGTTGACCCACTGAAAGAGGCTTCAGTTAAGAAACACCAGGAAGATTGAAGCTCATCGCATTGATCAAGCAGGACTCATGATCTGCATCAGCAGCTCCCTCACAGGGAAATCTTCATCACTCCTCTGTAGGCCCGCCCCAGGAGATGGATAAACCCAGCATTTCATGAACACTGTGATGGAGACCTTTGGTTTGTATAATGTTATAAATACTCTGAAATAACTATATTTGTAAGATTTAAATGTGCCGTTGCTCACAAGTAAAATGTGAAATAATCAGCAGCTTGTTTTTATTTAAATATTTATTTCCCATAATAAGTTCAACAGGGGAGATGTACTTAAGGAACATGAGACTTTTTCAGATAAATAAAAGGCAAATATTGCAAACTATACAAAAGGCAGCCGCTAAAGCGTTTAAGTTTCAAATTAGAACAAACAAAACAGACTACTAAATTGTCAATACCACTTAGAAACAAAATATTAATTCTAAAAATAAATCTTAGTTTGTTTTACAGAAGAACAGACAAAACTGACTAACTTTTGTCAATATCAAATAAACTGAGAACTAAAGGGAAATTCTCAATCTCTCTTTGTTGTATAGTTTAGCTTTTCAAACAGTTTTAACAGTTACTTTAGTCTGACAAAAGCCGAATGACGAATTAGCACTTCCAGTCAGAGATTGAGCATGCACCGGTTTATTGTATTTTCAGACCTGCTTTCAGCACAATTTACAGTGCGCGCTACTCTGTTTGACTTGAAATAGCCGAAATACCTTCACACTACGGAACTTCTATGGCTCTTCCGTTCGACAATCTCTCCAGCATTGGAACCATCATCTGTTTTCTCTTCAGTAACCTTCGGTCACGCTCTCGGTTGATTTTTCTCTAGTCGGCACACTCATTTCCTCCGTTACCCGGGCGGTACGGCGGCTGGCTGCTTCCCAAACAAATACACATGTGCGGCTTGGCACTTGTGCTGTACGTAACAAGTCACGCGACGTGACGCTGCGGCTGTGATTGGTTCGGCTCTGCGCTACTTAATTTGGATTGGCTGACCTTTTTTTTTTTTTTAGAGGACAAGAGCGGTGAGGCCTATCGCAATAGTTTAATTTTTCTATCGAGAAAAAGTTATTTCGCAAAACATATCATTATCGTTCTATCGCCCAGCTCTACTTTATGGTAAATAATACTATCTGCAAAAAACTGTGAAAGAGTTCCAGATGACAAGTTTTTAGTTCAACATAGAAGTGACGACCTTTGACCTTCATCAGGTTTTATTTAATTTTGTTAGAGAAAATCTCATATGCTCTTCATGGAGCTGAGTACATCATGTGTTTAAAACGGAAGCTGTGCAGGTCTGAGATCAGCAGCTCTCTGAAACACCAAACTGAGGTCCTGTTAATGCTGATATATAGTGACACAGTTACAGGGGTGATTAATGCTTTTGGTTTTTTGTCTTTAACTTTATCAATAAAATAGCTGCAGCTTTCATTACAGCACATGTGGTACTTTAACCTTTGTACTGTTTTCATCAGTTCATTTTGCAGTTAACATGTGAACATGTTGGATGATCTGTCTGCTGTCACTGGGTGGTGCTGAGGTCTGAATCTGAGGGCAGCTCCTGTAATCGCAAAGAGAACAGAATCATCACAATCTCAGATATAAATTTTATCCCTCAAAATTGAAATAAAGCTGATTCTTCTGTCCTCACACACTCAGGATCTGAAGTTCTTCTCTTACATTTTTTTCAGTATTACAGTACACTACAGTACTTTAATCCATAGTTCCTGATTAATGAGGAGCTACAAGGTACAAGCTTTTAAAAAAAAAAAATGTTACTGTCTTTATAGATGTGGCAAGAGACTGAAAACATGCTGTTGTTTGCACATATTTAGTATTCAGCTCTGCACAGGAGCTGAAGCAGGATGCAGCCTGTTGCTTTTACAGTATAATACTTGTAATAAAAGTACAGTAACAGTAATTAGTGAGTAGCCCGGAGCGTTTCTCTTGATTTCTTTAGTCGGTGTAAATTCATTCACCTGCACGGGTTAGCTAAACGAACCCTGACAGCCGAGTCCTCATTTTAGCTAGCTAGGTCTCAGGACCGAGCTAAGGACTGTAGTTACGGAGTATCTTACAAACACATTTAACTTACCGAAAAAGTGCATCGGGTCCTTCTGTCGGGTAGTCCAGTTTACTGAAGAACACCTCAGGCTGTCAGGTTAAAACACTCGGTCGTGTTTTCGTAGCGTAAACGCTGGCCCTCCTCTCAGAGCCTACGCTCTATCTGCTATTCCCGAGCAGAGATACGCAAGTTTCTCCGTGACTGCAGCTGCCAGTCTGTTACGATGACGTTTCACCCCAATTTAACATCACCGCGGTAGGAATTAGAATCAAACTTATGGGAAAGGAGACCCCTTGGACATAAATCAGCATGATGAGAACTATTGAAAACAAAAGAAAGAATCTTTGGAAAAAAAATTTCTGAGGAGAATAAATTTACTTTAGTCTGACCCCAGTCCCATCCGCTAACATGGAGGAGGTGGGGGATAAGATAAGATAAGATAACCTTTATTAGTCCCACACGTGGGAAATTTGTTTTGTCACAGCAGGAAGTGGACAGTGCAAAAGTTATGAGGCAAAAATTAGAATACAATAAGAATAAATACAGTACACAACTGTACAGAATAGAATAAAATAAAATACTATATACAGTAGAATAAAATAAAATAAATATACAATAAGATAAAAATAGAATACAAATACAAATACTATATACAACTGAGTAAAAATACAACGATGACAGAAAGGATTATTGCACTTAGTATTATAAGTATAAGTATTTAAGACCTATACTGCAGCCAGACACCAGGGGGCGATAGAGACGTTTTGGGGTGTTGTCGCGTCATCCATGTTTTCTACAGTCAATGGTCAAGACACTGTATTCCGGTAGGCATACACTCACAGACCTTGACTGAGCCAAGACTGACGTGAAGTCTCATGCAGTGATTCCGCATCGGTGGCAGCTCCAAGATTCTCCTAAGTAGCTCCCCCGACGAGCCCTGATCAGGAGCAGGTGTGTGGTTTCGGGTGTGGCCAGTCCCCTAGCAGGGCCACACCCACCAGGCCTGAAGGTGCTTGTAAACGAGCGTTCAGACACACCGCCATACACACACATATGTACAAGCATAGAGAAGAGGGGTAGCAACACCAAAAATACATATGATGTAACATAAGTCTATAACTGCTCAGGGATCCTGGGTCACTCAGAACACATGTTCATCCATATGTGAACATGTGTTTTTGAAAGCTGGAGAAGCTGTCAAAAAGAAAAGGAACTGGCTGAGTCCAAACACAGTGGAAAAAATGTTTGTCATTGTGAGTACGACCAGTAGCACCTAGGTTCAAATAATGAGACGAGATGGAGGCCAACCACTTGTTTATTCATCAACAGTAAAAATACGAAAACATAAATGGTAAAAACAAAACAAAACAATGTAGCCAAGTGAGACTTGGTTTCACTAACTGCCTCAGATGTTAACTGGCTGCCCTTTATAGACTGCAGCTAACTGGCCCTATAGCCATACCATTACCTCAGGTTACATGGTAATATGGTCAACTACACCACACACACATATTTTCTAAGAACCCTCATTAACAATAAATCAACACTGTTGACATAAAATAATTAAATATTTCCCACTTGGCCTACTGACTACAGTGCACCATAGCTGGACTGGCCATTGGGCATACTAGGCATTTGCCTGGTGTGCAGATGGGGGATTTTTCATTTTTATGGTCCATTGCTTTTTGTTTTGTTCTGTTTTGTAACAGTGGTGAATTGGCCAGTTGGTCATGATCAACTATGGGCTGAACCAAGTACAGCTGAGGTGGTCTGATTCAGCCTCCCCCATGCTTGGGCAACGGCTCTGAAAGCAATCTTATCACAGACAAAAGAAGAAAATTGTATTGAGATGTAAAGAAACACAATTCGTACTTCAGCTAGAATGAAAAAAAGACCCAAAGCTGGAGTTATCCTTTGTCTTTATGCTGTGCAGCTGTCTCTTCTTCTCATTCCCTCCCTTTCCCTCTCCTGTTGCTACTTCAACAATGAAACTGATCAATGATCAGCTGATCGGTTTTTGTGATGCAAGTCACTCTTGTTTACGCCAGAAAAATGAAACCAGCAGATGTTGCGCTAAACAATAGCAGCAGGTTTAAGCTTGATAAGCTGTTGTTACAATTTATTTTATATAACTTTCTATTATTATTTTATTTAATATCAGCTGATGATAGGTGGAGCCACAGCCATAAAAGCTGCTAAAATGTCTAGCTTTTAATAAATAATTATCTGAATTTTACAACCAAAGTAGTCATCTGATGTAAAATGTATAGAAATCATACAATCTTCCTCAATCGTCCTTACATCTGTTTAGTTTGTCCTCTGGAAGGTTTGTGTCCCAATCTGAACTTTCTGAGACATGTTAAGAAGGTAATTTATCCATTTAAATCAGCTGTGATGGATCAAGGACACATCTAAAACCTCTGATCCAGGTACACGAAGATGAAAGGCAATACAGTCTATCAATCACTGAAAAGTCATGGCAACACTTTTCAGGCAAAACAACATGTGCAAAAACTCGAGAAGGCCAAAGGGAGTAATTACTGTGGTTTCAGGAACGTGTTTGACGAGAACCTATTCAATTCAATTCAATTTTATTTATATAGCGCCAAATCACAACAGCAGTCACCTTAAAGTGCTTTATATTGAGCAGTGAATCGTACAATAATAGATACAGAGAAAAACCCAACAATCATATGACCCCCTATGAGCAAGCACTTTGGCAACAGTGGGAAGGAAAAACTCCCTTTTAACAGGAAGAAACCTCCAGCAGAACCAGGCTCAGGGAGGGGCGGGGCAATCTGCTGCGACCGGTTGGGATGAGAGAAGGAAAACAGGATAAAGACATGCTGTGGAAGAGAGACAGAGGTTAATAACAGATATGATTCAGTGCAGAGAGGTCTATTAATACATAGTGAGTGAGAAAGGTGACTGGAAAGGAAAAACTCAATGCATCATGGGAATCCCCCGGCAGCCTGCGTCTATTGCAGCATAACTAAGGGAGGATTCAGGGTCACCTGGTCCAGCCCTAACTATATGCTTTAGCAAAAAGGAAAGTTTTAAGCCTAATCTTAAAAGTAGAGATAGTGTCTGTCTCCTGAATCCAAACTGGAAGCTGGTTCCACAGAAGAGGGGCCTGAAAACTGAAGGCTCTGCCTCCCATTCTACTTTTAAATACTCTAGGAACAACAAGTAGGCCTGCAGTGTGAGAGCAAAGTGCTCTAATAGGGTGATATGGTACAACAACCTCTGGTCTTGCCAGAGTCATCTGCTAGCCTGTCAGCTCAGTATCTGGTGTCCTACTAACTCAATAGCAGCCGGGCAACTGTTGTTAAACCATGTTTCGATGAAAAACATGCCATTTGAGTCCATAATCTGTCTGTTGTTGGTGAGGGAGCTCTATATCTCATCCATTTTGTTTGTCAGAGAATGGACACTGGCGAGGAAAATGTTGAACAAAGGGAGCAAGGTGGTGTTAGCTTTAGCTTAGCCCAGAGCCCTCTACACCAACCCAACCTTTGTTTACATTCTTGGCACCACCTGCATGCACATCCGCCCGGCCGGGAATAGTGGGCAGCCTCTGGTGTTCTGGAGATCTCTGGGATGAGTCGAGATCGGCGACAAAACTACTGGAGTAATTTCCAGAAGCTCTTGTCTGCTGTAGGTCAGCAACACACAGCAATTCAGGCTGAACAATCCAGTCAAGAGAAAATGAAAAACCCTGCTACACAGCAAATTCTGGAGAGACACTGAGCCTGTTTTACTGTTGGATGCTTTCATCTGTGAAAACACATATTAAACAGATTCAAGAAAAACTGTCAGACCTTAGCTGATACAACATATTGAAGAAAATCACCTCCATTATAAACGGTTACTGCTCGTCTGTTTCTGCTGCTTCTTTGTCCCTCACTGTAAACAGCCTCACTGGTTCTCCATGAAGAACAAAGATTTGCTCTCTGTGGCTCCAACACAACTTAAAGACAATCAGAGTTGGACGAAGTTCTCCAGAACAGCTGCACAGGAGGTCATGACCTTTACTCATTAGACCAAGTTCATTTTATTTCACTGACAGACACTGTGGAGGGTTGTCTCTATACACCGACCTGTTTTCTTTGAAACAAGGTCATTTCCTGTTACAGTAATACATTGCAAATGAGGCTGACTGTGGGTTAAATGGTTTACAGATATCTAAGATGCATCTGTAAAAACAGGATGTCAAAGTGAAACAGGAGTAATTTGAATCAGCTTTGTTCATCTGAGATCCGTTCACCTACAGATTAACTTGCTACATTTTTTTAATTGTTCACATTTAAAAATGCTTGTGTTGAATAAACCTAAAAAGGAGTCAGTGAGTCATATTTCATCCATCAGTGATTGTGGCACAATGTTGTGTTTAACATGTTACAGAAAAACAGCATTATAAAGAATTTTTAAGTTGTTTTGCGGGTTTTTTTTTTGTCATTTTACAAAAAATCTTGTAATATAAGTAATATATGTAATACTTTCTGCTGCCAGCTTCCTAGAAGTTAACATTCTAGAGCACAGTGGCGCCGTACATGCCAGATATAGAAGGCATTAATGGACTGAATCATCCAATTAGAGGACTTGGATACATGCTCTAGATTGAAGGATTCATTTATTTTAATGTATATTTTGTTTTTGTTTTACACCACTCAGAGGAGGCCCTTTGTCTAGCTGCGGATCACCAGTGTGTTTCTGCAGTTGGGCTAGCCAAGGGGGTGTATATTAGGTTTATTTTTAAATACATTATAATTTTGTTTGGTTTTTTTTCATTCAGATGAAAGTGTGTGTGTTTCTGCTGCTTTTTTCTCCCTCACTGTAAACAGATGTACTGAGAGACTCCTGCACTGAAGTTTCATAGGAAAGTCCAAACAGCCTCACTGGTTCTCCATGAAGAACAAAGATTTGCTCTCTGTGGCTCCAACACAACTTAAAATGGTAAATGGCCTGTATTTGTATAGGGCCTTACTTAGTCCCTATCGACCCCAAAGCGCTTTACACTACATTCAGTCATCCACCCAGTCACACACAGGTGATGGCAAGCTACATTGTAGCATCTGACAAGGGGGGCATCCTTGTCAGATGCCCAAACCACCTCAGCTGGCTCCTTTCGATGTGGAGCAGCAGCTGCTCTACTCTGAGCCCCTCCCGGATGGCCGAACTTCTCACCCTATCTCTAAGGGAGAGGCCAGCCACCCTTCGGAGGAAGCTCATTTCTGCCGCTTGTATCCGCGATCTCGTTCTTTCGGTCACTAGCCACAGCTCGTGGCCATAGGTGAGGGTAGGGACGTAGATCGACCGGTAAATTGAGAGCTTCGCTTTTACACTCAGCTCCCTCTTCACCACGACAGACCGGTGCAGCGTCCGCATTACTGCAGCTGCAGCCCCAATCCGTCTGTCGATCTCCGGCTCCCTTCTCCCATCACTCGCGAACAAGACCCCGAGATACTTGAACTCCTCCACTTGGGGCAGGAACTCATCCCCGAACCGGAGTGGGCACTCCACCCTTTTCCCGCTGAGAACCATGGCCTCAGATTTGGAGGTGCTGATCCTCATTCCCGCTGCTTCACACTTGGCTGCGAACCGTTCCAGTGCGAGCTGGAGGCCCTCACCCGATGAAGCCAACAGAACCACATCATCTGCAAAAATCAGAGATGAGATTCTGAGGCCACCAAAGCGAAAGCCCTCCGCCACTTGGCTGTGCCTAGAAATCCTGTCCATAAAAATTATGAACAGAACCGGAGACAAAGGGCAGCCCTGGCAGAGCCCATCATCCACCGGGAACGAGACCGACTTATTGCCGGCAATGTGAACCAAGCTCTTACAAGGGTTGTATAGGGATCGAATGGCCCATAGCAATGGGCCAGACACCCCATACTCCCGCAACACCTCCCACAGGACACCTCGAGGGACACGGTCGAATGCCTTCTCCAAGTCCACAAAACACATGTAGACTGGTTGGGCAAACTCCCATGCACCCTCAAGTATCCTCGAGAGGATAAAGAGCTGGTCCAGTGTTCCGCGACCAGGATGAAAACCGCATTGTTCCTCCTGTATCCGAGGTTCGACTAGCGGACGAACTCTCCTTTTCAGCAAACTGGCATAGACTTTCCCAGGGAGGCTGAGGAGCGTGATCCCCCTGTAGTTGGAACACACCCTCCGGTCCCCATTCTTAAAGATGGGGACCACAACCCCGGTCTGCCAGTCCACAGGTACTGCCCCTGATCTCCACGCAACATTGCAAAGGCGTGTCAACCAGGACAGCCCTACAACGTCCAGAGCCTTCAGGAACTCGGGGCGGACCTCGTCAACACCAGGGGCTCTGCCACCAAGGAGTTGTTTAACTGCCTCAGTGACCTCGCCCCCGGAAATTGGCGGGTCATTCCCCTCATCCCCAGACTCTGCTTCCTCCTCGGAAGATGTGTCAGTGGGATTAAGGAGGTCCTCGAAGTATTCCTTCCACCGCCTGGCCATTTTCTCAGTCGACGTCAGCAGCACTCCGCCAGCACTATACACAGTTCAGGTAGAGCACCGCTTTCCCCTCCTGAGACGCCTGATGGTTTGCCAGAATCTCTTCGAGGCAGTCCGAAAGTCTTTTTCCATGGCCTCTCCGAACTCCTCCCACACCCGAGTTTTTACTTCAGCCACTGCCCGAGCTGCATTCCACTTGGCCTGTCGATACCTGTTGGCTGCCTCCGGAGTCCCACAGGCTAACCAAGCCCGATAGGACTCCTTCTTCAGCCTGGTGGCTCCCTTCACCTCTGGTGTCCACCATTTGGTTCGGGGATTACCACCACGGCAGGCACCAACCACCTTGCGGCCGCAGCTCAATGCAGCAGCTTCGGCAATGGAGACGCTGAACATGGTCCATTCGGACTCAATGTCCCCAGTCTCCCTCGGAATGCTGTTGAAGCTCTGCCGGAGGTGTGCGTTGAAGATCTCGCGGACTGGGGCCTCTGCTAGACGTTCCCAGCACACCCTCACTACGTGTTTAGGTGCACCAGGTTTGTCCAGCGTCCTCCCCCGCCACCTGATCCAACTCATCTCAGCTCAGCCCCTCTCTTTACCCGAGTGTCCAGAACATATGGTCACAGGTCTGGTGATACGATTACAAAATCGATCATCGACCTACGGCCTAGAGCACCCTGGTGCCACGTGCACTTATGGACACTCTTATGTTTGAACAGGGTGTTCGTTATGGCCAAACTGTGATTAGCAGAGAAGTCATTTTGTACAACCATTTAAAAATATTACTAAAACTAAAATAAGAGAACAATCAGGTGTCACAATAAGATGCCCCACAAATGATGTGTGCCAGTAAAAAACATGTTTTTCCACCAAAAGACAGAACAGCACAGGGATAAACCTGCAGGCCTGACAACAGGAGGTGTATCACTCTGCTGGTTTTCTACTTAGTGACAGTGTTTACATCATGGTCACCTAAATGCACAGTAATGGCAGGTTTTGTAATAACGCAGATCGCGCTAACATAATATGCACTGTTAGTTGATTATTTACCTGCCGCATTAAGGGGAGAGGGCGTGCAAACGTTACCGCTGCTGCTGGGTTGAGATTCACGAGGCCGGAGCGGAATTAAAAACACGACATTCATTTAAGGTTATCGCGTGTTTTGTGAGCAAATGCTTTTGCATATTCGTAGTGTTTCCTCCATTAAATGAAATATCTACTTTGCAAGTATTGCAAGTTGCCCTGTTGTGATCTGTTCTCGTAAAGTATAACCAAACTTTTGAGCCTTTGAGCCGCTTAGGCGCCAAGTTTCCTGCCAGGTAAATGACGCTCCGCAACGTGGTGACGTCATTCAGGTAGACTGGAGTTGATAAGGGAATCGATTGCAAAAAAGGCAAACAATTCCAAGGAATTGAAACAGTGGGAACCGGTTCTCAACAAGAACCAGGTTTTGATACCCATCCCTACCCAGGACAATAAGTAATACCCGTCCACACACACAGGGCTGTACTGGCCCGGGCATTTTGACTAGAGACCGGCCCACCAGGTATTATAGGAAAAACCATAAAGCCTTTGAATGAAAACAAACGCTGTTGTCACAGTGATGTACAGTCTTGTTGGTATATATGCATCAGTCTAATAAACTTAAACCTACACCATCCTCCCTATCCTGGTATTCTAAACAGTACCTGAAAATAGACTGCTTGGTCAAGTTAACCTCCTGAACTATCTACAACACATGGTGAAAACCTGAAATTAAGACAGAGAAGACTAGAGGTGAGACATGACCATTACTGATTACTGATGACAGATTTAGATATATTTTCATAAACCATTCATTTACCACATCAATAAACAGCATGGCAGGGCAAATGAGAGAAGAAGAGGCAGCTGTGCAGCGTAAACACAGAATAACTCCAGCTTTGTGTCTTTTTCATTGTAGCTGAAATACGGGACAATCTGTCACGGCGGGGTGCGCCGGTGTGTTTTTGAAACAGGACCCAAAAGTAGATGTGGACGAAGAGTTGCAGGTTTAAACAAAAGCAATCCTTTATTTGGATGATGGCAGGAGTTAAACACGTAACCCTAAGCAAACTCAAAAACACTACGAAACAAACACTATGAAGCTCTAGGACTGTGACTATAGCAATGACTAAGACAATGGTGGGGATAACAGACGACTTGACAAAGACATTTAGAAAACAGGGGACCTAAATACACACATGAGGCGATCAGGGGAAGTGGAGACACATGAGGAATCTGCTGATTAGGATAAACATAACGATGCACAGGAAAGAATAGAACTAACCACATGAACACAGAACACAAGACCCTTTTCAAAATAGTCTCTGCTCCTCCTGCCTTTCTGTCATCCACCTGACAGCGTGTTGCATCTGCTGGCCTCCACCACTTGCTAATGTTACTGAATCTGTGGAAGCTCCGCAATAGCCACCACCAAACAACTGAGTTATTTTTACACATCTCCCTTCATCTTTTCCCTGATCACTGAGGCCTGTAGAGTCTTGTCCTTTTTTCTGTTTTGTGTTTGTACAGGAGGTCACGACCTTTTATTAATCAGACCAAGATGATCTAAATTCACAAACAGAGTGGGGCGTTGTCTCTGCACATGTGTTCAACCTTTTTATGGAGTCAAGTTCACTTCCTGTTGCTTTGTGTATCTACTCTGGTCAAAAGAATCCACGCTTCACGTCCACAATTCCTTTTTATTCCTCTCACAATCACGGCGCACCGTGAAAACTAGAAACAGGTAAGATGCTATCAATATGACATCCATCTCAGCCACTTACTTCTTTTCACAAAGTGCACAAGTATATAACACATAAACATGAGTACCAAATAAAGAAAACAAATAGAAAAACTATAACGATCTCAGATGCTCTTCTACTGTTGTCATGGCAACCCACACACATATTTCAGCTACATTCATCAAGATTTCTTACTCAGACATGTGATGGGCACTGCAGATACAAGACGTGTCTGTATAGACATAACGTCAAAGGGAGATAACAGGAAGTTGGTCTGTGCTTACTTGGAGCACAGTGCAGTTTACCCACAGATTTGAACTTGTTGCTTTCTAAAGAACTGTTTTCATTTTTCAAAAACCTTTTCTTTGTGTGGAATAAAACTTCCAAAACTGTTTTCCCATCCTGATGATCAGAAGAGTGTTTGAGGGTCTCAGAGACCCTTCAGAACAACATTAAGTGTTAATGACCTCTTTTAGCTGTTTAGTGATTACAATCATGTGATTTCCAGGAAGTGCTGCAGCTGATGCATGCCCTCTCTCCCTGCGGACTATTTTCTGCTGCCTGTCTCTACATGTTTCCTCTGTGTGTGTTTCTGCTGCTTCTTTGTCCTCACTGTAAACAGATGTACTGAGAGACTCCTGCACTGATGTTTCATAGGAAAGTCCAAACAGCCTCACTGGTTCTACATAAAGCAGCGGTCCCCAACCCCCGGGCCTCGGACTGGTACCGGTCCGTGAGTCGTTTGGTACCGGGCCGTGAGAGTTGAGGCTCAGGTGTGAAATGTATGGTTTTCAGGGTTTTTATCGGTTTTCAGCGTTATTTTGTTATCGTTTTTAGCGTTAACTCGGTTTTCCTGGGTCTTTTCACGTGTGTTATGAATAAATCTTATTTTTTTTCGGTACCAGTACTAGTTTTATTTTGTTGTATTTATCCGCAACACCTTAAAGGCCGGTCCGTGAAAATAATGTTGGGCATAAACCGGTCCGTGGCGCAAAAAAGGTTGGGGACCGCTGGCATAAAGAACAAAGATTTGCTCTCTGTGGCTCCAACACAACTTAAAGACAATCAAAGTTGGACAAAGTTCTTCAGAACAGCTGTGCAGGAGGTCATGACCATTGACTTTATTCATTAGAACAAGTTTATTTCAATTAACTGACAGACAGAGTGAAAGGTTTTCTCTCCAGGTTCATTTCCTGTTATTGTAATACGTCTGTCACTTTGCAGTCGTCGACTGTGGGTTGAGTGGTTTTGCTAAGCAGACATGTCTGAGATGCGTCTATAAAATAGGATGTCAAACGAAACAAGAGTCAGGTTAGTTCAGCTGTTTTGTACACAGTTGATTTCACACACAGAGTATTTTAATTTACTATTTTTTTAATTGCTTGTTTTGAATAAGCCTTCCTTTTGACTTACAGAGAAAGCAGATGGATTATACCAACCTCACATTGTTTTTTATATTCATCTTTATATCAATCTTCGTTTTCCATTTTGATGATCAGAAGAGTTTTGGACGATTAACAAGATCTCTTGGGAGCAACAGTAAGTGTTTGCTGTCTTTTTCTAACATCATTATCAGTCTTTTAGGTAAAAAGTTTCAGTTGCCATGGTTACAATTCAGTTAACATCCACCCACAAAAATGAGTGAGACTTAATTTCAAATGTCATTTCCTTTCTAGTGGATGCTAACCCCGTAAATCCTGAACCATGAAATTATTTCTAAAGAAATTCATATTTTATTGATCCAACATATCAAACACCGTCCTCCCACCGTCCAAAGACATGCAGCTTGTGGGGATAGGTTAATTGGATAATCGAAATTGTCACTAGGTGTGAATGTGCGAATGAATGTGAGTGCGAATGGTTGTCTGTCCCTGTGTGTTGGCCCTGTGACAGACTGGCGACCCGTCCAGGGTGTACCCTGCCTCTCGCCCTATGACAGCTGGGATAGGCTCCAGCGCCCCCCGCGACCCTGAAAAGGATAAGCGGAAGCGAATGGATGGATGGATGGACATATCAAACATCACTTTAATGCAACTTCTCTTTCATATCAAGACTGTCGTTCTGCTACTTCTGGGCATCGTTCAGGCATCGTAGTCTAAGGAGCTTTGAAAGAAAAGCATCTGAACTTCTTTCAATTGCTTGAAGATCTTTCACCTCTCACCCAAGAAACTTCTTCAGTTCTAAGGGTCAAATGGTGGAGAGTCCCAGATTTAAGCCCTGTAGGAATATCCCCACCCAAGAGGGACAAAGGACCCCCTAATGTTCCTCTACACAATCACATGAGCCAAGGTGTGAAAACAGGTGTAGGTCACTGCGCCCCTTTGTTTTGATCATGCAGTATGGCAGCCCCTACATCTCAAAATTGTTTAGTGTGGCATTTCCATACCTTTAGAGGATTGGAGTGATCAATGTCTGCTCTGCTTGGGCTCTCAACTTGCTTTATTAGGCAGTGAAACCCCTGCTTATCACGTATACTGTTACACAGAGTGGAGTAGGCCCGTGCTCGATGTTTTGGCTCTACACGTGCCCTCTCCACTCCTCATGTTCCTACTCCCAAACCGCCTAGCCTCGCTCATGAAGGAGCAAGCCATAGCTCCTTCTTAGCCTCATTTTGGGTGGCACGCCGCCACCTCTGGCTGCCACAGTCCCGGCAGTCTCTGGTCAGACAACCGGGACTACCTGATGAGGCTGCTGGTTGACAGTGCAACCCTTTTTGACCTGGAACCTGCAGCAACCTGGAGGGAATTGCTGTGTTCAGGAGATGTCATGTGGCCTGTGTGGGCATTTGGCAAAAGTGGGGAGACATGTCTACTGTAACTGTGGCACTCTGCTCCACTTTCATGTTTGTTTCTGCAGGTGAGATTTAACTGTTAGAAACTGAGTATTACTCTGAGAAATATTATTAATAATTTAACCAAAGGATTTCATATTGATTCAGTTTGTCAAATTTTTCAGAATCAGAATCTTTATTGTCATTGAGCTTTAAGAAAAACGAAAATTGTATGCAAACCCGTTCAGTGTAAGGAAAAAGACACACTATTAAGACAAAAAAAAAAAAAAATAATAATAATATCTATATATATATATATATATATATATATATATATATATATATATATATATATATATATATATACACATATATATATACACACACACACACACACACATACACAGAGGTGGGACCAAGTCATTGTTTTGCAAGTCTCAAGTAAGTCTCAAGTCTTTATCCTCAAGTCTCAAGTCAAGTCTCAAGTAATGTCAGGCAAGTCAGAGTCGAGTCTCAAGTCACTGGTGTAAAAGTCCGAGTCAAGTCACAAGTCTGAAACTTTGAATTTCAAGTCCTTTCGAGTCTTTAAAAAAAAAAAGAAAAAATAATGTTGCAGTTATATGCTAAATGTAAATATTAGACCATGTAATTTTAAAATCTGTGTTTTTCTCAACACATACAAAATAGTGAACTTAGAAAATATACACAAATTGTGAAATTGCACCTCTTTAAAATGCAGCTCAATTAAACCTAGCTCCAAGAATAATTTTCACCGACAGTTCTGAGATAAGCTGCATGTTATTCTTGGATGCGGTTGTAGGACCAGCTTTAAAATCGCATGACAAAAATATCATACACATAAAAAAAAAACTGTATCACCAACGTAGCCTGGACAACATTTGCTAGTTAGATGAAGTCAGCTATCTCATCGTAGCATATTTATATGCATATTTATAATTATATGCTTCTTGGAGTGAGTGCATACACTCATGAAGTTTAGTAACTTCAGGTCACTGCAACAAGCCCAGGTACAGTTTACCGACGGATGGGTGCAGGACCTTGAAATGCACCGTGTAGAACGAAAGACCATCGTACGTATCATAAGTTTACCAGTCTCACAAATCGTCTTCATAAATACACATTCCTTAACCGTTTATTAATAGGACCTTTGAGCTCAACGGTAATTAATTAGTAGTGGAAATAATTTCTGGTACCCATCACAGAAATGTAGCAGTGACAACAATATTGTATGCTGTAATCGTACTGGACAATTAGTGATACAAAACACCTGTTTTACCCTGTGAATAAAAGTATATGTTTTTGTCAATGTACCATAATAACAGAAGCGAAACGCAATATTGTGTCAGGACAATTCACTATTTATGCACAATAAATAAAGGAGCATAGCGCGACAATTTCTGTTCAGCGCCAGACTTGCTTGTAACCTATATCACCAATTATGTTATGAAAATGACGTATTAACTACAACAGCAGACTGACCTTCGTGTAAATGCTTGGAGCAGACTAACCTGTGAGCTGGAGTGTTCTGGGATGTTATATTTGATCTTTGAATGGCTGCGATCCAGGCCATCCGTCGCGTCTTTGTTACTTCGGAAACATGGCTTGAACAATTTCTCTTCAACGACGTAATCCGATAACAACCGATCTCTTTACCCGTCAGCTTCTCGTGGCTGTCATGCGACCGGCTATTGCAGTTAATAATACAACGGCTTCTTGACATTTTTGTGTTTCTTTTTATCGCTGTATAACTGATTTTAATTGAAAGCCTGCGTGCGCTAGTACCGCTTGCCACGAGTTCCCAGAATCCTTTGCGGTTCTACCCGTGAATGACGTCACATTTTCAATCTCTATATAATATGCATGTTAAATTTTATATTTGGGGTAAAATATCAAGTCTTTTCAAGTAAACCGGTTCAAGTCCAATTCAAGTCCCAAGTCATTGGTGTAAAAGTCCAAGTCAAGTCACAAGTCTTAGAACATTTTTTCAAGTCAAGTCTAAAGTCATAAAATTAATGACTCGAGTCTGACTCGAGTCCAAGTCATGTGACTCGAGTCCACACCTCTGCACATACATACACATACATACATACATACATATATACATACACACACACACACACACACACACACACACACACACACACACACACACACACACACACACACACACACACACAATAAATTAAAGAACAAATGAATAAATAGAAATCGTATATAGTATATACACAGAAATGGATATAAGTCAAAGGTTTTTTTTTCCCACTTTTGCAATATACAGTACAGTGTGTATAGAGATCCATTGAGTGCAAAAAACAACAATAAATATAAGAAGAGAATTTATATGCCATTAAGACTAAGGTAAAAGGATCAATAACAAATTAAAATTTACATTTTACAATTTACAGGTTGAATGATTGAAAGTGACCAGAAAACGTAGCAGCTTGTAAACATGAGCTGGACATGTGAGTAGGATTGTTCATAGAGCAGCATCTGCATTACAAAGGCAGTGCTATGTGGAGGGTTATACAGTCAATTAGTAAATGGTTTGTTTGGGTGTGTGTGGTGGTTTTGGGTGGGGGGAGAAACAATAGTAAGACAACAAAAGAATATATACACACAAGAGTCTGATGGATTGTGGGAAAAAGCTTTCTAAGAGCTATAAAAGAGTGAACAGTGAAAAATATGTTGTCGCAATTAGAAATATTGTAGTTTCAGGAGTCAGGATGCAGCTACAAAGCTTTTAGTTCAGTGTATACAAACAGCTGTAGCTCCATAAAGGCAGCATGCAGAGAGGCTGCTTTCTCTCACACATTATGTTGGTTTTAGAAAAGAGTCATCAGTAGTATACCAGGCCCTAACCTACCAGTGACCACATCCATCACTGCAAACTGCTGAGTTTAACCTGCACTTACCGTCATTTTTTTTTTTTCATTTGCTGTCACACACCCACTAACACACATCAACAACCAGGAAGCAGCTTCACCTCTGATCACACACACACTCAACTCTACTCACTCACCTGGAGGAACAACAACACTGTGGCCTGTATTTGTATAGTTTACCAGTCCCTAAGGACCCCAAAGCGCTTCACACACCGAGTCATCCACACATTCACACACTGGTCATGGCAAGCTACATTGGGGCGCACTGACAGAGGCGAGGCTGCCGGACACTGGCGCCACCAGGCCCTCTAACCACCACAGAGTGAAGTGTCTTGCCCAAGGACACAACGACTGTCCAAGCCGGGGCTCGAACAAGGCGAACTCCCAACTCTTGGCCCACGAACGCCCAGTTGTCTTGGATGTAAGTGAATTCAGTAGCTAGGGATCTGGCTGACAGTCTCCACCCCTGTTGTCTGTTCAGATCCAACTTTGCATTTTTCAGCCTTTTTCTAATTGTACTGAACTTCAACCTATATTGTGCTGATGAGGCTTGTAGAGTTTGAGACGTTAAAGAAAAAGATTACTCCAGTCATTTATGAATAATTCCCCATGATGTTGGATACTTGGTAGAGTCCGCTCAATAGGTGTTTTGGTCAAACAGTTGTACCTTGACCTTTAACCTCTCTGCTCTGTGTTGTTTCCTCTTTCAGTCCAGACAACCATCACAGCTGAGTCGGGACATAACGTCACTCTGACATGTCGATCTCCGAACAACAACATCAGAGCTGCAGAGTGGAACAGAGCTGACCTGGGAGATGAATATGTGTTTTTGTACCGGGATGGGCACGTTCACTCAGACGAACAGCATCCATCATTTAAGAACCGGGTGGATCTGCAGGACAGACAGATGAAGGATGGAGACGTGTCTCTGATTCTGAAGAATGTGACGACTAATGACACTGGAACATACGAGTGTCGTGTTGTCCAGGAAGTGGGAGGACCTATGACTCTAATCAACAGCACCGACCTGGTTGTCGTTCCTCCAGGTGAGTGAGTAGAGTTGAGTGTGTGTGTGATCAGAGGTGAAGCTGCTTCCTGGTTGTTGATGTTTGTTTCTAAAGATGTTGTTGATGAGACTTTGTAGAAAGCAGCTGGTCTGAGTGATGTGATCAGAGTGCAGTAGATAATGTCTGACAGCAGTTTGAAGAGGAAATGGATTCTGTTCTGTTCTTCACTCATCACCTACCTGACAGCTGACACCTCACACCTGTTTCTCACCTGCAGGTCCGACACACACAGAGGATGGATCTGTTGGACTGAAAGTTGGTCTGTCAGTTTCTGCTGTTCTTCTTGTTGCTGTTGTTGGTTTTCTGATCTACAATAAACATAAACCACAACAGAGTCAGGATTCATAACAGCCTCCTGTTGACCTGCAGCCTGTTTCAAATTAGTTTTTTTCCACATGAACTCTGAGTCTCCTGCTGCTGTTCAGACTCTCTGTGTTGTCAGTGAACATTCAGGTACAGACAGATGATCTGATCATCCAGCAGACAGACATCAAACACGTCCAGAGTTGGTTTAGGAACCATTAAGACGAACCTTTAAACACACAAATTTAAACTGGCTGTTATTGTTATTATTTATAATAATTTATTTAAGTTCAATGGTCAACAACTGTAAGGCAGAGATAAAGTCAGGACATTTCAATAAGATATTAAATTAAAAGATTCTGAGGGTTTTTTTCTTTAATTTCAAATACATCCAGCATTATCTTATCTTGTCAATTGCACATCAGGTTGTTTGTTCTCCAGTTGTTTCCGTCTTACTCTGAGCCACAGTGAGGATGATGTTCGCTGCAGCAAAGATATCAGTCATCACTCCAGTGCAAAGATTGCAGAAAGCTCTGCGTCTTCTGGCTTCCTCCTCAGACAGTTCAGTTTATTTTACCTTAGAGGTGCAGACTTCTCTGTCACGGCATCATGCTGCTTTCTCCACTTCAGCCTTCAGTCTGTCTGCAGCAGACTGAGAGATCAAACTGACATCTGAGTCTGTTCCTGTAAGCAGAAACAACAAAGTCTACAATGATGCATAAAATAAAATAAAGGTGTTTTTCTCTCAGTGTAATGTTTATATGGAAAAAGTCTCCACTTCAAACTAACTGAGATCAACATGTTCTGTAAAATTAGATGTAGAGTTGCTGAAATGTCCTGATTCTGTATAATCCGTTCATCTAAATGAGTTTGTCAAGTTCCTAAATACAAAATTCTGACACTTAAATTTCTCCAGCTGTTCCTCATTTGTTTAAATCCCACCAGCCCTCGGTCTTTCTGGCCTGCATGCTGCTTTGTTCACACTGCAGCCATCTTTACACTGAAAGGTCACCAGGTCAGAGGAAGTATGGCTGCAGAGGAGCTGCAGATCCCACTGGTGGATGACAGAGTAAGTGCAGGTTTGAGTTCATGCACAGCCTCTAACAGCCACCAGTGGTGCTGCTGCAGCCTCAGCACCTCTACTTCTCACAGCCCGACTGCAAATGAGTAAAAGAAATTCCAGAATCCAACCGTTTTCCTTCTTTCCTTTAATTCCTTTGACTGATTCTAGTGTTTGCTGACTGTTAGCTGACCATAGACTAGACATGTCTTGTGCACACCTAAATAAAGGGAACATTTGATGGTTCCTCCTGGTCACACTTTGCTCCTCCTCTCTTCCCTTCTGATGTGTTTCTTCACATTTGTCCTGCTGACATATTATACACCAGGCCATGGTGGATTTGGGCAGCAAGCGGACTCTGCTCCACAAAAACCTGGTTGGGCTGGGCGCAGTTCTCGAGGCAGAGTGGGTGGAGGTCAGATGTGTGCAAGGAGACATTTATAAATATTCCATAGTGCTGCAAATGCAAATTTGTATTAATGAAAGATAGGCTTCATCAACCGAGTTGTGACACGTGCACAGAAGAGTAGCACACACAATTCTTGGTGCCTAAAAGCTGCCGGACAATGATTTTCCTCATGATAACCCCTTGGAAAGGCATGATGATAAAACTCTGGAGTGAGTAAAGGCCTGATTTATTGACCGGGCAATCGAGCGGATGCACACTGTTGGTGTGCGTCCTGCCCGGAGTGGCTTTCTAAAAGCGCTTTTGCACCCCTACAAAAAAATGGAGGTTTGAACATGTTGGGATGGACCTCATCGGGCCGTTTCACTGGAATGCACACGTATCTTGAAGCAGTGCCCGTATGCACCATTTCAGCAAAGAGTCTGGTGCAGGCGCTGTTTCAGGTCATCTTCCAAGTTGTCAGCCTGAAACACACTGACTGACCAGAGCCCATCATTCATGTCTCGCACACATTAAAAAAAAGTCTGCTTAAGGAAAGAGGTGAGTTGGAGCCAGAGGTGCCGAATTCTACCATTCCCACCTCCCTCCATTACAATAATGATCTGACATGGCGTAGAGAACAGACATTGCATTTGTTTGGCCAGAGTCACGTGACCAGTGACTTCTGAGGCTTCGTTTAGAACGTAACTGATTCAGTGGTTTTTAGGGAAGTGAACCATTTGTGGGATTTCTGGAGTGTTTTGATGGTGAGAGATAGCAAACCACTGATCATTCTACTGAGAGATATGGAGCCAGCGAGGAAGAGAGGAGGTTCTGTCATGTGGGAGTATTTTGAGTTGATGTTGGTCAGTGTTTCAGTTCAGTTCTTGTTGTTTACTTTTGTTTTGTGTTTATTTTATCTAAAAACATGAAAAACTTAAAATGTTAAAAATCTGCTTTTCACATTAGAAACACTTCCACTTGACAAAACAATAACATAATAAAAACATGTGTATTTTGTGTGTGTATATTCTTGTTAGCTGATAGTCTGTGGGACCCAGAACGACTGTATAACTGCACTTCTACCACCTTGCATTTCTGTGCACTCCAGCCTCGTCTGTCCCGTGTGAGAGGATTTTCTTTAAAGCTGGAGAAATTATCTCCATGAAAAGAAACAGAGTCGGCCATCCCACAGTGAAACAAATCCTCTTCTTAAAAGAAATGAAACAGGCTTACCTTAAATGCATCGTGTTTTTACTTTGCAAGTTCAGAAGCATTTTCCCTTTAAAGTTTACAATCAATTCTACTCCAGGAAAAGGAACAGGAACAATTCTACCTCCAGGTCAAAAATATGTATAAGAAAATTGGCCTAATATACATTATTTATAAACATACCTGTCCAGTGATTAATTGCATAAATACCTGGAGGCGGGACCTCAGAGCAGAAGCATGCTCCATGAGTTGTACATTATTATCTGTATTTTTCAATTATTGTATTTACCGAAATCAAGAAGTTAAGAAAGAGCACACCATGGTGAATGTTTAAACAAGGAAAGTTTATTCATCAAAATTATTTATTAAAGAAATGAACAACAATCTTTTTCACACACCCCAAAAATACATGTTCAAAGCAACACAATGGTGGCCCAATATCAAACAGAACTCCACTCTGAAGAGTCATAGTGAAGCAGTTCGTTTTTGTTTTGGTGTTTTTGTTGTAGATTCAAGCTGCTCTTCATATTTTTGGCCACCAGATGTCACCAGAGAGGGCTGTGTTTTAAAGCTTCTAGTAATGATCCCTTTTTCAACACAAGCTTCGTGCTTCAGGAAGCTTTATTTGGCCATCACTAGGTCAAAATAACAGAACTCTACTCAAAGCTGACAACAAACAATGCTGATAACTCAAACAAACGGACCTAACTAAGAGACAAAGGGGAACCTTAAATAGTGGCTGATCAGCCCACAAAAACACAAAAAGGGATAAAGCACACAAAACCTGATTGTACAACTGTGTGGCTGTAACTGCAGCCACACAGGAGGGCTGCTGGAAACACTTTGGTAATTTAGTAGCTGCTGCTGAATTTTCTGTCCATCGTTTCATTTTCTTAGTTTGGAACAATCATCATAATTTAGCTCTTCAGACGTTTATTTTGTAAAAACATCATAAAAAACACTCGAGTAAAAAAAAAAAGAATACATTGAAACTGAACTGGGAATAATGGTGTGTTCATCTTTGAATTACCATGGTAACTCAAAGATAAACTGTGTACAGCATCACTGACTGCAGACTCTTTGTCTCTGATTGCTTCTGTTGTCTTCCTTAGCAAAGTTCAGCTGAAGTCATTGTCGGCATTTAGAGGTGCATGCAGATCAGATCAACATTTTATATGATTTCCCTGAGATTATCCATCCACAGGAAAAAAGACTCAGTGAGTCTCATTTTCTGCACCAGTGAGTGTAGCACAATATTGTGTTTAACATGTTATAGAAAGGAAAAACAGCACTATAAAGAATATTTAAGTTGTTTTAATATTTTGTTATTTTACAAAAAAAAAAGCTTGTAATAACATTGAATGATTTAGTAGGCTAGACCTCACAATGTGACTGTGTAACCAGATTTGTGTCCCCACAACCAGGGGTGGGTATTGATAAGATTTTCACGATTCGATTCAATTTTCGATTCTTTATCGATTCTTTTTAAAAAAGGAGAACACTAAGGTCGATTAGCTTAGAACTTTGTTTTGTATCTTCTCTTTGAACAAGATAGAAATTTAGGAGTATCATGGCCTTACAAACCCAACAGTGAGATCTTAAGAGATCCACAGCTCTTCGATGGGTGCTGCTCGGTGACATTCGTCTATGCTGAAAAGAGACGCTGCCAGTGTTGGGAAGGTTACTTTTAAAATGTATTCCATTACAGAATACAGAATACATGCCCCAAAATGTATTCTGTAACGTATTCCGTTACGTTACTCAATGACAGTAACGTATTCTGAATACTTTGGATTACTTAATATATTATCATGCTTTTTACAACAACGTGAATGTATTATTGCTGTGTGATTTATTACTATTACTGAAGGTCCGCGACTCCGAACTGTAGTAAAGGGACCTCTGACTAATACGGCGGGGTCCCTGTCGGCTCGTAGCCGAAAAATAGCTTTACTTTGTTGTGTGGGTCAACTTTGCTTGCGAGAGACAGAGAGAGGCATTGAAAGGCTGCTCCAACGGAACTTATTGTTTCGGAGGAAAACACCAACACAGCGTACAGTCGAGTCTTAATAGCTTACTTACAACTGGGCTCGTCAGGCTCTCTTCTTGGCTGCAGTGGTTATTATTATATTTACATGCTTCCAGCTCCCGTTTTTGCTCGACGACAACTCGTACCTTTCCACTCCCCTTTTTCTCCCTCCTCGCGCTCACAGACCCATAACGTGTATGGCAGTCCATTCTCCCTGCAACACGGACTACACTGCCCATGATGCTACATTCTTTAGAGCTATGCTTGTAGCATTCTGCTTGTTAGCTTAGCACAACAACAACAAAAAGGCGCTCTCTCACCCAGGAAACACACAGTCGCAGAGAGAGAGAGAGAGAGAGAGCGTCGCCCTGTAACCATGGCAACCGTAACGCTGCCGCCTGGAACAACAGAACGTAGCTGTCAAACAAAACCCAAACAGTCCTGACCCGCGACAATATGAAACAGGAAAGTACCGCAGTGTAATCCATTTATTTCAACAAAGTAACTGTATTCTGAATACCACCTTGTTAAACAGTAACTGTAACGGAATACAGTTACTCATATTTTGTATTTTAAATACGTAATGGCGGTACATGTATTCCGTTACTCCCCAACACTGGACGCTACCGGTAGACTGCAGCGAGAACTGCCAGCATCTGAGCCAGACTCTGTCTCTCTCATCATGGTTATCTAAATGCACAGTAATGGCAGGTTTTGTAATAAGGCAGATCGCGCTAACATAATATGCACTGTTAGTTGATTATTTACCTGCCGCATTAACGGGAGAAGACGTGCAAACGTTACCGCTGCTGCTGGTTTAAGATTCACGAGTCCGGAGCGGAATTAGAAACACGTTAATTTAAGGTCATCACGTGTTTTGTGAGCAAATGCTTTTGCGTATATGTAGTGTTTCCTTCCTTAAATGAAATATCTACTTTGCAAGTATTGCAAGATGCCCTGTTGTGATCTGTTCTCGTAAAGTACAACCAAACCTTTGAGCGTTAGGCGCCGTGTTTACTGCCAGGTAAATGACGCTCCGCAACGTGGTGACGTCATGAAAAAAATTAAGCTAACTGCACAGTGTGGCCTTGAGGCAACAAATGAAAATTAACAGTTTTACTGTATAAACAAATTTTAAAAAGTAGAACAAACAATCAAATATACTTCTTAACATATCCGTGCACATACAAGTATTGTTTATATTCTTTTTTTCACTATAAAGATGTAAAATAGTTTATATATATATATAGTTTCTTTATCTTACCTGCCAATGGAGATTTCTCTCATGTAGTGCAGCTTGCAGTCTTTTTCTAAGTGTGTCATGAACTTCAAGATTTTCCCTGATCACTGAGGCCTGTAGAGTCTTGTCCTTTTTTCTGTTTTGTGTTTGTACAGGAGGTCACGACCTTTTATTAATCAGACCAAGATGATCTAAATTCACAAACAGAGTGGGGCGTTGTCTCTGCACATGTGTTCAACCTGTTTTATGGAGTCAAGTTCACTTCCTGTTGCTTTGTGTATCTACTCTGGTCAAAAGAATCCACGCTTCATGTCCACAATTCCTTTTTATTCCTCTCACAATCACGGCGCACTGTGAAAACTAGAAACAGGTAAGATGCTATCAATATGACATCCATCTCAGCCACTTACTTCTTTTCACAAAGTGCACAAGTATATAACACATAAACATGAGTACCAAATAAAGAAAACAAATAGAAAAACTATAACGATCTCAGATGCTCTTCTACTGTTGTCATGGCAACCCACACACATATTTCAGCTACATTCATCAAGATTTCTTACTCAGACATGTGATGGGCACTGCAGATACAAGACGTGTCTGTATAGACATAACGTCAAAGGGAGATAACAGGAAGTTGGTCTGTGCTTACTTGGAGCACAGTGCAGTTTACCCACAGATTTGAACTTGTTGCTTTCTAAAGAACTGTTTTCATTTTTCAAAAAACTTTTCTTTGTGTGGAATAAAACTTCCAAAACTGTTTTTCCATCCTGATGATCAGAAGAGTGTTTGAGGGTCTCAGAGACCCTTCAGAACAACATTAAGTGTTAATGACCTCTTTTAGCTGTTTAGTGATTACAATCATGTGATTTCCAGGAAGTGCTGCAGCTGATGCATGCCCTCTCTCCCTGCGGACTATTTGCTGCTGCCTGTCTCTACATGTTTCCTCTGTGTGTGTTTCTGCTGCTTCTTTGTCCTCACTGTAAACAGATGTACTGAGAGACTCCTGCACTGATGTTTCATAGGAAAGTCCAAACAGCCTCACTGGTTCTCCATAAAGAACAAAGATTTGCTCTCTGTGGCTCCAACACAACTTAAAGACAATCAAAGGTGGACAAAGTTCTCCAGAACAGCTGTGCAGGTCGTGACCTTTGACTTTATTCATTAGAACAAGTTTATTTCAATTAACTGACAGACAGAGTGGATGGTTGTCTCTACAGGTTCATTTCCTCTTACTTTAATTCGTCTGTCACTTTGCAATTGTGGTCGACTGTGGGTTGAATGGTTTTGCTAAGCAGATGTCTGCAAAACAGGAAGTCAAAGCAAAACGATCGACAGGTTAGTTCAGCTGGTTGTACACAGTCGAGTTCACCCACGCAGTATTTTAATTTACTATTTTTTCTAATTGCTTGTGTTGAATAAACCTTCAGTAGGTTTCTTTTGACCTACAGAGAAAGCAGATGGATTATACCAACCTCACACTTTTTATCTTTATATGGATTTTTGTTGCATCCTGATGATTAGAAGAGTGTTTAAGGGTTTAACAGATTTCATGAGAACAACAGTAAGTGTTTGCTGTCTTTTTCTAACATCGTTTTCAGTGTTTTAGGTA
Source organism: Rhamphochromis sp. 'chilingali' (assembly GCF_963969265.1). Lineage (NCBI taxonomy): Eukaryota > Metazoa > Chordata > Actinopteri > Cichliformes > Cichlidae > Rhamphochromis > Rhamphochromis sp. 'chilingali'. The sequence continues at coordinate 60,933,693 of NC_137929.1, read as the reverse complement.
AAAGGTTTCAGTTGTCATGGTTACAGTTTGGTTAACATCCACCCACAAAAATGTTTGAACAGAAAAACTGTTTCAAAACTGAGTGAGACTTCATTTAAAATGTCATTTCCTTTCTAGCGGACGTTAACCCTGTAAATCCTGAACCATGAAATCATTGCTCGATAATTTTATTGGTCGACGTCACTTCAACATCACTTCCGTACGAGACGTTACACCGTTGAAGTGGGGAGTTAGACCGAGCGGCTGAACGACAGATCTGTTCTAACAGTCAGTGACTTTCAGCTTTATTTTAAACCTTAAATTTAAACTTGTGTCGTCAGATTTAAACTCAGGTTCAGTTATTCGGTGAAAATACCGGCAGACTCAGACATTTAGGACAAACTAAGAGTCAGATCAGCAGCAGCAGAGACACGGAAATGTCTGCTGTAACTGCGTCACTCTGCTCCACGTTGCTGATGTTCGATGAGGCTTCATGTTTGTCTCTGCGGGTGAGATTTAACTGTTATAAAACAAACTGAGTGTCACTCTGGTTAAATTTGTTATGTTTCTCAAAGAATTGTTTTTATATTGGTTTAGTTTGTCTGTGCGTGTGAAGGAGACGCGAGGCTGGGTGGGTCTTTGTGGACGTCCCTGTCTGTGTGACAGAGACAAAGAAATCTAATGTGTGTTTTATTGTCTTTCAGATTTTCCACCCTGGTGACCACAGAGGCCTTCGAGGGTTCCAGACGTCCTTCAGAACAACAGTAAGTGTTTTCTTTCTTTTTCTAAAACTCACGTTTAGTCTTTTAAGCTAAAAGAAAAGCTAAAAAAAATCAGTTTGAAGGTTTCACTTTACAATTCACCTCCATAGAAAAGGAGGAAATTTAGCAGAAAACCTCAAATTCTAAAACTGATGAGTCTTTGTTCTTTAATCGGACAGCACTGGATGGACTGGTGATTTACACAGGCTACTGGTTTTGTAAACTGGTGCAAGTTGCTGCTGGTTCTCAGGTTAGTCAGAGTTGTGTCGCGGTGTTGTTTGATAAGCTGCTCGGAGCTGAAGCCTAAATCGCAGCAGGAAGAGGTGCAGCAGGATGTGAGCTCGAAACTTGCTGTGGGAAACAAACTCGGTGCAGAGACAAAACAAACTTCTGCTTCAAAGACAAAAAGTGTTCATACATGACGACTGACACATGAAGCAGGTTCAGATTTTTCCTGCGAGGATGGTTCAAGAACAGAAAGAATAAAACTTTCTTTCGACTTCACCTCTTCTGGTGTGACGCGCTTGTTTCTACTCGACCCCGCAGTGCAGCGTACCAATCGTCACAACTTCCTTAAAACAAACGTTACTGATCCAATTGCTTTCTTTCAGCCTAAATTTTAATCTCAGGACAGACTGAGACATTTAGAACAAACTAAGAGTCAGAACACCGGAAATGTCCGCTGTAATTACGTCATTCACTTTGATGTTTGCCGTGTTCGTCTCTGCAGGTGAGATTTAACTTTGACATAAAACAGGAAGTAATGGCTGCATATTAAATATATTTCCCTGAGAGCAATTTTCATACTATTCATATTATCAGCACGCTTCACTGTATAAGTGTTTATACAAAACACAGCTACTGTCATGCACAGTTATACTGTTATGAATAATAAGGGTCAAATTTGGAGCTTTAGGTGGAGGAAGCTGAAGTTCAGGTGTAGCTGTGCAGTGTGGGGAAAGAGTGTCCTCTAAAAGAGTCCCATAATAACCAGTGTTGTGAGCTCCAGTAGATTTGTTTTCTTTGTGTTCAGGCTGTGATCAGGCTGCTGCTTCTGATGCTTTTCTGCTCTTTGTGGATTAAAGCAGCTACAATCTACAACATATAAGCAGGAGTGACAAATAATCCTAAAGAACATCATCTGCTTGAACTGGTGACTCTAACATCCTTCTAGAAACAAGTCCTGCATTTGGGCACTTATTATGAAGCATGACCTAAACTGAGAAACCATCCACCACTGTCAAATCCAAATGAGGATGTTGTCCCAGCTCATCAAATGTTTAAATTAAAAGTGATGTGTTGGTGTGTTTTTGTTTGTTTGGCTGCTGTAGAAGTGAACCGTTGTAATTTGACCTTTAACCTTTCTCCTGTGTTGTTTCCTCTTTCAGACCAGAAAACCATCACAGCTGAGTGTGGACAGGACGTGACTCTGACATGTCGAGCTCCAAACAACAACAACAAGATCATAGTTGTAGAGTGGAGCCGAGCTGACCTGGAGCCACAACATGTTCTTTTGCAGCAGAATGGGCAGTTCGATTTAGACAACCAGCATCCATCTTTTAAGAACCGAGTGGATCTACGGGACAGACAGATGAAGGATGGAGACGTGTCTTTGATTCTGAACAATGTGATGATTAATGACACTGGAACATACGACTGTCGTGTTCAGAGACAGAGAGAAAGTTTAAGTCTCATCACCAGTGTCTACCTGCATGCTGATCCTCCAGGTGAGTGAGTAGAGTTGAGTTTGTGTGTGATCAGAGGTGAAGCTGCTTCCTGGTTGCTGTTTACTGATTATAAGTTGGAAGTGATTATGTTGTTATCGCAGCTGGATATGATAGCCAGCTCTGCATCCTGCTTTTATTTTCTCTCCCTGTGCCGTCTGTTCCCAAACTCACCCACACAGCACATGGTGATTTTACAATCTCGGGTAGGATACTGTCCGTCCAAAGTCCAAGTTCCGGTGGTGGGCAATTTCTATTAGTTCCTAACGACTGAAAGTGATCAGTGTGTTGCAGGAAAATGTAAGAAAAAGGTATCAAATATACAAAAAAGGTGCGCAGTAGTTGGGAGTTCTGTGCCACTGCATACTACCATACGAACTGCCATCTTGTCCCACTAGTTTGCTTACAGAGCAAGTAGGTCCACGGAGGATGCCGGCATCAACACCTTTCACAGAGCACTGAGCCAAATGGAGATCAGGAAGAGTTATGTTAGGATTCAGATCCCCTCTGCCACCTGCTCTTTGATCACAGACTTCCTAAGCATCCTCAGTCAGTCTGACTGACCATCTGTAGGGGATCACACTCCTCAGCCTGTGTCATTTTTATCTTGAAAGGTGCTATACAAATAAACTTTTATTTACTTATTACTGAGGTGTTTCAGGCAACTGACTAGGATGCCTTGTGGGCGCCTCCTGGGTGAGGTGTTCTGGGCATGTCCCACAGGGAGGACGCCCCAGGGTAGAAATAGGACACGCTGGCGAGATAATATCCATCAGCTGGCGTGGGAATGCATTGGTGCTCTTCTGGAAAGGCTGGAGAAGGTGGCTGGGTCGGGGCTTTTCTGCTTAAGCTGCTGCCCCCGCACCCCAGCCCAGGATAAGTGGAAGAAAATGGATGGATTCTTGGAATCTGTCACCACCTTCAGGTTTCTGGGCACCCATAACTCCACTGATCTCACCTGGACACCAACTCCCAAGGCCCAGCAGCAACTGCACTTGCTCTTTGTCCTGAGAAAGAATAACCTGGACCAGAAGCTGCTGCTGGCCTTCTGCTGCTCCTCAGTGGAGAGTGTGTTCTCCTGCTGCCTGGGTGTTTGCTACACAGGGCCACAACTGAGAACAAGGCTGCACTGAGGGTAATTACCACTGCCCAAAAAGTCATTGTCTGCCCTCTGCAACCCCTGGGGATCATCACTAGATCCTCCTGTCTCAGGAAGACCAGGACCACCACAGGTGACCCTTTGTTCCCCGCCCACCACCTGTTTGACCCGCTGCCCTCTGGTTGACCCCTCAGGTCTATCAAGTCCCAAACCTCCAGACTCACTAACAGCTTCTTCCTCTCGGCCATTTGCACTGTTAACCAACACTGTCCCTCCACATCCCACTCTTGCAGACCCGTATCACCGATCTGAGCCATGGTCTGAGTACCTCCATCATCACTCAGGCAAACACACATGAACTCTATTCGGACAAAGTCTTTTCTTTGCACTACTTTAAAGCACTTTGCTGCAACTATGTTGTTCTCTAATATGTGCCTTTATCTTGTTGTTATAGATATTTCTCCCGTTTGCTATTTATTCCTGCTCTCAGCTATTTATATTTTATTCCAGCACATTTGGTGTGGAGCACGCACAATTTGGTTTTACGTGTTCAACGACTAAAAAGAGCTATTCTGTTCTGTTCTATTCCTGTTTGTTTCTTATGCTTGTTTTTTCTGAACATCTGTTTCTTACCTGCAGGTCAATCAGGATGGAAAGTCGGTGTGTCAGTGTCTGCTGTGCTGCTTGTTGTTGCTGTTGTTGGATTTTTGATCTACAGAAAACATAAACAACAGCAGAGGCAGCGTCCTGATGAACTGCAGCCTGTTTGAAATGTCTCAGAGTTTTTCTCCTGCTGCTGTTCAGACTCAGTGTTGTCAGTGAACATTGAGGTACAGACAGAGGATCTGATCATCCAGCAGACAGGCATCAAACACGCCCAGAGTTGGTTTGATGTTAAATTCCTCTGATTATCATCAAAGCTGTTCAGACTGTGTTAGTGTGTCTCTGTCTGTCAGACACTCTGTGAACTACAGAGACTCAAAAACTGTAAGGCAGAGATAAAGTCAGTACATAACAATAAGATATTAAATGAAATGATTCAGAGTTTTTATAAAATTTTATTTCAAACACATCTTATCTTGTCTGTTTGCCATGTCGATTGCACATCAGGTTCAGTTTGTTCTCCAGCTGTTTCCTTCTTACTTTGAGCCACAGTGAGTCTCACAGGATGAAGTAATGATATCAGTCATCACGCAAACATTTCAGAAAGCTGTGCTTTTTCCTTGTCCTCAGACACTTTGGTTTATTTACCTTAGAGGTGCAGATTTCTCTCTCACAACACCGCTCACACATCACTTCAGCCTGTGAAGTGATTTGTCTTATGTGGCAAATGTGTTTGTTCATTGTTTTACAAACAGTATTACTGAATGTTTTTCTTAATTCAGTCTTGATTCATTAGTTTTCTGTCTGTGGAGCTTTATTTACATTTGAAGTTTTCTGACTTGTTGAACCAGGTGTATGGGCTCAAATTGTGGTCATAAATATTTTGTACTTGTAAATCAGGATTTGTATGTGTAAAAAGAATTTGTGTGTGTGTGTGTGTGTGTGTGTGTGTGTGTGTGTGTGTGTGTGTGTGTGTGTGTGTGTGTGTGTGTGTGTGGATTTAGTCAAAAAATACGTGTGAAACTCTTCACTCAAGTTACAAGTACGAATATTGACCCTGTTTTTCTTCCTTTCATCTCATTGGCCAATGTCATGTCAATCACAAATTTAACTATCCAATCAAAGAACAGGTGGGTTTGGCTATTGAAGGGGTGCTTTATGGAGCTTCAGGTCCTAGAAGGGAATAAATGCCCTTATACATGCCAGCCCAGCGTTTTCCTTCATCACCACGAAGGAAAACAGTCTGTGGTGTCTAAGTTTGGTGATTTATGTGTCACAGGTTTACATGCTTAATACAGGGACCTCCAGAGCCTTTTCAACAGCGCTGTGGACCTAGGGTGGGGGGGCGGGGCAGTATTGTGGAAATGACAGTCTTCACTATTGGGGATGGTTACAAAGCTTTCTTCGTTGTGAATTAGCATACATGTTTTTATTGAACATTTAAAGAACCAGCAAAAAAAACAAACTCTTGTAGTTTACATAAAGTCAGAGATAGAAAAGACAAGAAGCAGGTGCATCTAGTACAGGTAGAGCTGCTGAAAACACCCACAGAGCCCAGCAGCCAGCAACAAATACTGGATCCTTGGCTTTTAGTTAGCAGTTAGCATTAGCAGCACATCCTGCGTCCGATGTGAAAGGACCTTTATGCTGCGCACTGTGACTCACAGCAATGGTCCTGGGTCAGCCCTGACTTTGTGTTAAACGAATCCTAAAGTAATAATGGTATTTCTAACCACTGATATACCACAACTTTATCCTTTCAACAGCTGCTGAAAGTTAGGGGACCTAGCTGCTATCAGATATTTATATAGAGATCCTGATGCAGATGGACTTAACAATGTGGTGTATGCTGTACAGTGCAGCGAGGAATGCTCAGACCTCTACATTGGAGAGACCAAACAGCCACTTCACAAGCGCATGGCACAACACAGAAGAGCCACCTCCACAGGACAAGACTCAGCAGTCCATCTGCATCTTAAGGATAAAGGACACTCTTTCGAGGATGCCAATGTTCACATTTTGGACAGAGAGGACAGATGGTTTGAAAGAGGAGTGAAAGAAGCCATCTATGTCCACTGTGAGCGACCATCTTTGAACAGAGGCGGGGGTTTACGACACCAACTCTCTGCCATCTATAATCCAGTTTTGAGATCCCTTCCCAGACGCCTTAACGCCCACTCACATCCTGGGCCATCTGACCTCAGGAATTCGCATGATAAGGTGGGGCCAGGTTTCACAATGAACTCACCCGAAACTCTGGCTGATTGGGACCCACGCCCAGTTTCCCACCTTGGCTCAGGCGATTAGAGGATCATCAGGGGGTCCTTTTGTCCCTCTGTGGGGGGAAACTCCCACTAGGTTTATATCTGGGACTCTCCACCATTAGACCTTAGAACTGAAGAAGCTTCTCGGATGAGAGGTGAAACGTCTTCAAGCCACTTAAAGAAGTCCAGACGCTTTTCTTTGCAAGCTCCTTTGACTACGATGACCTGGATGACTGAGAACCTTCACAGACAGACTGATAATATAGTGTCCTTTAGGCCAATGATCCGCATGTGGCCGAGAAACTTTGTCTCCCAAAGTTCGTAACTGTTTTCGTCTCCGTTGAAAACTAACCTCTGCCATCTTCCTCCTGTTGTGTCACGCCTGGGCCCATAACCTGTTGAGCTCGAAGAGTTTTCTTCTTCTTCGGTCATGTTCTCTTAATAATGCACACACTTGGTGGTTGATTACTTTTCCCGTTTCTTTAATTGTTAACAACACAGGAGGGAAAACCATACATTACTTCAGCAGTTCGCGCTTCGGAACAACAGGAACAGGAAGTGAAGTAATCTATAATCACCACAATAAAATTATTTTCAAAATAAAATGACAATCAGAAAACGTCTTTCACAACATAAAATAAATTAATATATTTACTCATGAGAACACAAATCTAACACAGACTTCCAGAAAATTATTATATGTGTTTCGTAGCAATTACCATTCTGAACAAAACTGTAGTTTGTGCAGCAGAGCTATAGAAGAGAAGAGGAAGAGCCAAACAACACAGTTACTGGGTCCGGCTCTGATGTGCAGTTGTACATATCAGAGAACAATTTAAAGATATCCAGCCAGTAATTATACAATTTGGGGCATGTCCAAAATTGATGCATAAGACAGCCTTCTTCAAGTTTACAACGATCACGTATCGGACCAATAGAAGGAAAAATCCTCTGCAATTTATGACCTGGATGACTGAGAACCTTCACAGACACTCTGCAATTTAGTTTTTGGATATTGAAGACTGTGAAGCACTTTGAATTGAAATTACTGGTGTTTATAGAGCAAGAGTGGATCCTACACAGATTCCTCTCTCACACCTCATCTCCAATTTGCAAACCCAACTCTTCCTCCGATGCCGTCTTCAAACAGTCAGATTTAATATTCAAATATCCTGAAAAAGCGTTCACAAAGCCAGAAACCAACTTTCTAGAACCCGGGAAACCAAAGAAATGAAAAAATTGGTCCCTCTTCCTGAAAAGATAATTTAATTTTGTGTTGTACAGTTATTTCATTTTTAACCTTAATTTTTTATATTTTATTCCTTCCTAGTTAAATTTACACTTTAATTTTTCATATTTATTTCCTATCTTATTCATAGCCCTTTCCTTTTTTTTTTCTTTAGGTCACGAGCAGTTGTCTAAGCATTTCACTGCATATCGTACTGTGTATGACTGTGTACGTGACAAATAAAACTTTGAATTTACGGATGTCGAACATAGTTTCTCATCTGTAAATAATGAAGAAAAAATGTGACGCAGGGAGAGAGCTTGTTCTGCAACTGGGGAAATGACACAAATTTCCTGTTAATATCTCTCTTTATCTGATCTAAACATGAGGGTGGAAATGCATTATTACAATATATTGGAGTATGGATCAAGTTTCTGGTAGAGCGCAGCCTTTTTTTTTGATCTGACTAAAGATTTTAGCGAAGTTCGAAGCTATAAAATTATTGACCTTGGTTCGTGTATTTGAAGATAAAAAGAGAAGAGCTGGAATGGAACTATTATCAACCCCACCACTCTCTATGACCACCCAAGGGAGGGTATTAGCAGACTTGACCTTTTTGTACCATTCCTGCCAATAAGCAAACGTTTTGGCATTTGATTTGATATACCTTTATTAGTCCCACAAGGGGAAATTTCATAAGGCTGCCGACCTATTGCACGCAATGGTGGCGCCATCTTACCCTCTGACCATACATACATTACACAAACATCACATGGGGAAGAGAGGTCAGAGAGGTATCACAATGGAAAATGCACCACATGAGGAAAGATAAGGAGAAAAAATAACTCCCCCCAGACTGAGCTCCAACAGGGAGATCAGTTTGAGAACAGAAAAAAACACCTCTGCACATAGCACATGAAAAACTCTTAATACACCAAAGAAACACATGACAAGCAACAGGGGTGGGTAAAGGGTGCAGCATCAGAAGGGAATAAGCATCGAAGGCGTTTGGAAAGGGAGGGGGGATGAGTGTGTGCATATCAGTGTATGTGTGTGCGTGTCCATAGTTCAGCTGAGACAGTGTCCTTCACCCTGCCAGGCTAAGTAAACAGTCTTCCAGCCAACCCAGGTGGCCTTGCATGGAATGGGAAGGAACAGTCTAAACACAGTCGTTATCAGGGTGTTTTGTTCAGCTCCAGCCTTGCAGCTGGCGCCAAAGGGGGTATCTGCATAAGTGATGGTATTTTTTACTTTAGTGTGAACAGCTCATATGAATTTCAAAGCAGTTCTACAGTCCAACACTGGTCTCTCAATCTCCCGTTGGAGAGCCGCGAGCTTCGCCATACTTGCGTTCTGTGATGTTGTCATTTCTTGTGCTCAAGGAGCCGATTTCTGAGAACTCACGGCAGTGTGCCTCCCCGAGATGTCATCCAATTTGCGCCCAGAGATGTTATTCCGGACTAGCCCTTCTGAGATGTATCCAGTCTGCAGTCAGCGATCTTATTCTGAATATTCAAAGCAGCCGTAGCCTCTCCAAGATCTTATCCGTGCTGACTCAATGAGCCCATTTTGAGAAACTCACGCCTCTTCCCATCGTTTTAATCCCAGCGGGCAGCCTTGTGGGGGTTTGAACAGCCGGTTCCACTTTCTTAATTCTTTGATAAGTCAGGTCCAAGCCAGCTCCGATCAGCAATCATGGTTCCGAATAGGTAGATATCTTCAGCACTCAGGCTCACCCAAGCCCAAACTTCTCGTTGAGAAAGGGGTGTCAATTGCATTTAGGGACCAGTTGATCAAATCCACAATTCCTCTTTTAGGTTTTAGAGAACAGACTGTGAGAGAATGTTCCAGAGAAAAGTGCGACCGCCTTCATCAAGAGCAAGAGCAGTGCAAATTTGCAACCCAATAATAAAATAATAATAAATATAAAATAAAAATATAACAAAAATAACAAAAATAACAAAACTGAAAATGTGGCAGACCAAATCCACCCTCATCTTTAGACTTACATAGATGAGCTTTTGATATTCTATAAGTTTTCAAGCCCCAGACAAATGATAATACCACTGAGATGATCAATTTGAAAAACTGTTTATTCAAAAAGATTTAGGGAGAGAAACCATTTTAATTGCATTGATGCGTCCCACCAAGGAACTAATAACTAATTAGAAGCATAATAACACCCAGGTATTTCACACTGTCTATAATTTTAAAAGTTAAAGTTTTCAAAAAGTCAACATCCAGGTTTGCAGTTAAAGTCACAAATTCACTCTTCTGCCAGTTAATTGTATAACCTGAGATTTCCCCAAATGACCTCACCAGGTCTAAAAGTACAGGAACAGATCGCTCAGGATTCGACAGGAACAAAATAACATCATCACCGACCTAAGACCCCGTGAGTCTTTAACAGGGTCTTAGGTCAGTGCATGTCAAAGTAAAATTCACAGGGATGGGATAACCCAAGGTTTCCCAGGATAAACTGGCCCTAAGCATCACTGCCTTCTTCTGATAGTGCATCCTGGAGTGCTATTATCCTTCTGGGAATATTTTATTTTCATAAATAAAGGCAAACAGATCTGCCTCTACCTGCATCTATGAGTTGGAGGTTCTTCCATTTGGTATCACCAATAGCAAGGCCCAAAGCAAAGTGTTGGATTCAGTGGATGGACTCTGCCACTCAAGACACTTTTGGATACAAATACTGCCCACATGATCCCCTTGTACCTACATGCACTAAATAATATCTATACAGGTCTTTCACATCTCTGGGCTTCATCCTTCCCTTTATCCCTGAGGCCAAGATCTCAGTGGAAGACATGTGGAGGACACCCAGAACATGGGATTGTCCAGTGCTGTCAGAAGCAGAGCTGCAGATGTGGACTTGAAGGCAGTTAGAACACCTAAAGCAGATATCCCTCCCTGACTGCTATATCAGCTCAGTTGCTTTTATGTGTAGAGAAGACCAATGCGAGACAAGTAGATGCCTCATATCTAACTGCATGATTAAGAGTGGCTCCAAAGAATCAGAAATCCATGCCAAGCCAAAGTTTTGCGGCACTTACTCTCTCGCCTTTATTGAATATTGGGCAACAGAGATCCTATAACAAGCCCAGTGGGCCTCTGAGGAAACATAGTGGAAATCGTAGGTGTATGATGATTCAGGGCAGAAGGACACTGCAACTCGGTAACATTGTTATGATGGTAGACTCTCTAGCCATGAGCACTTTGGCCAGTGAGCCATGTCACCACCTTGCACCTTGGTGGCAGGCAAACCTTTTATCAGGACTGATAATTCACCCCAAAACCTCAAATACACACACACATACACATTATGTAATTGTTCTCATGTCTCAAGTATTTAGTTGTTTACTTTTAGTAAATAACTAAATACAAACTAATTTTAATGCAACATTATTTTCACTGTTGTTTCATCATAAGACAAACATAACAGATCATACAACTTTCATTTTAACCCTCACAGCTCGTCTGACTGTGAGTCCCAGCAGCTCTCAGTTATTTAAAAGAGACGTTGTGTCTCTGAGCTGTGAGGAGGACGACAGCTCTGCTGGATGGACTCTGAGGAGAAACACAAGCAAACAACAGAGGACTCAGTGTGGAGATGGGTGGGGAGAAGTAAATGGTTCTTCATGTAACACCACTGTTTTCCTACTGGACAGTGGAGTTTACTGGTGTGAGTCCAGAGAGGGTCCCATCAGTAACATGGTTAACCTGACAGTCGCTGGTAAGCTGAGTGTGTGGAGTTAGTGTTGATGAAGCTGTGTGTAAATGGATGAAATGCTGTAGTTTGTCTCTGTGTTGAGGTGGATCAGTGATCCTGCAGAGTCCTGTCCTCCCTGTGATGGAGGGAGATGACGTCACTCTGCTCTGTAAAACAAAGACCACTCCCTCCAACCTCCCAGCTGCTTTCTATAAAGATGGCTCCCTCATCAGGAAGCGGCCTACAGGTCACATGACCATCCAGCATGTTTCCAGGTCTGATGAAGGCCTCTACAAGTGTGACATCAGCGGTCATGGAGAGTCTCCATCCAGCTGGATCACTGTCACAGGTGACACACTCACCTGTCTGTGTTTCTGCAGCTTTCAACATTCACAATGTGACGACAACTTAATGACTGTGTTTGCTTTGTTTTAGGGGAACACACCACCACACCTCCACCTACATCCACACCTCCTCTTGGTTCCACCTCCATCACTCTTCCTTCATCACTCTCTCCTCCTGTTCTCTCTGTGTTGTCATCTGTTGGATCAGCCTGTGTTGCGGTTCTACTGGTGTTACTGGTTCTGCTGGTAAGACGATGTGTTCACAGTAAACCTGCAGGTGAGTCTCAGACTAATAGAATAAAGTTCACATTCATTATGATTACACAGAGACAGCACAGCAATGTACTGTAGGTACTTCCTGATCTTACATCCATGGTTTTCTTCTGCTGAATAATGTGCACAGTCATTATTTCTGGACATTGTAAAATGTAGAAATGATTTTTCTAAATAATTTCCTCACATTTTTAACAATTAAATTCTGTACAGTACATTAAATACAGTAAATTGTTCTTTTTTAAAAAATAATTTCAGAAGGACAAGAAAACACTTTAGAAAATGAAGTCATTGATGACATCATATACAGTGAGATCAAAACATCACACTGTCCGCAGCAGCCAATCAGACAAAGCAGAGGTAATATTGGTCTCGTCTTCTTTTTGTTTGTTTTTGTAGTAGCTTCCGGGGTGGGGACAAGATTACTTTGGTTTTTGAAGTATATACAAATTTAAATATTCCGTAATTTCAGGAGACTGTGAAGACATGAGATAATGAATAAAGAAACTATTTTTGCCATTTCTTTGTCACAAGTGGGTACCTCCACCTGTTTTCAAAGTGTTATAGGGGATACCATTTCCCAATCAAACCAATTGTCTTCCACTTACCCAGACACTGTGTTAACCACTCCACTAAGGAAACAAAGACATTTTGAGAAAGCTATTACTATGAAACAAATCTAAATAATGTTTTTAAATAGTTCTCAATCAACAGTTATTTTTGGAAACAAATGAGCAACATTATGACCATTTCAGCTTTTTGTAAAGTTATCAGCTAATGTTAGCTAGCTTGGTTTTAAATCCGCTTCCGTGAACTGTATGAGAGCATCACAGAGACACAAACATCCTAGATGCTAACTCACCAATACTGGAGCTCAGTGTTCTTGTACAATTTACCCCAAAGCAGCCATATTACTGTACAGACTTACATTAAAATGCCCCCAAAACCTCCAACAGCACAGCCACAGTCTCAGGGATCCAGTTTTGGGATAATGAGCTGAGGTGAAGGCTAACAGACAGCTAGCAGCTACAGGCAGCTTTCCCTGCCAGTCAAAAGGCCACGCCCCTAATAATGCAAACGTTAAGCCTTAATGTAATTACAACTCTGTTGCTTGTGAAGCTCGCACACAAGAATCTCACTCAAATGTGCTGTACCAATGTACCTGCACATGTGATGTGACAATAAAAGTGATTTGATTTGATTTGGATTGGATTATAGCAGGCAAACCTTGAAATCTTTCTGGGATTTCCTTATCTGGGTGACTCAGGAGGTAGTCCACACACTACAACACGACAACCACCAAAGGGAGATCATTTTGACTCCATCCTGCAACAGTTGCAGCACTGCTACTTTTCTACTCTAGAACAGTAGAAAACCATTTCATAAGTAGAAGTAAACCTACACATTTTAACATCACATTTGGAGCCTCAAGTGTATGGAACGCCAGGACTGCCATAATGAATTAATTAAATACACCATTAAATAATTAATTAAATGTGTCAATAATTAATTAAAATTGGAATTAATTAATTAAATAAATAGTTATGATATATGTAATTAATTAATTATTGACACATTTAATTAATTAATTATTGACACATTTAATTAATTATTTATGTATTTCACATTTTAATTAATTATTGACACATTTAATTAATTAATTATTGACACATTTAATTAATTATTTATGTATTTCACATTTTAATTAATTATTGACACATTTAATTAATTATTGACACATTTAATTAATTATTTAATGATATATTTATTTATTTCATTTTGGCAGTCTTGGCGCCTGGCTCTCATCATGAAATAATTTTATCTGTCAGCCTCACCCATCAAACTCAGGGGGCGGGGTTAACGCTGATCGAGTCAAAACCATTGCTTTGGCCTGGTGGCCATTGTTTCTAGCACACAACAACCGGCATGTGGAAGCTAACAGAACTGAACTTTGAAAAACCCTGTTTGTGTGTTACCAAATACCGTTTTAATATTTTTTTAGCCGAGAATGTAGTGGTTTAATCTTCATGTGTCTGGTCGGTTTGTCAAGATACAGCCTCTTTGCAAAAGTGTTTCGATGATTTCGGAGATGTCTGCCCAGTCTCACGGCAAAGCGTGGGATAGACCCGCTCGCCTCGCAAGCAATCCCACCGACAAAGCGCAGGCCCCGGTACACAGCTGTAGTAACCCCCGCTGACTTCTTTTACTGAGGTTATATTTATCGGTGTTTTATTTCCTGATGTTCTTATGTGTCCTACGTGTTTCAGTCGCCAATTCTGAATTATAACTAACATTAAAAACATGTTTAAGGAGGAGAGAGAGCAAATAAATCTGTTTAACATCTGATCTTTGGGTTTTTGTTCAGTAATCAGCGTGACCTGTGTATAAACACATAAAAGAGATAACGTTGGTGTTTCCGTCATGTAGTAACTGCTGGCTTTAACTGTACAAAGGTTGTTCGACACTATGAAACACATACAGACTTCATGATGTTCGGCTAATATTTTTATTGTGAATATTAATCATGCTGACCTCGCTCTGTACACCACGCAGCGAGGTCAGCATATCCACGATATCCTCAGCTCCATGAGTTAACACAAAGTTTCCCAGCTGACTATCTAACTGCCAACTATTCCAGAGACGTGAAAATATACAGCATAAAGAAAAGTGTAAGAGACTCAGCAGCAGATTAGAATAACAGTTATACATTTAATAAATCACCAAATGAATCCAAGAAACGAGCAAACCTGTTCCGACAATTTGAATTTGTATTCCCTCAGCTGCAGACTCGCTGCTGTTTAAATGTTTGAAAAGGAAGATTAGATATAAACAAACGTCAAACATAGACTCAGTCTGCCTTCACATTTGATATGAGGCCAGCACGTATAGTGGCCTCAGCAGGCTATTACTGAAATACACGTGCTATATCATAAACTATGATATAAATAGGGAGGTCCTATTAACATGTTTAGTTTTAAAGGACACCTTCCTGCCTTTAGTCTCATTCATGAGCAGTATTCGTTTTCTTCTAACATCCAGAAGTCTGCACCATGTGTTTCATAGTTTGTAACAAGCCTTTGACAGGTAAACATAACATGACCGAAAAAGCAAAAAAAAAGAAAAAAAAAGAGAGAGAGTGTTGACATAAGAAGAGAAAATTCTCTCAATTATGGAGACAGGCAAATGGTTCATTTATGTTTGATGTGTGTTTATTCCTCCCTAAATATCGTCGGTGAAGTTTGCCATGCATGTCAGATTTTCCTGCGCATTTTTATACCTCTGCCAACAGAGAGAGAAAAAAAAATCACATTCTAAAAGACAGCTGGTGCTTAGAATACAGTTGAATAACTATTAAAAAACAGATGATATTTAGATGATAGTTCAGTCTAACACATGTGCCAGTGAACCATTAAACGTCTGTGAAACTATGCAGTTATGAAACGTAACTTTAACCTCAGCCAAACCGATTTGCTCAGTTGTAAATAAAACAGCGAAGTAAACGTGACCCGACAGACAGAACCTGAGTGAATGAAGTCCAGCGTTTAACCACTGAGAGCTAAAACTCAGCTGAGGTTTGAAAGCTGTGTGCCGGTGATTGGACATCAGCCGCTGATAAAGCTGTTCGCCTATAAAGTGCTCTGTAAGGAAACGAGCTCCAGCAGCTCTGCGCTCGGGGAAAACACTATATTTACTTATCTTGTGCAGAAAAATGTGCTGACATTGCGTTATATCGAGCACCGGCTGCCCAGTTAAACTGTGACTATCACCAGGTAACTAGGCGTGTTTCTTGAATTAGCAGCAGGTGTTAAACAGCTGACAGATGAGGAGGAGGATGCATGCAGGTAAACTGAGGGTCTGCTGAGCTGATCGCTGGTTTCGTGAGAAAAATGTCAGCTCGTTCTTTATGTTACAGAAGCACAGAGACACAAGACCAGGCGGAAAGAGACGATCGTTCGGTGAAAATGAGAATCTGCGAATGCAACATGTGGAACACGGAGAGTGGAATATGTAAACAAACCGGTTAACGTAACCCCCTCGGTGCGCTCTGCATGCTAACTGTTAGCAGAGCTAGTGAAATCTCTGAAAACATCTGAGCACTTTTGCAAACATATTCTATGTTGACAACCTGACCAGACATACGTCGCGACATTCGCGGCTAAAACACTGTTAAAAGTGTAGCTGGTGACAGAAAAACGGGGTATTTTAAAACTACACCACCACCATTGCTGCTTGTGATTTGATCTGCATTCTGGGATAACTGGCTGCCCCAAGTCTACACAAGCAATCGATTATCTAGGATCGACCTGTTTTGACTTACTTTGCACGGCAACCAATCAAATGTTAGAGAAGCTGCATGGGCAGCGTTAACCCCGCCCCCTGAGTTTGATGGGTGAGGCTGACAGATAAAATTATTTCATGACGAGAGCCAGGCGCCAGGACTGCCAAAATGAAATAAATAAATATATCATTAAATAATTAATTAAATGTGTCAATAATTAATTAAATGTGTCAATAATTAATTAAAATGTGAAATACATAAATAATTAATTAAATGTGTCAATAATTAATTAATTAAATGTGTCAATAATTAATTAAAATGTGAAATACATAAATAATTAATTAAATGTGTCAATAATTAATTAATTACATGTGTCATAACTATTTATTTAATTAATTAATTCCAATTTTAATTAATTATTGCCACATTTAATTAATTATTTAATGGTGTATTTAATTAATTCATTATGGCAGTCCTGGCGTTCCATACAAGTGAACGGTTTACTGAACCTTCTTTTCAGCGCATGTACAGAACATCAGTATCCATTTTCTACTGCCTCCTACAGGACACACTCTTCTTCCACTTCCTTACAACATTAATGTAGTTTACTGAACCTTCTTTTCAGCGCATGTACAGAACATCAGTATCCATTTTCTACTGCCTCCTACAGGACACACTCTTCTTCCACTTCCTTACAACATTAATGTAACACAGAACCAATACTGCCTCTCCTGGCATTACCATTGTAACGACACACTCATTCTCATTCTGCTTCTTTCAGATGAATAACAGGAACTTAGGATGTAGGTATCTATGAATAATAACTATTATGCATACTCATATATTTATATAACCAACTAATTTCTTGATGCGATACCACAAGTTCAAAGCCTTTATTGTCATTGCATTTGGAAATGCAACAGAATGTGACATAACTGAATGATTAAACTTGTTTTTAAACCTTGTTTCGGAACAAAGTCGCAAACAATTATAATTGTGTGTCCACAAGAGAATTCGTACATGCACCATTTATTGGCATACATCCATTTTCTCCTGCTTCTCTTGGTCCAGATGCAAAGATAACAAGACCTCTCTCTCTGGAGCCACCTCCTTTAACTCTTGTAAAGGAATTCCAAGCCAAGCCAACAGAAAGACAAAATCTCTCACAGAGAAATTATCTCTCCACCATGTTTTGAGTTTATTCCAAGGTCTCAAAGCCTCCAAGGGAACAGCCAACTTAGCAATGAAGATACAGAACATGGTCCAGTCAAACTTGGTGTCCCCAGCTTCTTTGAACAGAAACATCTAGGTTTGATTTCTCTAAAAGGAGGACAGATCAATTTATTTAACTGGAATAACTAAGTAATAATAAGTTACCTCAAGGGCCAGTGTTTACCCACTGGAAACATGTTGCTTAAATATGATGATATTAAGAAGGTCCGTGGTTGGGCAGCTCATGGGATTCATCAGTGTACAAATTAAAACCTCCAATTAGAATCACTTGCAGCCTTAAAGTACGCAGCCCCAACGATCCTCAAGGGCCGCGTACTTGAGGATCGCTAAGGCCGGAAGTGCGAGGTTTGTGTAATGGGACGGTCTAGCCTCCGTTGCGCTGCCCAGGTTGCCTAGCAACCATGATACTAACAGCTGGAAACGTGTCATACAGCTGTGTTTGACAGAAATGAAGGAGAAAATCATTTGTTCATTTCTTTCTTTGTTTCTACATGAGCTTTGATCATTCTCTGCAGGATTAAGCTCAGCGATTGAACGGCGTATATTTTAAAGTAAAGGCTTTAAAACCAAGTTAGTACAAACGTCACTAATGTCACATAACTTTGCCGACATGTGGCCAACAGTAATGTTTTAATGTTCTTCGTTATTAAATATTTGCACATGAATAAGTGACATAATATTCAGTACTTACTTAAAGTTTACTCTTCGGCCGCCCCTCATCCACCGTTTTTTTTTCCGGTAAAATCATCCACACCCACCGCCGCGCTATGCATTCTGGGATATGTTGGGCCACAAAGTCTACACTGCCACAGCCTTAAAATTCAGGGAAATGAAAGACGCATTTCAGGGCCGCATTTCGAGCAGCCTTTGAATCGGGACAGCCTTTGTCGCGCGCCGCTGTGACGCAATCGGCCTTGAAATGCGTACTTTAAGGCTGCAGACCCTGAATTGGGATACAGCCCATGACACATGGCCTGACATGTAAGGAGTTCCAGTTTACATTCACCAGCCACTTTTGTGCAGCTTACTAGTATGTGGTTGGACAAAAGTTTTTATTTATTCTAAATAACGTTATTTGAATGTGTCACTGTTACAGGTAACAGGAAGCATCCATGGACAACTATACATGTGTCCGTAGGAGATGCAGCTTGTTGGTGCTGAATGAGCCATCGTTATTCATTCCACTTCAGACTTTATGACAGATATGTCAGATCATTACATGTTCTCTCGTCACATAGACAACTGCTATAATAATAAATCTACAATGTTCCAAAAGAGTGGTATAATCAGCACTACCTTGACTTGTGACTAGTGATCGTATATCTTAAATGCCAAAATGAATGACACCCCTCCCCCAAAAAATAACAGCTTATTTGGTTTCATCATTTTCACTTTAAACTTCTGCATTACAGTCCACGCTTTAATGATTCCAATTATCTATAGGAAGCCTTCTTTAGTTTGATGAAGAATACTCAGCTTGTTGTTAGAATACGTTTGCTTTGTGCTCTGTGGTGAAATGTGTCACTTTGCACTGAGAGAAAATGGCAGCTTTGTGGTTGCTCACCTTCAGTTTTCACACAAACATCACGCAGATCGTTGTCATCTGTTAGCGTTTCTCTGCAGAGGTGTTAAGAAGTTGGAAAAAAACTGTGAAAAGCTTCTGATGTTTGTAAAGGTTGGGACTTATTTTCTTCATAAACAAGTATAAATAACATTTTGCTATAGCAACTATTTAATACTATTCCATTACTACTACTATTGTATCTGCAGCAACTAGGAAGGCACCACTTATGGACAAACACACATCAGATCAAAGAGGCCCAGAAGTACGGCTGCTCTTTAACTTTGAACAGTGCTGAATGTTAGTTGGTAGCTAAGCCAGCCTGACTCAAGCTCAGGATATTAAACTTCTAATCTCAGAAAGAAACCTTCCCAACACTATCTTTATCTGCACACAGGTTCTTATCTATATAGCACCAAATCACAACAACAGTCACCTCAAGGCGCTTTATATTGTAAGGTAGACCCTACAATTATACATACAGAGAAAAATAGAAAAGCAAGCAGTGGGAAGGAAAAACTCCCTTTTAACAGGAAGAAACCTCCGGCAGAACCAGGCTCAGGGAGGGGCGGGGCCATCTGCTGCCACCGTTTGGGGTGAGAGAAGGAAGACAGGATAAAGACATGCTGTGGAAGAGAGACAGAGGTTAATAACAGATATGATTCAATGCAGAGAGGTCTGTTAACACATAGTGAGTGAGAAAGGTGACTGGAAAGGAAAAACTTGATGCATCATACGAATCTCCCAGCAGCCTACACTCATTGTAGCATAACTACGGGGGAATTCAAGGTCACCTGGTCCAGCCCTAACTATATGCTTTAGCAAAAAGGAAAGTTTTAAGCCTAACCTTAAAAATAGAGATGCTGTCTGTGTCTTGAATCCAAACTGGAAGCTGGTTCCACTGAAGAGGGGCCTGAAAACTGAAGGCTCTCCCTCCCAGTCTACTTTTAAATACTCTAGGAACAACAAGTACTGTAGGCCTGCAGAGCGAGAGCAAAGTGCTCTAACTGGGTTATGTGGTACTATAAGGTCATTAAGATAAGACGGGACCAGATCATTCTAGACCTTGACTGTGAGGAGCAGGATTTTGAATTACATTTTGCATTTAACCTCAATGGATGTGTCTATGAAGGGCCAAAAGGCTTTTTTCTTGGGGCCAGCACTGGCTTGCCTCCTCCTGTGAGAATGCCCACAATCCCTTTGGATGTCCCAACATATCCACCCTTTTACGAAGGTCTTGGCTGTCTTCACACTCACTGGCCAGTGGCAGTCTATCGACTCCACCTTTCTAATTAGAAGCCACAGTACCACCTGCTCCAGGATCTAACTGTAGCATGTCCGTTCCTTCCTCAGCCATTCCCGTTTGCAGCTCCCTGATTGCTACATTCTTCATCTTTTGTTTGTAGGAGAAGGGTCACTTCCCCACTTTCAGACAAGAGCTGCAAAGGTGGTGACAGTAGTTCTTGAGAATAGCCAAAGTGATCCAGCACAGCATTATGGACTTCCAAAAGATACTGACAGTAGGCTGAGCACTGGTATCTGGGCCTCCCGAGACAGCAGAGGAAGTAACCACACCGCCCATTGTGCTTCCAGACATTTACATGCCACTTGCATGGCCTCAAACAAGCCTAGAAATCACTGTAGGTAATCTGCAGGGATACAATGTGCTACTGCCTACTCTTGATGCTCTGCCGTGATTTCGGCCAGGGCTTGCACTGGCTGTACAACCTCAGTCCAACATAGTTCTGTGTGTTGGGTGAAGTTGGGCACCACTGTAGTACTATGTTGCTAGCGTGAATTCCAGACACAAAGTCAGAGTTCATGTGTTTTATTTTTATGTTGCCACAGTTTATAGCAATTGTCTTTTCAGACATTAACTTGATTAGTTCAGCAACATTTCAGCGTACTCCAACACACACACACATTAAAAAAAACAGTTATTAGCAAACAATGAAGATATTTCGTGCATCACAAGTAGCCGTACGTTTAAGTGTGAATGCACTTGTACACTCAAAACGGCAGGTGTAAGTGGAAATAAATAATTTGGGATTGGCATGGTCCTGATTTTGTAGCCATGGTTTTGAGTTGAACTTGTGAATTTTTGATAATTAATGAGTCAGTATTTAAATGTTTGTTTATGATTTACATTTATATCTTCATGCATTTCCTTAGTATTTTGAGTCTTTAGTCCTTAGTTTTAGTTATTGATCATATTAGTTTATTATTTCTCTCAGTATTTTCTGTTGCTTTCCTTAGGCTCCCTGTTGTTTAAACTGTGTGTGTGTGTGTGTGTGTCTTTGTACTCAGACTTTAACCGAGAGCCCAACGTTGTCTACTCTTCAATGAAGTAGTCCACGGGTCCAACCGCTGGTGTCTAACTGGTCCCCCAAGCACCACAGACACAGGATATGTACATGCTAAATAGATTTGTATGCAGATTTGTGTGTATTTTGCGTAATGTCTTATCTTTTATCTGCGTTTTTAAAGTGTATTTTGCTGCAAAATCAACAGTATGGTTACAAATGTTTTTAAGTCCTCAGTAAGATCACTGTTATTTATATTTTATTCATGTTTGTTACATCTTGATCTTGTTGCTGAAGTAGCAATTTAGTTCCTCTACAAGATTAATAAATGTTTGTTCTCACTTGTTTTCCATGTGTGTTTCTGTGGGTTTTGCTGAGGTATCAGATGGAAAATCTGACTTGAGTTTGCTTTGGCTAACTGACACACCTCTATTCAGTGCAGAAAAGTGTGAGACTAAAGACAGCAGAAGTGTCACTCGGTAGTTTCAAATGACACTGAAAAGCTTCAGTGTGTTTGATACTGATATCTGACATTTTGCAGCTGTACTTTGAAAATATGTTGGTATAGATGTGACCCGTGGGAAGTACTACTTAATTAGTAAATGAGCCTCAGCAGGGCTGGACTGGGACAAAAAATCGGCCCGGGCATTTTGACTAGAGACCGGCCCACCAAAAATGTGACGTCATTCAGGGGTAAGACCGCAAAGGATTCTGGGAACTTGTGGCAAGAGGTACTAGCGCATGCAGGCTTTCAATTGAACTCAGTTACACAGCGATAAAAAGAAACACAAAAAATGGCAAGAAGCTGTTGTATTATTAACTGCAATAGCCGGTGTTGTGCCAAAAAGTGATTGCTAGTATTTAAATTGCTATAAGTAACTTGTTGGGCTATAATATGTGAAACACATGTCAAATGCATCCCTCATGGATGACATAAAGTCATCTCTCCATCTCTCTCTGCTGCTCTTCTGTCTCCTCTGTCACAGACTTCTCCACTTTTGATGATAAATCAGCCTGGTGCAACATGTAAGGATTGGCACAATTTGTTAAGATTTTGAGGAGTTTGAGAAACTAACCTTAAGCATGAAATAAAATTTACTATCAGTAACTTCATAGCACCCGCCCAGCAGTATATAAACTCCGTCATGCTAGCTAGTACCAGTTATTCTAAGCGCCTGTAAAAAGTCAGCACAACGAAAACAAACTACAACTAAACTTGGTTTATATCTGACACAGATAGGCAGCAGGTCATAACTTCTTACCTGAAGTTCAGTTCCTCTGCCACTATGACCGGCCGCCTCGGGTCTCTCCTCCTCTTGCCTCCCCTTTCCCTTATCCACCTGCTGGCCTCCACCACTTGCTGATGTTGCTAAATCTGTGGAAGCTATGCCATAGCTACCGCCAAACAATTCACTTATTTTTACACATTTGGCAGCGTCTGCCTGAAGGGCTCGTTTCTTTTTGGCCCTAATCTTTTCTGCACCTCCTTTCCTTTTTTTGTTCTCCATTTTCTTTAGTTCATCTATAAGATTGCTAAACAAGGGGGAGGGTGCATCCGACCTCCTAGGCTGTAATTGGTCCAGCCCAGAGTCGATCATGACCAATTGGCCAATCCAACACCTTTCATTATTTATACCCTTCCAAAAAAAAAAATCGATCGGCCCGTAGAAACAAAAAATCGCCAGCGGCCCACCGGGCAAATGCCCGGTATGCCCGATGCCCAGTCCAGCTATGAGCCTCAGGAATATAGTCAGTTGGGGGTTGCAGAGAGGTGTGAAGAGCTCTGGTGGATGGGGAGGGAAGGGCTTCTGAATCAAACCTGTTAAACTGTTTTAATTTGGTCTACTTTCCTGGTCAATACAGTGTTATCCACACAGAAGCTGATATAGTCTGTTATGCAGGTTGTTAGGCTGGCTGGATGGGGGAGTGGCGTGTGCCTGGCGGCACTCTCGATGGAGACACTGAAGACAAGATACTTCAAACAGATCGTGAGAGCAGCTGAGAAGATCATTGGAGCTCCTCTTCCCTCCATCACGGATACTTATAGCACCTGTTTCATCGGCAAAGCCACCAGCATTGTGGAGGACCCCACACACAGTTTCTTCCCCCAAGCCGTCAGATTCCTGAACACTCAGTGACTGGAATGACACACACACTCGCACACCTCCATACTCATGACTACCAAGCACTTAACTGCAGTCTCTCACTCTCATACACACACACACACAGGGAGAGAGAGAGAGACTAAGTTACTTTTGCACAATACTCAGCATTTTGCACATATCCATTGCATCTTGTGATTCTATCATCCTGTTCCATCTAGTGTTGCTGTGGACGGGCTGTGAGTACTCAGACTGCTACAGAACGCAACATGGAGGCCTGTTGACTTTTTCTTAAAAGTGGGTGAAATGACACTCTCTTCAGTTGACACAGGATACACACACACACACACACACACACACACACACACACACACACACACACACACAACACACACACACACCCTCCTACCCCTCTCAAAACACCTCCAATGCACATCCTTTATATGTTGTAAGGTGTGAAGATTCACGTGCTCTCTGTGCTGAGGTGTTTTGTTTTTCTCTGTTCTCAAAGTGTTCTCATGTGACAAATAAAGGCTTATTCGTTCATTATTCATTAATTTATAATCACCCATAAAGGAAAATGAATGTTTTTGTCTGTTTTTGTAATGTTTAGATGAATTAACCTTTGGTTCAATCAAACTGAAGTCAACACTGTGTTGGAAAATTGATCAGCTCTTCTTTAGTTTATTAAAGTTATTACAACCTGATCTGGAAATCCAAAACAGTCATAGCTCAGTCATACTCAACCAGCATACCGTGTCACTATCTGCAGTCTGCGGTTCAGGTCTGTTCGTGTGTCTCTGCACAGCTGTAATTAAAATGTGTTCAGAGGGCCTCAGTGTCTGAATGGTTCCAGTTCAGCTCCATAACAGCAGCGTCCCTGGTTTGATTCCTGTGGTTCAGCTCACATCTGCCTCTCTCACTGAGGGGGACGTAACTACATGGACATGGATTTGTTCATCAACCAAACTACAGATCACTGAGAGCAGAAAGGACTTCATTCTCTTTCCTTTTTGAAATTCTTCATTTTCATTTATGTGAAATAATGAATGATAGAGAGCATCACTGATATTAAATATAATCAGACTGTGTGAAAACATTTCTTATGTATATATGTTTTGCTTTATAGACAACAGTGGATTTTCTGTATATACTTATGTTTTCCTGGTCTTTGTTTGCATAGAAGCTTTAAGCCACTATCTTTTAATTTCAGGGTTTTTTACACAAAGGAAAATGTTTGTGTTGTACTTCAGTGTTTGAACCAATAGAAAGCTGGTGCTCAGAGGAAGAGGGCGGGCTTTACTTGGTGACAGTGACAGAAATGAAAAAAGCTCAAATGAGTGAGAAGGACGATGAAGGAAACATCTGTGCTGTGTCTGCTCTGTAAGTAGAATCTCTGTGTTTGTTTGAATTCTTGTACTTTGACTGTCTGCTCTCCTGATAACTGATGATGGAGGAGAAGACATGAAAAACAAATCAGGCTGAATTCAAGTTAAGGAAATAAGGATAAGCTGCATTTGTCGGTTGCAGCTGCCTGCAGCTGAGATGACAGACCTAGTCAACCATACATACAATATACAAACAGTGGGGAGCAAGGCTGGACTGGGACAAAAAATCGGCCCGGGCATTTTGACTAGAGACCGGCCCACCAGGATAAAGATTGAAAATGTGACGTCATTCAGGGATAAAACCGCAAAGGATTCTGGGAACTTGTGGCAAGAGGTACTAGCGCACGCAGGCTTTCAATTGAACTCAGTTACACAGCGATAAAAAGAAACCCAAAAAATGCCAAGAAGCTGTTGTATTATTAACTGCAATAGTCGGTCGCATGACAGCCACGGGAAGCCGACGGGTAAAGAGATCGTTTTTTTTTTTTATCGGATTACGTCGTTGAAGTGAAAATTTTTAAGCCATGTTTCCGAAGTAAGAGCCGACGGATGGTCTGGATATACCAAATATAACATCTCAGAACACTCCAGCTCACAGGTTAGTCTGCTCCAAGCATTCCCACAAAGGTCAGAGTTTTGTTGTAGTTAATACGTCATTTTTCTTAACATAATTGGTGATATAGGTTACAAGCAAGTCTGGCGCTGAACAGAAATTGTCGCGCTATGCTCCTTTGTTTATTGTGCATAAATAGTGAATTGTCCTGACACAATATTGCGTTTCGCTTCTGTTATTACCATGGTACACTGACAAAACCATATACTTTTATTCACAGGATAAAACAGTTGTTTTGTATCACTAATTGTCCATTGCGATTACAACATACAATATTATTGTCACTGCTACATTTCTGTAATGCTACTGTAACCGGTTTCTGCTTCATCCCGCTGCAACAGTTCGGCCCAAACAGACTCCTCGACTCTGCGTTGTGTAGTGTTTTTAAAAAGACAAGGAGTCTCTGATCGATCGTTGCCACTTTATTTCCTGAATGGAAACAACGGTGTATTATCAGTGCACAGGCTCGCCATACACCACTCCGCACAGCACACTCTCGTATGGCTACGGCAGACTGGCAGCGATTACTGCAGCAATATTACAATTTCTAATATACAATAAAATAACAGCAACAACAAATGATGTACCTGAATGGAAACAACGGTGTATTATCAGTGCACAGGCTCGCCACACACCACTCCGCACAGCACACTACGGCAGAACATCTCATTAGCATTCCGCTTTAGCGTACAGTTTCACACATTAATAAACAAATGAAAAGTACATAAAACTGGTGTTGGACATGTGTCCACTAAGCACTTATTACACTCGGTGCTCGTCAGCTAATCAAACATGTTTTATGTGTCTGTACTACTTAGCTATATTGTGTGTGGAACAATACAACTCACCTCTCGTATGGCTACGGCAGACTGGCAGCGATTACTGCAGCCAGCCACACCGAGAGGGGGGGCGCTGTTTCCCCATTACACTGATATTTGTGGCAAGTGGAATAATACCACATAAACACTGTTACACTACCAGAAATTATTTCCACTACTAATTAATTACCGTTGAGCTCAAAGGTCCTATTAATAAACTGTTAATGAATGTGTATTTATGAAGACGATTTGTGAGACTGGTAAACTTATGATACGTACAATAGTCTTTCGTTCTACATGGTGCATTTCAAGGTCCTGTACCCATCCGTCGGTAAACTGTACCTGGGCTTGTTGCAGTGACCTGAAGTTACTAAACTTCATGAGTGTATGCACTCACTCCAAGAAGCGTATAATTATAAATCTGAGCGTGGTGAAAGTTGGGCAGCACGCTGACGTCTTTTGTCCACTCTTTCACTCTTTTGATTTTTTCCTCGTATCTTTTCTTTGTCTTTTCGTCGAGTCTGTCTTTGTACGGACCGGCATTGTTCTCCTTTTGTTTTGTACATTCCTTTTTTGTGCGGCAAAGAAAAAAAAAGAAGGTATTGGAACCGGAGAATGAACGTTTTGCGGTGCTGCAAATGTTTGCATTTGATGCGGTACTTGGATTGTTTTGCCACGAGTTCCCGGCATGCAATGCGCGAAAATCACGTGATTGTTAAACAAGGGGGAGGGTGCATCCAGCCTCCTCGGCTGTAATTGGTCCAGCCCAGAGTCGATCATGACCAATTGGCCAATCCAACACCTTTCATTATATATACCCTTCCTAAAAAAAAATAAAAATAATCCATCAGCCCATAAAAACAAAAAATCGCCAGCGGCCCACCGGGCAAATGCCCGGTATGCCCGATGGCCAGTCCAGCTATGGTGGGGAGACAGGCCTGGCTAAGTAGCAAAAAAGGATAGACAATGAAATATGTAACACATAGGGGCAATTCAGGAGAAAAAATAAGGATTTCTGCTCATAATGACTCCCCTGTTGGCAGAAAACAAAAAAACCCCACTCCATAGCACACAAAGAAGCACGCTATAACACCATGAAACACAGACAAGCAGCATCTGCCAATGAGCACAGTGGGTCATGGACGCTGCTACCTCATCGCGCCTCCGGCTGAGCAGCTGTCCCTATCAGGTGGGAGGTAAGCGTGGGAGGAGGCATTGGATCCGTAGAAGGGAGGGCAATGGTGAGGGCGTATCAGTATTACTGTGCGTTTGTTTCCTGAGTTCAGCTTGAGAAAGTGTCCTTTCGCCTATTACTCAAAGACCAAAAGTCCACGGCCTACGCAGGCGGCCTTGAGGAATAGGGCAGAGAGTCAGTTCAGTCTCGTTATCCTATCTTTTGGAAGAATGTTGTTGTCAACCTTTAAGCAGCTGGTGCCGTCTGGGGTGGAGGTGTATCCGCATGAGAGATGTTGGTTATGTGAAATAGGGTGAACAAACTGCATTAATTCTTCAGTCGTTTTAATGTCCATCACTGGTCTTCAGGTGTATCTCTCTTTTGGAGAGCATGTATCAGAATTTCAGGAGCAGGACCACGCTTCCAAACACGCTCCTTCCGGCTGTCATCTCTATAGGCTCCCCTAGTTCTGCAAGCTGATCGTTCTCGTTTACGTGCCCCACCCTCCCTCCCTTCGTCTCCATTCTTCAACTGCTTCACTTCTATTTAGTAAATGTGGATCTGCCAGGCCCGGGAGCCATCGCCAGTCCCCTTTTGAGCCCTTCCCCAAACCACAGCTCATTTCATGTCAAAGCATCACTTTTTCCTACTAAAACGCTGTCAAACAGAAATGAGGATGTTGGCCCAGCTAGTGAATTAAGAGCTGTGAGCTCTTCCAAGATCTTTCCCATATTTTCGTTCAGTAAGAACAGTCTGAGCTCTCACCACTCTTCCCACACTTTCGATCATAGTTGCAAGCCAGGTGGGTTTTCAACAGTAGTTACAGCTTTCTTCAATTTCTGATAAGCCAAGCCAGCTCCAAACAGGAAGAACCCCGTTATCATGGTGCCGAATAGGTAGATGTCTTCAGTATCCTTGATAGACAGTCCCGCCAGGAACACAACACGTCACTTCTGACACCTGTTCATCATGTATCCAGCAGGGAACATCCCTCCAGGATACTCAGGCGCTCCTGCACCTAGGCTTCTTGTCAATAGAGTGTCAATTGCATGAAGGGACCAGTTGATCAAATCCATAGTTCTTCTTTAGATTTCAGAGAACAATAGCGAGACTGAGAGGCTCTATCAGCGTTAAAAACACCACGAGGACCAACTGCAGGTCTGAACTGACTCTTTATCTTTGCTCAGGAGTCGAGGAAACACAGCAGGCAGTGAAAAGATCAAATCATTCACTCGATATATGAACACAGCTGTTTGTGTGTTTGTCAGCTGTTTGTGTGGAGTTGTTCTTTATGTTCACCTCGAATCAACCTGAGTGTCATTTCTCTTTAGTTCTGATCTCACTGCTGAGCTGCACAACAAACCGAGGTCAGTAACCTTCTTCTGTCACCGTTTAAACCTGATAAATGCTCACTGATATGACCTGATTGGGTTCATGTTTCACAATGTAGCGCACATATAAAGTGATGAAATGAGGATTCTGCAAAACATTGATTTTACCATTTTATCACATATAAAATTATAAGTTTTTCATTTTAACCCTCACAGCTCGTCTGACTGTGAGTCCCAGCAGCTCTCAGTTCTTTAAAAGAGACTTTGTGTCTCTGAGCTGTGAGGAGGACGACAGCTCTGCTGAATGGACTCTGAGGAGAAACACAAGCACACAACAGAGGACTCAGTGTGGAGATGGGTGGGGAGAACCAGCTGGTTCTTCATGTAACATCACGGTTTACCAATCATACAGTGGAGTTTACTGGTGTGAGTCCAGAGAGGGTCCCATCAGTAACATGGTTAACCTGACAGTCACTGGTAAGCTGAGTGTGTGGAGTTAGTGTTGATGAAGCTGTGTGTAAATGGATGAAATGCTGTAGTTTGTCTCTGTGTTGAGGTGGATCAGTGATCCTGCAGAGTCCTGTCCTCCCTGTGATGGAGGGAGATGACGTCACTCTGCTCTGTAAAACAAAGACCACTCCCTCCAACCTCCCAGCTGCTTTCTATAAAGATGGCTCCCTCATCAGGAAGCAGCCTACAGGTCACATGACCATCCAGCATGTTTCCAGGTCTGATGAAGGCCTCTACAAGTGTGACATCAGCGGTCATGGAGAGTCTCCATCCAGCTGGATCACTGTCACAGGTGACACACTCACCTGTCTGTGTTTCTGCAGCTTTCAACATTCACAATGTGACGACAACTTAATGACTGTTTGCGCTTTATTTTAGGGGAACACACCACCACACCTCCACCTACATCCACACCTCCACCTACATCCACACCTCCTCTTGGTTCCACCTCCATCACTCTTCCTTCATCACTCTCTCCTCCTGTTCTCTCTGTGTTGTCATCTGTTGGATCAGCCTGTGTTGCGGTTCTACTGGTGTTACTGGTTCTGCTGGTAAGACGATGTGTTCACAGTAAACCTGCAGGTGAGTCTCAGACTAATAGAATAAAGTTCACATTCATTATGATTACACAGAGACAGCACAGCAATGTACTGTAGGTACTTCCTGATCTTACATCCATGGTTTTCTTCTGCTGAATAATGTGCACAGTCATTATTTCTGGACATTGTAAAATGTAGAAATGATTTTTCTAAATAATTTCCTCACATTTTTAACAATTAAATTCTGTACAGTACATTAAATACAGTAAATTGTTCTTATTTTTTAAATAATTTCAGAAGGACAAGAAAACACTTTAGAAAATGAAGTCATTGATGACATCATATACAGTGAGATCAAAACATCACACTGTCCGCAGCAGCCAATCAGACAAAGCAGAGGTAATATTGGTCTCGTCTTCTTTTTGTTTGTTTTTGTAGTAGCTTCCGGGGTGGGGACAAGATTACTTTGGTTTTTGAAGTATATACAAATTTAAATATTCCGTAATTTCAGGAGACTGTGAAGACATGAGATAATGAATAAAGAAACTATTTTTGCCATTTCTTTGTCACAAGTGGGTACCTCCACCTGTTTTCAAAGTGTTGTAGGGGATACCATTTCCCAATCAAACCAATTGTCTTCCACTTACCCAGACACTGTGTTAACCACTCCACTAAGGAAACAAAGACATTTTGAGAAAGCTATTACTATGAAACAAATCTAAATAACGTTTTTAAATAGTTCTCAATCAACAGTTATTTTTGGAAACAAATGAGCAACATTATGACCATTTCAGCTTTTTGTAAAGTTATCAGCTAATGTTAGCTAGCTTGGTTTTAAATCCGCTTCCGTGAACTGTATGGGAGCATCACAGAGACACAAACATCCTAGATGCTAACTCACCAATACTGGAGCTCAGTGTTCTTGTACAATCTACCCCAAAGCAGCCATATTACTGTACAGACTTACATTAAAATGCCCCCAAAACCTCCAACAGCACAGCCACAGTCTCAGGGATCCAGTTTTGGGATAATGAGCTGAGGTGAAGGCTAACAGACAGCTAGCAGCTACAGGCAGCTTTCCCTGCCAGTCAAAAGGCCACGCCCCTAATAATGCAAACGTTAAGCCTTAATGTAATTACAACTCTGTTGCTTGTGAAGCTCGCACACAAGAATCTCACTCAAATGTGCTGTACCAATGTACCTGCACATGTGATGTGACAATAAAAGTGATTTGATTTGATTTGGATTATAGCAGGCAAACCTTGAAATCTTTCTGGGATTTCCTTATCTGGGTGACTCAGGAGGTAGTCCACACACTACAACACGACAACCACCAAAGGGAGATCATTTTGACTCCATCCTGCAACAGTTGCAGCACTGCTACTTTTCTACTCTAGAACAGTAGAAAACCATTTCATAAGTAGAAGTAAGCCTACACATTTTAACATCACATTTGGAGCCTCAAGTGAACATTTAACATTTGTGAACATTTGACATTTATTCAATTCAGTTCTGTTGCATCTTCAAAAATTAAAAATGAAATAACTGAGACTTACAATGGAGTATCGTTGCAAATGGTTTACTGAACCTTCTTTTCAGCGCATGTACAGAACATCAGTATCCATTTTCTACTGCCTCCTACAGGACACACTCTTCTTCCACTTCCTTACAACATTAATGTAACACAGAACCAATACTGCCTCTCCTGGCATTACCATTGTAACGACACACTCATTCTCATTCTGCTTCTTTCAGATGAATAACAGGAACTTAGGATGTAGGTATCTATGAATAATAACTATTATGCATACTCATATATTTATATAACCAACTAATTTCTTGATGCGATACCACAAGTTCAAAGCCTTTATTGTCATTGCATGACAATAAAGGCTGGTGAAACAATGTGTTTACAGAAAACCTGAAGGTGAGAATCAAACTTCCTGCACTTTTATGTGTGCGGTCGTTACTTGATGCATGCTTGCATGTTACTTGACTCATTTTTAGAACTAAGCCCAATCTAGTCTTTCCAAACACGGTAGTGTTGCCAATCCCATTGGGGTCATACAAAGAGATAAAAAGCATCAGAGGATGTCTCTGTGTGGGTCATACAGAGAGAACTCAGGAAAAGCAGAGTTAAGGAATGTATAAATGTTCTCTTACTTATGAGCAAACACGTGTCTCCACTACAAAGGGGTTACCACCACCTAAACAGTGGATATAGGGTATGTGAGCAATATGTCTCTGCACTGTGCTGCATGGAGCTCAGTTTATCAATTACTTACCTCTCTGAAAATGTGACATTGCAGCCATGGAGTTTTCTGTTTGTGCAGTAACAAATTTCTTAAATGTAATCTCTGTTTAGATATTTAATTGAACAATTTTTTTATGTTGAATGATTTCATCAGATCAAGAAGAAACCGAAGATGACATCATCACTCATGTCAAGTACAACATCAAAACATCCAGTCATCAACAACAACCAATCAGACGAAGCAGAGGTAATTTTGTGTTTTCTTCATGGTGAGGTTCAGACAGTTTTAGCTCCATGTTATCGTAGTAAAGATGGGGATCATTTTACTTGTTGTTTTGTTGGATTACTGCGTTGGACAATATGGTTGTCTGTGGTGACTGATTCACCTTTGGAGCCTCATGTGGACATTAGAGTAATTGCATTTTTTGTCAGTTTTTTCCATCTCTGGAAGTTTGTTTGATAGTTTGATTAAACTTTATAGCACAGAACCTCACCCATATGTGGAAAAGTTTTACCAGTTTGGCTGCTAAATGGTTAAATTTGCTTCTAAGGACTTTGGTGTCGACTGAAGCAGTCGACAAACACACGGAGCAGCAACAGCGGCCAAGCCGAACACAGGCACCATGTTGCGTGTCAACCTCCGTGACATCTCATTGATTCCGAGTAAAGAGGCAGACTTAACAGACAACCTCCAAATGCCAGGAAATGTTGCACAGAGAGAAATAAAGCTGCAGAGAATCAGCGGAAAGCAGTTTTGCCCAGACGTCTTGCTTATTAGCATGTTCAGAGCTACTGAATCCCTCTGTGTGTGGGTCATACAGAGAGAGGCAGAACGCAGGCAAAACAGTACTAAGAGATGTAGAAATTACCTCTTCTCAATGTCCAAACACAGGTCTCCACTACAAAGGGGTCACAATCTTACAACCAAACATGTACAGTACATGCTGGCTAAGTCTGAGCACCATGCTCGATGAAAATCTCAGTTTACCGAGTAACTCTGTGATGTCCAAATTGCGGGGATGGAGCACAGTGTCTGTGCTTTCTTAAATGTAATCTCTGTTTAGATATTTAATTGAACAGTTTTTTTTTATGTTGGATCATTTCAGCAGATCAAGAGGAAACTGGAGAAGATGACATCCTGACTCATGTCAAGTACAACATCAAAGCATCCAGTCATCAAAAACAACCAGACAGACGAAGCACAGGTAATGTTGCGTTTTCTTCATGGGGGTGGGGAGGTCAAAGATGAGGGTCAGACAGTTTCAGCTCATTGTTATCATAGTAAAGATGATGGTCCGTGTACTTGTTGTTTTACTGCACTGGACAACGTGGTTGTCTGTGGGAACCAATTCGCTTTTGGAGCCTCAAGTGGACATTAGAGTAATTGCACTTTTTTTTCCAGTTCATTTTTTGGCTCTGGCAGTGTCACGGTTCTGGGTCAAATTGACCCAACATTTCGAGTTCTCATGTTTTGGTTTGATTTTGTATTTTTAGTTATTTTCTTGATCTATTGTCAGGAGATGATGATGATGACGATGATTAGTATTATTTAGTATGTTCCAGCTTATTCTGGTTTAGGTTTAGTTCTGCCCGTTTAAAGTCCATGTTTCTTAGTCTCCGTCTTTGTGTATTGTTTCCTGTTTTATTTTGCCTTTGCTCGGTGTCGCATCGTACTCTCACGTTAACTGTGATCTGTCTGCCTGCTTAGTTCGGTTTTGGATTCTCAGTTTAGTGAAGTTCCTGTTCTGTTGCTATCAGCAATAAAGTCTTGTTGAGTTTACTTTTGCCTCCGAGTCCTAGATTTTGGGTCCTTTCTCCCTGCCTGCCTGCACACAGCCAGTTTCTGTTTGGTAGCCCATATTTAAGACAGGTATTACCAGTTTGGCTGCTGAGTGGTTAAATTTGCTTCTGTGGACTTTGGTGAAGGTTTACAGTGGGAACATTTATGCAACATGGTGATGGTATTTAAAAAACATAACATCGAGATCAGGTGTGCTCATGGTGGTGTGGCCACAAGTATATGTGACCAAGTGGTCAACAAGGGTTATATCAAAATAATACAATGACAATGCCACCAAGGGGTATTTCACCCCCAGTTAATATAAAATCTCCTTAAAAACTAGAAAAGATACAGGTTTAAGGACTCAACACCGAGGCAGATTGGCTCCAATATTAATATGTCATTTATTTGTATTTATCACAATTAAACAACAAATAAAAAAGATGAAATCTGACTGTGGCACAGCCTATTCTTTAACAGTGTCCTGGATTACATAAAACCATACATTGAACTGGACTTACCAGTAGCTGAAAACCACACAAAAATTAAGTTTACACCCCAGGTGCTGTACAGCAAAGGAAGTGTGGAAAATAACCACCACCAAAGGTCCCACGGCTACTGGTGTGTCCTCAGTGCACTTTAATAAAAAAACACAACACAACAGTCATAAAGTTAAAAGTCAAAGAAAAACTCTAAAAGGAACCAAGCTTGTTGCGCACAGTCAGGAGACAGTGTACATTTGAATATTTAACCTGTCCACACTACACCGGTAGCACAGTGCTTGTTGCAGGCCTGATTCGAAGTTCGGGTGCGGTGAGGCTTAAAACTGTTGGCCGCTTCACTCAAGCTGAGCAATAAACAAAATATGTGCACTTTAGTTCCAGTTAGTACTCACGAGTCCAATGAGTTTGTTAGTGGGCCAATCAGAAACGGGCAGTTAGCAGTTAGTTCACCAGTAGTGAAGACAGTCAGGGGCGAGAAAACAGAAGGGTCCATCCGGGCAGAAACCTCTCTCTCCTTTCAGAGCGTCCCTCGGCTTCTAAACATATTAAAACACTTGAGCTACAATACCAAATGCTATCACTTAACGATTTAGCATTAGCATAATTTGACTGAAAATCACAGAGCTAAAATTACAGCATGGCATCACAGCACATAACGCGATAAGCTGCGCTAATTAGCAAGCCGCTAGTTAGCATCACATACCATGCCATTTTACCACTATAACGAATAGTTACAGTACAAATGTCAAGGCACACAGTCTCATTTACCTCTTGCAGATCACAAATAAGTAATATCAGGACCTGAGTCGACCTCAATGATACACTTAGATGTAAAATCCACACCACGTTTGCCTTACGACATCTCTCTCTTCGGACTTAGCTTCTGTGTCCGCTCCCACAGATTCACACAAACCTTACCACTCGTCCCGCCCCCATAGCAGAGCAGAGTGACATTGACTGGCTCGTCAGCACAACAACCAATGACAATACAACATTAAGATAACTGACATTAGATGGGTAAATAAACTTAGGTTACATCCAAACATATTGATCCTGCACAGAAAATGAACTCTAAATCATAAAACCCTTTTATTTATTGGACTCTTAACTGTAAATCAGTGGCGGAGCAGGGGGGGGGGGGGTGGCTTACTGGGCTTAAGCCCGGGTTGTTTTTTCAGAAGCCCGGGGTCTTTTGGAGTGTATGAACATAAGGAGCTTCTTTCAAAGAAAAAACTCTGGTAAATGTTATTTCATATATTATGCTTTGTATGTTGTTCAGTATATTTCTATGCAAAACAAGAGGAATTTCAATACACAGTATATTCACAATTTAAACCAGATATTTACATACACTTTATGGAAAACGCAAGAACATTTTTTTTCTGTACAACATCAATTTAGAGTAAACTTGTTTTGTTTTGGATAAATAAATATTGAAATATCTTTTGAATTAGTTAAATGTCAG
Source organism: Rhamphochromis sp. 'chilingali' (assembly GCF_963969265.1). Taxonomy (NCBI): domain Eukaryota; kingdom Metazoa; phylum Chordata; class Actinopteri; order Cichliformes; family Cichlidae; genus Rhamphochromis; species Rhamphochromis sp. 'chilingali'. Next base: position 60,897,847 of record NC_137929.1, on the reverse strand, counting down.
AATAAAGAGAGACAGGGCTGTCTATTTTTTGTCACCTTCATCAAATTTAGGAGTACATGTACACTAAGTTTATTGTTAATTAATAAGAAAACTTCAGACGATTCCATTCTGAGCTGAAGAAGCTTCTGATAGGTTAGTAGAGTCCATGTGAGTAAATTGGTGGCACACCTGTGGATGCATATAAGGCAAAACACAGAGCCTGTTTCTTTGAAATGGGAAAATCTATCTGACCCAGATAGACTGCAGGTCATAACTTCTTACCTGAAGTTCAGTTCACCTGACACTCGGACCGGCGGCTGCCTCGGGTCTCTCCTCCTGCCTCCCCTTCCCTCATCCACCTGCTGGCCTCTGTGGAAGCCCCGCCATAGCCACCACCAAACAACTGAGTTATTTTTACACATCGACCTGCATCTGGCCAATCCACCACCTCTCATTGTTCATGCCATTACAAAAAAAATAAAAAATAAGTCACTGGGCATATGCCCGGTATGCCCGATGGCCAGTCCAGCTATGTTAACCTGCAACCAAATCTGCAGCTCCATACAGCAATGTTACGACTTAGATTACATCTTATAACTCATAACTCTTATGTTAGCTGCCCTCAGTAGCATACTGTCTGATATATTCAACGGCTGCAATAATTCTTTAAGTGTAATTTTTTCCTTGGTATTCTAATTTCACCGAAGTTTACTAAACTCAACAAACTTAATATTACTTACCTGGACATTTATTCTGTTCTCATTTTCTTTCACTGAAAAATTGTTTCCTGCAGTGCCGTCTTTCGTGCTTGGCTCTCCTACCTTTCCTAACTACCTTTGCTAACATGATGCACATAGCGCAGAAGCCGATGCTGCATTCATTTACACTCGGATATCTGAGCTTCACCGTGAAAACATAATCGGACATTTGATATTTGATTGAATTTTATTGTTTTGCCTTTGGGGTGGCACCTGGGGTGGCCAGTCTGGTTGGGGGTGGCCTGTGCCCCCCCAGGCCACCCCGCTGGACACACCACTGGTGGAAGGCAACAACTGAAAATATGAAATAAACACACATGTAAGCTGAGACTCTCTAAAGAGACAGAGTTGTTGTTTGGCTTTTCATTTCGCCATTTGTTGATTCACTCGAAGAGCAAGTAATGTAATATGGGTCAAGTGATCTGTTTGACATCAATCTTTTGTGATACACCGTCATATTTGCATTATTTGTACAGTACGAATGATTTGCCTTGGTACCTGGTCAAACTTCAGTTCTCCTCTGTCTGCCTGGCTGCGCTTCTCCAAGAGCGCACTCGCAGTGCTTCAAATATTGTGTGTAGTTTTTGTTTTGTCAGCCAGGCATCTAACTATGAAAAAAATACACTCCAAAAGACCCCGGGCTTCTGAAAAAACAACCCGGGCTTAAGCCCAGTAAGCCACCCCCCCGCTCCGCCACTGCTGTAAATGAAATTGCATTTGTACCAAAGCATATAATTTTTAAACCTTTGATCAACTATTTATATTTTAACCATTTTTTTATAACAGTACTTTTTTTCCTTTATACTGCAAGCCCGAATAATTGCAGACAGGGCTACACCAAGAAAAGGCTTTTGACAGAGTTGAGCACCGTTACCTCTGGAGTGTGTTGGAGAGGTTTGGTCTCGGCACTGACTTAATTGCCAAGATTATGGTGTTGTACAAAGACATTGAAAGTGTACTGAAAATAAACAGTTGTTTGTGTAAACCTTTTAAAGTTACCAGAGGAATCAGGCAAGGTTGTCCGCTCTCTGGTATGTTGTATGCTCTGTCTATTGAACCGATGTTACATAATGTTAGGTGTTCTATTGCTGGTATGAGTTTAGCAGGTTTTAACATGCCTTTTAACCTATCTGCATATGCTGATGATGTTATTGTTTTTCTTAGAGCGAAGCTCTTGCAATAGGGGGTTGGCGCACTGGACTCCCGCAACTTCCAGGTGGTTTGAAGTGGAAAAGGGGTGGTCTAAAGTATTTGGGTGTGTACTTGGGGGATGAGGATATGGTAAACAGAAACTGGGAAGGGGTGTTGGGGACAGTTGAGGGGAAATTAGGGAAGTGGAGATGGTTATTACCCCAGATGTCATATAGAGGGAGGGTTTAGATTATAAACTACCATGGCTGGGGCGACCATGGCTCAGGGGGTTGGGAAGCGTATCTGTAACCGGAACGTCGCCGGTTCGATCCCTGGGTTCTCTGTCCTGGTTGTTGTGTCCTTGGGCAAGACACTTTACCCTACTGGTGTTGGCCAGAGGGGCCGATGGTGCGATATGGCAGCCTCGCTTCTGTTAGTCTGCCCCAGGGCAGCTGTGGCTACAACTGTAGCTTGCCTCCACCAGTGTGAGAGTGAATGAGTAGTGGCATTGTAAAGCACTTTGGGTGCCTTGAAAAGCGCTATATAAATCCAATCCGTTATTATTAAACAACTTAGTTGCTTCTGTATTGTGGCATTGATTAGCTTGTCTGGAGCCACCCCCTGGCTTATGGTCTAAACTTCAATCTTTGTTGACCAATTATTTTGGGGGGATAACCGACACTGGATACCCCAGGCTGTGCTTTTTTTCCCAAAGAGGAAGGTGGACACGGGCTGGTTCACCTGGAGAGCAGAACTGCTGCTTTCAGATTGCAGTTTATTCAGAAGTACTTGATGGGAAGGGAAGAAGATGTTTTCTGGAAACCAGTAACTAGTGTTATTTTAAGACGAATAGGAGAGTTGGGCTTGGATGCTTCAATGTTTCTATTAAATTGTAATTTGATATGTTCTTTTGACATGCCACTGTTTTATAAGGGACTTTTCAAAGTTTGGACCATTTTCACATGGAAAAGACTGGAACCTACTTCTTCATTGTTTTGGCTTCTAAAGGAACCGTTGTTGTTTGGAGCCCGGCTGGATGCACATGATGGAACAGGGCTTTCTTTTGCAAAAAGACTGCTTGAGTCAAAGGTTTTCAAACTAAGACAAATTGTGGAGGACCAGACCTTCAGAACACAGAAGCAGCAGCGTCTTTGGTTGGTGTGACATCTAATCGGATTATCAGGTGTATTCTGGACTTGTGGCTTAGACGGTTAACTGCATTTGAAAAGGAAATGCTGTTGGACTATTCCAGTGGATTGGAGATTCCTGATGAAAGGGATCCTTTTCCAGGATTGGGATTGAATATTGATTTTACAGGCATGGCAGGACCAATGCTTGTGAACCAAAAAGACTCAGATTTTCACATGTTGAGTGGAAAACTGTTATATAAATTGTCTGTGCAATGGTTAAATAAAAGGAAATTGAGTGGAAGAACAGATACTGTATGGAGAGAAGTTAAAAGTTGAGGATAGTAAAAAACCTCTATGGTGCGTCTTTTATAAACCCCCTTTGAATAAGAGGTCAGGTGATCTACAATGGAGGATTTTGCACGGGGCCATTGCTGCTAATAGTTTTGTGTCCAAGGTTAAAAAAGGTGCAAGTGAATTGTGTCCATTTAGTCAGGAAACAGAAACCATTTTTCACATGTTTCTTGAATGTAAACACCTTGAACCACTGTTTGTTATGTTAGAGTCTGTCTTTGAAAATTGTGGAGTGGGTTGGTCTCCATTGGCATTTCTCTTTGGTGCTGGCTATACAAAAAAAAAGAGGCTTCAAAGTGGAAGCTGCTAAATTTTGTGGTGGGTCAAGCAAAAAAATTTTATATATAAAAGTAAAAAAGATAAGTGATAATTTTTTCAGAGGAAAGGATTGATACTACTTTCATTTTCCTAGAGTATTTAAAAGTAGAATGGGAGGGAGAGCCTTCAGTTTTCAGGCCCCTCTTCTGTGGAACCAGCTTCCAGTTTGGATTCGGGAGACAGACACTATCTCTACTTTTAAGATTAGGCTTAAAACTTTCCTTTTTCAGAATCAGAATCAGAAAGGGTTTTATTGCCAAATGTTGAGCAGGTTTACAACATTAGGAAATTGCTGTGGTGCTTCAGTGCAAACATACTGTCATAGAAAAATAAAAATAAGAATAAGAATTAAAAGTGCTAAGTAGATAGATATATACATGATATATACATGAGTGCAGGTGGTGATCAGTGCCAAACATGGAATGATGCAGTGAACACAGCGTAGGGTCATGTGTTAGTGGTGGGAACAGTCATACGGTTATTGTTCATGTGTCCGACAGCAGAGGGGAAGAAACTGTTCTTATGGCGAGAGGTTCTGGTGCGAATGGACCGGAGCCTCCTGCCTGAGGGGAGCAGGTCAAACAGACTGTGACCGGGGTGAGAAGGGTCAGCTGAGATCCGAGCTGCACGCCCCAGTGTCCTGGAGGTGTACAGGTCCTGCAGAGCTGGGAGTCTGCAGCCAATCACCTTCTCAGCAGAGCGCACAACACGCTGCAGTCTCTGTTTGTCCCTGATAGTGGCTCCAGCGTACCACACGGTGATGGAGGAGGTGAGGATGGACTCGATGATTGCAGTGTAGAATTGCATCATCGTCCGTGTTGGCAGGTTGAATTTCTTCAGCTGCCTCAGGAAGTACATCCTCTGCTGGGCTTTCTTAATGACGGAGGTGATGGTGGGCTCCCACTTCAGGTCCTGGGTGATGGTGGTACCCAGGAAGCGGAATGAGTCCACAGAGGTGATGGGGGTGTCAGACAGGATGATGGGGGGGAGTGGAGCTGTGTGCTTCCTGAAGTCCACAATAATCTCCACTGTCTTCTGGGCATTCAGCACCAGGTTGTTGTGGCTGCACCAGGACACCAGACGTTCAACCTCCCTCCTGTAGGCAGACTCATCCCCGTCCGAGATGAGTCCAATAACGGTGGTGTCATCTGCAAACTTGATTAGCTTGACAGACTGGTGGGTGGAGGTGCAGCAGTTGGTGTACAGGGAGAAGAGCAGAGGAGAAAGAACACAGCCCTGAGGGGAGCCGGTGCTGATGGTCCGGGAGTCCGAGACATTCTTTCCCAGCCTCACATGCTGCTTCCTGTCCGTCAGGAAGTCAGTGATCCACCGGTAGATGGGATCAGGCACATTCATCTGGGAAAGCTTGCCTCGGAGATGGTCTGGAAGGATGGTGTTGAAGGCAGAGCTGAAGTCCACAAACAGGATCCTGGCGTAGGTTCCTGGGGAGTCCAGATGCTGCAGGATGAAGTGTAGGGCCATGTTGATGGCGTCATCTAAAGACCTGTTGGCTCTATATGCAAACTGCATATAGTTAGGGCTGGACCAGGTGACCCTGGATCCTCCCTTAGTTATGCTGCAATAGATGTAGGCTGCCGGGGGATTCCCATGATGCATTGAGTTTTTCCTTTCCAGTCACCTTTCTCACTCACTATGTATTAATAGACCTCTCTGCATTGAATCATATCTGTTATTAACCTCTGTCTCTCGTCCACAGTATGTCTTTATCCTGTCTTCCTTCTCTCACACCAACCGGTCGCAGCAGATGGCCGCCCCTCCCTGAGCCTGGTTCTGCCGGAGGTTTCTTCCTGTTAAAAGGGAGTTTTTCCTTCCCACTGTCGCCAAAGTGCTTGCTCATAGGGGGTCATATGATTGTTGGGTTTTTCTCTGTATCTATGAAGCGCATTGAGGCGACTTTTGTTGTGATTTGGCGCTATATAAATAAAATTGAATTGAATTTTGATGGTTAAATATAGAGTTAAAGCAGAGTTTCAGTTTTACTCGTTGATGAATAATTTAACAGACTTTCCTTCTCAGTGGTGTTTTAGGAATGTGGTATGTTCTGTTATAGATGGCCATTTGTACTTCAGATCTATGTTCATGTGACAGTTTTGTTTTTTCTTTTCTTTTTCCTTTGTGACAAAACTTGTGATGTCTTGATGTTTATTTATTGGTAAAAAATGTGTTGTTAAAAATAAAAGTCTGTCTGTCTGTCTCTGTCTCTCCTGACATTGTCATCTTGGAAGATGTGCCATTAGGTAATGCAAAAAAATCCACTTCTGTAAAAACTGGCCCTGACCTAATTTTTTTAAAATAATGGATTGCATTTATATAGCACTTTTCGACACCCTCAAAGCACTTTACAATTCCACTATTCATTCACTCTGACATTCACACCATGGTGGAGACAAGCTACGGTTGTAGCCACAGCTGTCCTGGGTCAGACTGACAGAAGCAAGACTGTCATATCGTGCCATCGGCCCATCTGGCCATCACCAGTAGGTAGTGGGTGAAGTGTCTTGCCCAAGGACACAATGACCGAGACTGTCCAAGCCAGGGATCGAACCGACAATCTTCCAGTTACAAGACAAACTGCCAACTCTTGAGCCATGATCGGCCACATAACTTTGCTAAAGCAACCCCAATCCTCTTACAGTACACAGAAAACATGATGGTGTCACTTCAACAGCAGCTCTTTTTACGCTAATGTGCTCATTATACAGGAAAATCTGGGCTTATCAGATCCTATGACCTTTGTCCATATTGGTCCACGGTCCAATATTCAATTTCCTTAACAAACTAAAGCTTTCTTTTTTGATCAGCATTGTTAGATTTGTATTGTTGATTGTCATTTATGCTTAGAAATATTTACTTATATATGCTTAGAGTTTTGTAATTAGTTGTAGATTGGTAGAGGTTTTGATCCTTGATAGTCTGCAAACTTTGTGTGTATTAGACAGCACTTTGGGAGCATGAGAGGTCATACCGTGTCTTATTGTTTTATGGTAGGATTAACGTAGTTGCGTCTGTTCTAGTCTAAGTGCTCTTTGTTTAGATGAACTGCAGGACTTCCTCACCGTGTTATCTAGGATGAACCATCTAGGGTGAGGGGGAGGCTACCCTCTTCCTGACCAAGGATGTTTAACCCTTTGATCAGCAACACACACACACACACACACACACACACACACACACACACACACACACACACACACACACACACACACACAGGCAAGGTACTCTTTGTTTGTATGTAGACGTCGTATGTTAATGAACCTATGCATATTCATGTAACCTCAATAAAAGGACAGTGTATGGGAGAACGGACGAGAGCTACTGGGGTCAAGCGAAGGAACGGCGTTTGTCTGGTTCTCTCCCATGCACGAGTACTATGAAGAAGTTTGCCTACTTGTGTCTTGCTTGCAGTGTAATTATATTGTCTTCAACGTTCCAGCAGATGGGTTCAAGCTACAAACCTATCATTAATTGGTCCTTCGATGCCGGAGCCCTGGAATCGCATTCACCGAGGGGAGGAGAGGCACGCTGAAAGACTGACGTCAGCCAGGAAGTTCCTGTGGATTCGCGGTCTGTCTTTTCTCCTCGATGAATGACGGTCGGCGGGATTCGGGCTGATATTACACTCTAAGCAATGCCAAGTAAGTTTAAAGAGGCCGACTCTATAACCGTGTGGTTGTGCAGTCTCCGCCACTGTGTGAGGCGTTGAGAAGAGCCCGACTCTATAACCGTGTGGTTGTGCAGTCTCCGCCACTGTGTGAGGCGTTGAGAAGTTCGCTACTTTGTGGAGCGATACCCGGGTTCCTCGCTACTTTGTGTGGCTAGAGGTTCCTCGCTACTTTGTGTGGCTAGAGGTGAGTTCTCCGCCACTTTGTGGGGCGTTGAGAAGTTCCGCGGGGTCCAGACTGTGCTGGACGATAGGCCTATTTTGTGTTGTTTTTGTTGTCGTCGTCGTCGTTGTCGTTGTTGTTGTTGTGTGAGTGTGTGCGGAGCAGAACATGTGGTCTGTGACACCGACTGTTGTTGTTATCATGGGTTTCTAAGCAACCAAGAGTGAGTCGGAGGGAGACAGACGTTTGTGCTGGACTTTGCTCCTGGCAGCACAAAGTATTTATGTAAAAAAGAGAGGGAGCGACGGCTCCACAGCTGCGCGGGTTCACGCGAGCGCGGTCACGCGGGTTTCACGCGGACCTGAGCCGTGCGGTTAATCGCAGGCTTAAAAATGGAAGAGATTAAAATGTTAGAAGTTTTCAGAAAACACACCAGCCTTGAAGAGCGTGTGGAGAAGGCCAGCCCACATCAGCAGCTATGCTCTGGTGGGTGGCTGTCCCCCCACCCCTTGCTGACACAAAACGTTAACTCTTCAGCCTGTGTGCCAGACCATAGACGTAATTGAGGTGGATAGTTGTTAAGTCATCTACATTACGCTTGTGGTTGCTTAAATTCAGTACGATGACATGTGAGGTGAAGTGATATAGATAAATATTTAAACTAATGAAGTGCATAGAGGCACTTGACCTGTGTGGAAGACTGTCGTCTTATTATGAACCATTGTTGAGATGTAGAGCACACCTGTGAAAACAACTAATATGCTGAACCCTGTATGAAACATCTAAAAGTACATGATGGAGAAGCTGAGTTGAATATGAAAGTGTAAGACTTTGCCGCTGTGGGCAGAGCAACTACTGTGTGATGTTGCGTTGCAGTTTTTTTTTTTTTCTTCTGAGCTGATGAGCAGGCTACACATTATCAGATCGAGAGCTGTCTGAGAACTACTCTAAGAGAGGGAAACAGCGCTATGATAACTGTGATAACTGGAGTGTGCAGCGTTTCCATGAGCAGTTTTCCTGCATCTTGACTCTTGTGTGTGGAGTGTTCATAACATCAGCATCATGTTTTTGTTTATTTGTTTTGTTGGGTTGAAAATAATTAAATAAACGTGTGATCATGCCTATGGATCACCATGGCACATATCTCCAGCCATATGATTTATTTCTGCAGATGACAAAGTGAGTGTGAATGTGTCTGACATCACAGTGTTTTTGTGCACTGTGCAAGAGTAATTGCCTTTGATTGTGAGTGACAGCGGTGATTTTGCAGGTCACCAGCTATTGTAAATAAAAAAAAAAGAGTGAATAAAAGGGAGAATTTATATTGTAGAAAAAAATAATCATAGGAAAAAGGTTTTGTGTTGATCAACCAAAAAAAACAACTATAATTTCATTTTCTGCTTTTAAGAAAGGATTGTTCACAAAAACAGAGAGAGAGAGAGAGAGAGAGAGAGAGAGAGAGAGAGATATGTGTTGATTAAGCAGTGATGATAATAATGAAAATGTTTTAGTTTGTCACTTTCAGGTGAAAAGCAGACCTGAATCAATTTTCCACATGCAGCAGTCGGAAGAAAGTTATATTTTAACATCATTGGAAACATGCAGGCCAAGTTTCTGGCCGACTTATTTACAGCGCCATGTGTCTCTCAACCTCACAAGCAAGCAAGCTCTCACCCCTCCCTGAAGACAAGGAATGCAGCTCCAAAGCAATAACATGATAAAGAGACAGCATCAAGTCCTGAGCAAAAAAGTCCCAACAAGCAGCAGTAATGTGGATAAACAGCAGCAGAAGAAAGCAAACCCATCTTCCTGTCTGATTGAATGAATTCCACGGAAGGGCGAGCAAGATGGCAGCGTGAAGAGGAGTTTTTGTTTGAGTTCTCAGCACGAGACACTTATTTGACGTCTTTCTGGCCTTCGGGACTTTTTTGGAGATCAGCGCGCTAAACTTGCTGGATCTGAGGCCAGGGTCTGCGGCGGCAGCATGTTGAAATGCTCAAAAAGGACTGAGTGACTCGGGCAAGCCACATGCGGCTAGCATGCTGGCTAGCGACCATAGCTACATGAAAGAAATGGACCCTTCATGATGCGTTCAACGTGCCAGCGCTGTGGTGGGAAAGGCTCCATCATAAACACGCCCTGCGCCCTGTGCAGAGGTTCAGGCCAAGAAGAAGAAGACGATGACTTCCAATCCCAAGAAGGTCGGCCCCAGTGTGGGCGAGCTGATTGTGAAAGCCGTGGCCGCTCTCAAGAAGGCTCTGGCTGCCGGAGGCTACGATGTGGACAAGAACAAGGCCCGTGTCAAGACCGCCATCAAGAGTCTGGTGGCGAAGGGCACTCTGGTGCAGACCAAGGGCACCGGGGCCTCCGGATCCTTCAAGATGAACAGGGTTACTGAGACCAAAGCTAAGACGCCCGCCGCGGCCAAAGCCAAGAAACCGGCAGCAGCTGCTAAGAAGTCGCCCAGGAAGGCAGCAGCAGCAGCACTTCAGCCACTAGCACGAAGTCAACCGCATCAGAGGACAATAGTGAGAGTGGCTGTGACTTCACTGTGCATGTGAAGAAAACGTTTGAGGAGAACTGAACAGTTGGAGTTTGACATTTGCCACCTGTGGAGTAAAATGGCAAGAAGAGACAGTGGGACACAGGACAAAGCTGAAGGAGAACTGCCGGCTGTTGGACTGTTGAAGTGGGAGAGGACAACAGAGTGAGAAGACTAGGTGAGAACACATAGGAATTATTTAATGTGGGAAATCAAAATTTGGGTTAGCAAACCTGGGGAAAAGAAAACTGACTGCTTAAGTTGGAAAATTGAGACGGAGTCTGAAACATTGCGAAAATAGAAACATATACAAAATCACACACACACAAGCAGAACATGCATTAACCCTACTAACAATTCCAAACACAAAATGACTCATGAAGACTCATAGCACATTAGTTAAGAAATGATTAAATAATAGCAGAGAAGTGTGTAGGAAAGGCAGCTTTAAGAACATACTCTGCTGGAGATGCAGCTCCACAGACATGCATTAGACCTGCCTAATAACACAAACACATGTAATGAAAATTAGCTTGTTATCTTTCATCAGTGTTAAATTAGTGTCAATTTAGCAGACACTTGTTATTAAATACTGAATTTATCCTAAAAAAAAAAAAAAAAAAAATTGACTCTCCAAGTTGCAGGACAACAGTTTAACTTTTGTGGGAAAAAAGATCCTGGTTTGACCAACCAGTGATCAGACAATAAATTTAGTTGTTAAAATGGTAAATTGGGAGAAGCTTCCTGCTTGATTGAGGCAGCACATGTAATTTACTGTATGAGGGAAATTGTCTTTTGTGATACTATTTTGAACATGCCTTTCTGTCGTCCTGTCAACTTAGTGGGTTAATAGCTGATATGCAAATTAGTTGATTGGTTTTAGATTAATGAAAGGTGACTGAATTCTAGTATGAGTGAATGAGATGTGTTGGAGTTGTTGTGTGTTGAGTGGAGACTCTAAAACACTGAGTTTCCTGCTTTGATGTGCGAGTGAATCCTGTATTTAGATACACAACTCTGAATACGTCAGAACAAACTTCTTTTGTGAAGTGCATGACAGCATGTCACATGTTTTATGATGAAGGGAAAAAAAGGAAAACTGAATAAAATAGATCTGTGGCCTAAATGAGTGAAGAACACAGACCTGGTGATTAAACTCATAAGTTAAAGAAGACATTAGGCTTATGTTGTGAGTGGTGCAGCTGATGGTTGATTTGGAGTGAATCTAGCTGATGATTTTTCTTTTGTTGTGAAGTTGAGCCTGCCGATTAGTATGATGGTATGATAAACCATGCTAATGGTATGATTTACCCTCCTGAGATGAGGAGCTTGTGTCATGACTTAACAAGGCCTTTTTATTTTGATACTTTCACAGTGCACTGAAAGTTTTGTTTGATAATCTCTGTTATTTTTCATTTTTATCTTTTGAACAGGCACTGATTTTGTTTGTCTATTTTCTTTTCTTTAAGCAGATCTGCACGTCGGGAATTAAAAATGCTACACGTCGTCGAGAAAATTGTGCCAAGTGAGTTCTCCACATTTAAATGGACTCTGGAGAAAGCCACTTATTTGGGACAATTATTAAATGACAGTCCCAGTCCAAAAGGATTCAGCGATGTAATCCAAACTAAAGTTCTTCTTTTTCTTTTTGAAATGACGTCATTTTGCTGAGAGTGGAAACTAAATGCGACGATAGGTTCCACTATCAGCAAAGAAAGAAAGAATGAATGCATGAATGAGTGAGTGAAAGGAAAACAAACTGACTGACTGGTAAAAGCTGACAAAAGCTGACAAGACTTTACTGATGTAACACGACTGTGTGAAGTTGACCCCCGCCTGGCAGGGGTGCAGATGAGTCTGTGTGTGCTTCCCTTTACAGGAGCAGAAAGATGACAGCAACACTCGAGGTTGCGTGATGATTTAACATTTTAAATGCCATTTTCTGTGTCTGTGAATTTACTATGTGTGTGTTATTCACTAGCTTGTGTGCTCACAGAGATATCTGTGACAAAGTATGCATACGCCTGCGCAAGCGCTAACATTTGCATTTTCGTTTTTACAGCATTATGGTTCTTCATGTGTTTGATCATGTGATTTATAGGAATACTGGCTAATGTTTCTCTACTACAAGATTTCTGGGTTTATGTGTGAAGAAAACTGTAGTTACAGGCATATGTTGATGGAGAAATTAATATAGTTTAAGACATACTGTGATGAGACCAGTGTTACTGTTTCCACAGCGAGTGTTAACTTTATGGTGTTTTATGGCACCTCTAGAATCTGTTGACCTGTTTCTGACCTCCGTCTGACCACAGTCAATGTGTATTGCTAATGTTTGTTTCTTTGAGAATGCTGTAGTAGATTCAGCTGAAGCGGACAAGTGACATGAGTAAAACAAATAAGAGATTACGGTATTTATGGAATAGTTTATTATGGGCTCATTTGCTGGCCACTTTTGAACCCATAATAATAATATATGAGTGGAGTGACTTTGCTTAAGAGAAGTCACTGATTACATTAATGTTAACAGAGTACATGGGATAATCCATGTCTGAGGTGAATTAGGGTAATAGTTGTAGTTACTGCTTTGAGAAAACCTGCACATGACACTTGTCTTGCTGATGTTGAATGCTTATTACTCTTATGATACAATTGTTTACAGGTATGAAGTTTGATTTCACTTCCAGATTTTGCTTTCCAGGCCGTGATGGTGTGTATGCAGGCTCCTGGGAGGGCCAGGTGTTAAGCAAACTTAATATGCAAGACACGCTAACATCTTTTATTGCAGGGTTACGGAGCTACTCCAGAGGAGATGCCCTGATGTTGCCTGGGACATGATCTAGCTAATCTTTTTCTTTAAGACAGGGATCCAGGTTTGGTGAGTTGACGCATGGGAATGTCCATGCGTCAAGAGGTGGAGTGCAAGGATTAACATTAAACAATGTTTACTATTATTGTTGCAGTGATTTGTGTGATTAGCCGTTTTATTTACAAATATTAAACCTATGCAAGTGGTGCATCCATGTTCAGATGAGGCTTTGATGGCCTATAAGTGAAGTTCACTGAACTAAAGAATGTGGTTTGATGATTGTTGACATGCTCTCCAAATAGAAGTTTTTCTTCTTAGCAAGGAAATACAGGTGCAGCAGTAATCTCCTGAGAAATCTTCAGAGGCCCAGTGAGAAGCGTGAACCATTCCAGGCATAGCTGACAGCCAGGCAGTGGTTGAGGTCAAAGGTCAAGCTGGTTGGGGCCCATCATGAGATCAGACCTTGGAGCCACAGCAAGGACCATGAAACTGCCTGCAAAATAGAGGAGAGGATCGTCCACAAGATGGGAGCTGAGGCCAGGAGAGAGGCTTCAGGAGGATCAGAGATCATCTTCAGCACAGCAGACATCACACAGAGAGCTGTGCTACTGAGCTTCCAGGAGATTTTAAATAAAATGAAAGATTCAATATTGACGCTGAGGAAGACAACTAAGGTGTACGACGTGCTCTGCCTTAAACCTTCAGCAGCGTTGGAACATGAAAACTCGTGGGATGAGGGGAGCGTGCCAAGCTCCATCGACAGCGCAGAAGGAGTTCGAGGATGACATCATGATTCTGTGAACGCACAGGAACCAGAAGCTATGGTGGTGATGACAGCAGTTTCCTATGAACATCGCCTAATGCTGTGCCACTATACTGTGCATACGATGACACTCTGAAGGCTGCTGGGATCATAACAGCAGTAAGATGACGGAACCCAGCACCCTTTCCACAGAGAGCTTTTCTGCAGAGCGTGGACAATTAAGGAGTCATAAATATCCCCCTCACAAGACGAAGGTCTGAAGTCAGGTGATGGGGGCTGGTAAGAGGCCATAAAACTAGAGTGCTGAGAGGTCTGCAGCTTGGAAATAGCTGAGACCCATGTTGACGAACAACAAAACCAACTGGTATGTTTGAATGTCTATTCTACATACATTTGGACTCTGGTCCTATGGACAGTGATGGAAACAACTGGAAGAGACATTCATGACGCCCTGCAGAGCTTAAACCACTCTGCAGAGAGACATGTGATGTGCACACCCGGAGGAAGCACCACCAAGCTGAGATGTTTTTGGAAATGTTATCTTCTTATTTTCACTATTAAATTAACAATTTGTTTGTTTGTGGGATGCAGTTTGCCATGAGATGAGATCAATGAGGAATGGGATAACTGCTAATACATTTGTTAAACTGTGTACCTTTTCAGTAATTTAGGGTGATTTGACATATGCTGAGTATAAAAAGGTTTGCATTGAAACTGTCAGACATGAGGTATTCATACCTGGGAACTTTTCAAGCATAAAGGTCAAAAAGGGGGGAAATGTTAGATTTGTATTGTTGATTGTCATTTATGCTTAGAAATATTTACTTATATATGCTTAGAGTTTTGTAATTAGTTGTAGATTGGTAGAGGTTTTGATCCTTGATAGTCTGCAAACTTTGTGTGTATTAGACAGCACTTTGGGAGCATGAGAGGTCATACCGTGTCTTATTGTTTTATGGTAGGATTAACGTAGTTGCGTCTGTTCTAGTCTAAGTGCTCTTTGTTTAGATGAACTGCAGGACTTCCTCACCGTGTTATCTAGGATGAACCATCTAGGGTGAGGGGGAGGCTACCCTCTTCCTGACCAAGGATGTTTAACCCTTTGATCAGCAACACACACACACACACACACACACACACACACACACACACACACACACACACACACACACACACACACACACACACACAGGCAAGGTACTCTTTGTTTGTATGTAGACGTCGTATGTTAATGAACCTATGCATATTCATGTAACCTCAATAAAAGGACAGTGTATGGGAGAACGGACGAGAGCTACTGGGGTCAAGCGAAGGAACGGCGTTTGTCTGGTTCTCTCCCGTGCACGAGTACCATGAAGAAGTTTGCCTACTTGCGTCTTGCTTGCAGTGTAATTATATTGTCTTCAACGTTCCAGCAGATGGGTTCAAGCTACAAACCTATCAAGCATCTCCAACAAATGGTTTTCACAGCTGTTTAGTCTCAACCACTGAGTTCTCTTTGCACTGTGCATGTGGAAAAGATTTCTCATTCAATATTAAAAATAACTCAGTCGTACTGTTAATTTTTTATGATCTGATTTTTTGCAGTGAGTCAGCATAACATTTCTATTCCAGTTGTTGTACCTGCAGTAATTTAAATGTTTTATTCTGCAGAGATTGATGCAGTTGCAGTGAGAACTGAAGACACGTTGAGCAAGGAGGTCCAGGTACAGCTGCTCTTTATCTTTATATTTGGACAAAGCCAAGCTAGCTGCTCATTCAGTTTCCAGCTATCACAAGATAAGCTAACCAAACCACATCATGACATAACCTCAGATCTTTGAATAATATCAGACTTTTCTGATATTATCTCTCTGTCAGAAAAAAAGGTTTCATGGAAAGTTGACCGGTTTCTTTAAAAGAGAGATGGACAGGAGAATGTAAGGTTGGTTACACGCTCACCTATCATAGGTACACTGATTCAACTGCTCATTAACACAGATATCAAATGACCAAATCACTCATTTGATTAGCTTATTTACTTTCCATGTGGTAGGCCCAACAGCCTACCTGACTATTGTTGTTGACCAAGCCCATCCCTTTATGACCAGAGTGGACCCGTCTTCTAATGGCTCCTGTGCACCACTGCTCACTGAAGCCAGAGCACAGTTTCTGTGTCTGCAGACTCACTACTGATCAGTACGGCTGCGCAGAAATGTTTTGTCAGGCTTTTTTTTTTTAAATGACAAAGTCATTAAGTTGGTAGCAATGAGGTGATGTCATGGGCGTACATGGTATTCACTTAAAAGTCTTTTCTTTTTTTAGTTGTTTTTGTCATGTGGTTGTGGGTTTCACCTAGTCTCTGATGGAAAAGATGATTTGTTTGAGTTTGACTGTGGCTAACCGATACACACCTCTACTCCGCAACCACAGACTAAAATCAGCAGGGACATCATTCAGTGGTGGCAAACTACAAAGAAAAGCTGCTGTGCATAATTTATTTGTGTTTGAGACTGAAGAGATTTTATTTCTTTTTATTAGTCCCTCAGAAACCGATCAATAATGTCAATGCCATCATTCCAGCTTTTGATCAGCAGCATCATTTCTTTACATTGCACGCTAAACATAACTTAAAATGCTGCTGCTACTAACAAATTGTCTTTACATGTTTGCAATGTGCCACAAATGACATAGGCAAAAGTAGGAAGTACAAGTGATAGAGCTGGGCGATAGAACGATAACGATATGTATCGCGATATAACTTTTACTCGATAGAGAAATTAAGCTATCGCGATAGACTTCGCCGCTCTTGTCCTCTTAAAATAAAAAACATTTTTAAAAAAAGGTCAGCCAATCCAAACTAAGTAGCACAGAGCCGAACCAATCACAGCCGCAGCGTCACGTCGCGTGACTTGTTACATACAGCACAAGTGCCAAGCCGCACGTGTGTTTGTTTGGGAAGCAGGCAGTGGGTAATGGAGCCAGCGCGTAATGGAGGAAATGAGTGTGCCGACTAGAAAAATCAACCGAGCGTGACCGAAGAGAAAACAGATGATGGTTCCAATGCCGGAGAGATTGTCGAACGGAAGAGCCATAGAAGTTCCGTAGTGTGAAGGTATTTCGGCTATTTCAAGTCTGACAAAAAACAGAGTAGCGTGCACTGTAAATGTGCCGAAAGCAAGTCTGGAAATACAATAAACTGGTGCATGCGTCACACTGTGCGCCACGTTATTGTTTCGGTGAAATGAATTTCTACAATACTGTTACTCTTAATTCTACTCTGCAGTGTTTAAACTCGGGTCTGCTTCTATGCCCCAGCTTTGTTTACTTTTTCCCACCGAGGCTTCTAGACTTCTGATTGGCCAACATTTCTGCACGGTTAGGAATCTAGTGCCACCTGCTGCTTTGGCATGTTCATAGCAGCGTTTTCCTTCATTTCTGCCTTTGTGTGTGGACGGGATTATTTTTTAAAACGAAAACGGAAAATCTCCGTTTTCAAAAACACCCGTGTACGTGTGGACGTAGCCTCAGTCTCTGACTGGAAGCGCTAATTCGTCATTCGGCTTTTGTCAGACTAAAGTAACTGTTAAAACTGTTTGAAAAGCTAAGCTATACAACAAGGAGAGATTGAGAATTTCCTTTTAGTTCTCAGTTTATTTGATATTGACAAAAGTTAGTTTTGTCTGTTCTTCTGTAAAACAAACTAAGATTTATTTTTAGAATTAATATTTTGTTTCTAAGTGGAATTGACAATTTAGTAGTCTGTTTCGTTTGTTCTATTTTGAAACTTAAACGCTTTAGCGGCTGCCTTTTGTGTAGTTTGCAATATTTGCCTTTATTTATCTGAAAAAGTCTCATGTTCCTTAAGTACATCTACCCTGTTGAACTTATTATGGGAAATAAATATTTAAATCAAAACAAGCTGCTGATTATTTCACATTTTACTTGTGAGCAACGGCACATTTAAATCTTACAAATATAGTTATTTGGCTTATATCGTGATAGATATCGTTATCGCCTGAAATGAAAAAAACATATCGTGATATGAAAAAATCTCATATCGCCCAGCTCTAACAAGTGATATATTTTCTTGTAAGCTAGGCCTTTATTTTATTGTTTGATGAACTATAAATGAACATGTGACTTATCCCAGAAATCTTTCAGGAACACATCACCTAAACCAGCACAGAGTTCCTCCTGTTAAACCTCCCAGTGACACTAGAAACGCACATGAAGCACACTTAAAGTCTGCTCCCATCTACTGGTATAACCTGGTGTTACAGCAGAGCAGCTTTAATAACGGCAACAATTTAACCTCTTAATGTCGACTAGGTCATCACTTAGAGGCAAGGTTAGGGCTTAGTTCATTTTCTCGGCATGCTAAATGTCCCATTTCAAATCAGCAATAAAAAATCAATTTCAACCTGATTTTTTTTATGTTAAATAGACAAAATCCCTCATACAGGATCTATTTTGTATTTCATCTGATCTCAGAACTGTCCAAGTAAGCATGAAATAGTTGCGAGGGAAAAGAACAAGATGAATTCCATCGGTCCCACTACAGAACCCTCTGGAACTCCAAAACTACACATAAAGAAAATAAACGTGTTTTTCCCCAGTATAATTTTTGGTGAATGCACTTTCAGCTAAAACAAACTAAAATGTACACTGTGCTGTAAAATGAAATGTAGAATTGTTGACATTTCCATAACCTGCCTACTTCCAGATCCAAATGAGCTTTTGTGTTTTATGAACATGTGAAGATTCCTCTTTCTTTTGTTGCTTTTTATTGTTCCACTTACATGCATTTCCACTTCCACCGCCAACAGGGAGGAGGTGGATCATCTGGCTGACTGGTGGGACACCAACAACCTGCATCTCAACACAGAGAAGATCAAGGAGTGACAGGAGGAATGCTTACCCACATCCACCCATCTATATCAAAGGTACGGCTGTGGATCGTGTGAGCAGCTTCAAGTTCCTGGGTGTCCACATCTCCAAGGATCTCACCTGGATGACCAACTGCTCCAAGCTGGTCAAGAAGGTCCACCAGCACCTCTTCTTTTCTGAGGATTCTGAGAAAGAACCACCTGTCCTCAGACATCCTTGAAAACTTCTACCAGTGATCTGTCGAGAGCATCCTGACTAGG
Source organism: Rhamphochromis sp. 'chilingali' (assembly GCF_963969265.1). Classification (NCBI taxonomy): domain Eukaryota; kingdom Metazoa; phylum Chordata; class Actinopteri; order Cichliformes; family Cichlidae; genus Rhamphochromis; species Rhamphochromis sp. 'chilingali'. The sequence continues at coordinate 60,879,092 of NC_137929.1, read as the reverse complement.
GATGGGTATCCTTTAAGTTTTATCCAATATCGGTGCCAAACCAGTACTTTTGAAACGGTGCCGGTGCTTAAATGGTGCTCGAACCGGTGCTTAAAGAATGGAAAAACACAAACGTTGTCCAAAAACCTCTCATGTTTGGCCGTTTTCCACTTTTTCTTTGGTCATTTTAGCCTTTTTGGCCAGGGTGAAGGGAGTGTCTGCCATCAAACAAGAAGACAGCCGCATGTAACTATGACGGTATTTGCTAGTTTACCTTACACGCATTAAGTTAACAATGTGGTTAGCCTACTCAACGGAAATTACACATGAACAACATTAAGCTATTCGCCCAGAGAAGAACGGCTGCTGCTGCCATCATCATCCGTCATCATTTCTGCTATACTGGCAGGGCTAGGGGCCAGGACTCTCCTCTTCGGGTTCTTGGGGGATGTTGCTAACTCATTGAGGCAATTGTCAACAGCAGGCCAATTACAATTATTAATTAGAACGTCTAATGACTCCAACGATTTAGACGCACTTACACCCAATCATCTACTTCTTCTTAAAGAGAAGCCAGTACTGCCACCTGGATTATTCCAAAGAGAGGACAGGTGGGTCCTCTGTGCCTGTACCTGTCAGGCATTTTTTGGAAGTGTTTGACTAAAGAGTATTGCCACTTCTACAAGAAAGACAGAAGTGGTTAGTGACTAAGAGAAATCTTAGTTGACGACAGTGCTCCAAGAAGTTCCAAGAAGAGAACAGTTGCTGATTCATATTGACCTGTCAGACGTGTGTTTGTCAAAACCAAAACTAGCATTTTGGAGGGGCCTTTCGACAAGTTATGTTTATTGCTTGAAATGGAGGCAACAGTTTGAATCTTAGCCTCATGTGTAACAGATTTATGTTCAAGACATATTATTTGCATTTCATATAGTGTTTGGTGAAGCCAGTTAAATTCTGATTGTTGATATTAAATCACACTTTATTGTGTTAATGTGTAATTGTCATGCCTCATCAGTAACAATTAGGGGCTGGAATGTTAGCACCATTTATAGTTATTTCATGTTTTCATGTTCTTTTGTTTTTGAAAAGATTCAAAAGGATATGTTGCTTTTATTGTGAAAAGTTTTGTAAAAAAATAAAAAAATAAACAAGCAAATAGCGGAGCTGGTTTTACAGTTGCTGTTGCACAAACCGACACGTAAAACAATCTCTTGTCCATCCAGAGCAGGGCATAGATTTGGTTTTGGCATTGGTGGGGACGGATGATTCAACCACCGAACCCTGCCCTGTTTCCTTTTTTTTTAAAATTATTTTTGTCTTTGCTTCTTGATAAAAAAAGGAGACATATACTTGCCTAAATATGCTATTCTACATGCTTTAAATATTACATTTAAAATTACAATTCATACAGGGAGTGCAGAATTATTAGGCAAGTTGTATTTCTGAAGAATAATTTTATTATTGAACAACAACCATGTTCTCAATGAACCCAAAAAACTCATTAATATCAAAGCTGAATGTTTTTGGAAGTAGTTTTTAGTTTGTTTTTAGTTTTAGCTATTTTAGGGGGATATCTGTGTGTGCAGGTGACTATTACTGTGCATAATTATTAGACAACTTAACAAAAAACAAATATATACCCATTTCAATTATTTATTTTTACCAGTGAAACCAATATAACATCTCCACATTCACAAATATACATTTCTGACATTCAAAAACAAAACAAAAACAAATCAGCGACCAATATAGCCACCTTTCTTTGCAAGGACACTCAAAAGCCTGCCATCCATGGATTCTGTCAGTGTTTTGATCTGTTCACCATCAACATTGCGTGCAGCAGCAACCACAGCCTCCCAGACACTGTTCAGAGAGGTGTACTGTTTTCCCTCCTTGTAAATCTCACATTTGATGATGGACCACAGGTTCTCAATGGGGTTCAGATCAGGTGAACAAGGTGGCCATGTCATTAGTTTTTCTTCTTTTATACCCTTTCTTGCCAGCCACGCTGTGGAGTACTTGGACGCGTGTGATGGAGCATTGTCCTGCATGAAAATCATGTTTTTCTTGAAGGATGCAGACTTCTTCCTGTACCACTGCTTGAAGAAGGTGTCTTCCAGAAACTGGCAGTAGGACTGGGAGTTGAGCTTGACTCCATCCTCAACCCGAAAAGGCCCCACAAGCTCATCTTTGATGACACCAGCCCAAACCAGTACTCCACACTCAGAAAAATTATGGTTCTTAAATGGTTCTTCAGATGTCTTCATGGTTCTTTAAAGAACCATCATACGTCAAAGAACCTTTTTATTTTGTAGATGGTTCTTCAGCTATTACAAATGGTTCTTTAAAGAACAAAAGGTTCTTCATCCTTAGCAATCTAAGTTTGATGGTGTAAATGGCATAAATATTTATTCACTATAATGAGGCTGTGAATTATACTGTGTGTTTTCTTTGTGTGCATGCGTGTGCGAAGGGGGAGGGCGGGATACCTTGCAATTACCTTTTAAGAGAAGATGGTAGGAAACTGAATATTCAAATAAAAGTTAGAAATATTTGCAAACAGTAGACACAATACACACATTCAAATACTGTACTTTAGTTTTAAATTTTAATAAAGCATTACTATTTTCTACTCCAAGGCATTACTTTTGAGATTATTATATATTTTTGAAAATATAGCATAATGATAATACTAGTTATTGTAAACTTTACAAACCACCCAGCAGTATGTAAAGTCAAATTATAAAATACAAGTAAATAACAATTGCAGAACAGAATGTCAGTTTAATGAACACACTTCGTTTTGACAAAGCGCACTGCTTAGGTAAATGATCTGAGTAGTTGTTCATCACTGAGCAATTTGTTAATATGTGTTTCGAGCCAAATAAATGACAGGGAGAGAGAGAGTGACGTCAGAACACGTCATACTATAACCTCCCGGGAGCGGACGGAGGGGGTCAGTCGTTGGGATGCGCATGCGCAGACAGAGTGCGCGAGCGGCGGGCCTTGACCTTTGGGGGAGAAAAACTCTTTCTCACTGACGGTGACAGCGAAACGCATAACAGTCTTCAGTACCTGCTGGACTTTGAAGCTCTGGATTCTGGGAATATTGGAAAAGGTAAAACATTTTCATTAAAACCTTATTACTGTTTTGTTTTTGTTACTCGTCATTGTAGCTTGCTGTTAATGTTGTGCTAACAGTAGCGATTAGCTAGATACGTTAGCCGTTGACGTCAGCGCAATTTAGTATCCAACGGTTTTCCTAACAAAACCACTGTTATAATTAAGTGAAGGTGCTCCCAGCTAATTTGAACCTTTGGCTTCTAAAATATGTGGTTCAATTGCGTGCTGCGTACATAACCTAATGTCAGCTAGACCGAAATTAAAATGTAATATATTGTTAAAGTCACTAAAATGGCGCCTGAAGCCTGTTGTGACGTGAGCTCTGTGTCTGCTCTAGAAACTCTGAAATTCTGTAGATCTGAGCCGTACATTAAATACTCACATGAACCTGTACTTTGAATTCTGTATGAGCTGTATAAAATACAGCTATGCATAAGTGTTTTGAATGAATAATTAGATTAGATAACTCTTTATTGTCTAATCGAATTATATAGAAATGAATAGAAATGTGACATGAGAAGGTGTGTCTTTGACGGTTCCTGCATAACTTATTTTCGGACTAGTTGACAAGTTATGCTCCGGTCATTTGATGTTTCCAAGATAGATGTTCTTTTGTAATATAGTTAAATTTTTTTGTATATTTCATTTATCCACCATCATACATCATACATACAAGCTAAGAAGAGGTCGTTATACTAACAAGAGGTATCAACGCTGGGCCAAAGTTCAGCACATGGTTAAAGTTTGTAATCCAGCCAGGGTGTAAATATCACTCAGCTGAAGCAGGTAGCATCAACAGATAAATCTACTCTACCCAGCTTAAATCACCTCTGACCAAAAAGCTGTAGATTTTTCTTGTTTGCACAAATTAATCCAGATTCACATTAATTGTGTTCACAGCTCCAACAAAATGAGGAAGAGGAGGGGGAGAAACACAATTAGGTTGAATTACAATTGGATGGAAGGCGAGGACAAGGAGAAGGAAGCTTAGGATGAGGAGGAAGAGAAGCAGCAGGAGCATCTTTAGGGATCCCTATGATGTCATTGAGGTTTGTTTCATTAATATGGTCCTCTCACAAAGAAAGATGACTTGTTTTAGTTCACGTACTTCCTGTATTAAATAGTGATGTGCAAAATGTTGTGAAAAACCATGGAGCAGGTACGTATAGTGCATCTGCAGGTAAATGAACATCAAATCTCTAAGACAGACTGAAATCTGTATATTTATCACCCTTATGATAAAACCCATGTCAGCCATTGGTTTATGGACTTTGTATTTTGAAGCCTCAACATTTGCATTATTGCTGTTGCTATGTTGGGACCATATTAGGATGAGGGATCAGAATCTGGAGTCATGCACACTATTGTTTCATTTAGTGTGTATCCATAAGATTCGTACAGCAGATCCAAGTTGTGCCTTGAAAACAGGAAGGTTGTCTGCATAGAGGAGAACTGTAATAGCAGGCTTGTACAAAGTGAGGCTTTGTGCTCTCGTTTTACTTCTGTCACCCTGTTTTGATGCAGATTTCACTTGAAATCAGGCAAGAACTGGACTTATTTTTTATAATGTGTTCTTGTGAATTGATTGTGTATCGCATATGTTTGATTTGACTTTCTGCAAGACAACAGTCGTCCACTGGCCAAATAAGTTTTCCAAATACCTCCACGTGATCTAGCCTGCATTTAGAAAAGAATAGCAAAAAAAATCTGCACCTCCTGCTTCAGATGCAATTTGTGTTTCTGTGTTCAGAGGCAGCGGCGAGAGGGGAGACCTCGGCTCATCCAGCTGGAGGGCCTGACCAGGAGGAGTCGAACATTAACTCAGCTCTTCCAGGGCACCCTGCAGACTCGGCTGTTGGCATCGGCGAGGGATGACGTGAACGCCAAACTGGAGTCCATCACAGGTCAACTGCAGGTATGCGAGTCAGACCTTCTGAGGAGGGTTTCACTTTTCTCTCTTCTTTATAATTGACTCTTTTCTCTCTCTTTCAGCTCCTTGTCTCAGAGTGGGAGGGGTTTGAAGCACAAAGGGAGGAACTTGTCGTTTGGTTGGCTGATATGGATGTCCGCCTGAGTGAGGTTGACCAGCTGACAGGAAACACCAGTGAAAAACTGAAACAACTGCAGGTGTGGGCTTGTTTTGATATGACATATATTTGATATGAAACATACGTCAGAGACATTGTCCTAAACTGGACTAACAAAGGACCATGAGTACAACATGAAATGTACATTACATAGCGTAAGGCTGAAGTTCATTGATCATTTTAATCATAAACTTGTTGTTGAAATATTTTTACTGAACATGCAAACATCTGCTGATGAAATTGTGTTGATTTATTGGTCTGTTATGAAGCTATTACTATTTCTATTGTGTTTTATCACTTTCTGATGTTTTATTAATTAAACAATACATGTATTATTTGTTGTTATCTGTAGCTATAGTATTTATATATATTTATTTATAGTATAGCAAATATATTTAATTATTACTGTTTAAAACACTAATATGTGACATGTATTAGTAGTGATGTTGTGCTGAGGGTTAAAATGCCTTTTTGTCTTTTGGTATACTACAAAATGACAAACCATTAATATATGTCTATGCTGTGCTCGTATTTATTTTACCCTACTCAAATTCAATTTATGATGCATTTTATTTTGAAAGATTTAAAATGGTTTTTTAAAGAACCACTCAAAAAAGGTTCTTTAAAATGGTTCTTTTAAAGAACCATTTGAAGGACCTTTTTAAAAATGGTTCTTCAAATGGTTCTTTAAAGAACCATTTTTAAAAAGGTTCTTTGAAAAACCATTAAAGGTGCCCCAAAGAACCATTTCTTGATGGTTCTTTGGGGCACCTTTAATGGTTCTTCAAAGAACCATAGTTTGAAAGGTTCTTTGTGGCACCAAAAAAGGTTCTTCTATGGCATCAGTCTAAAGAACCACTTTTGGTTCCAGTTGGCACCTTTATTTTTCTGAGTGCACCTCCACCTTGCTGGCGTCTGAGTGGGACTGGAGCTCTCTGCCCATTACCAATCCAGCCACGGGCCCATCCATCTGGTCCATCAAGACTCACTCTCATTTCATCAGTCCATAAAACCTTAGAAAAACCAGTCTTGAGGTATTTCTTGGCCCAGTCTTGACGTTTCAGCTTGTGTGTCTTGTTCAGTGGTGGTCGTCTTTCAGCCTTTCTTACCTTGGCCATGTCTCTGAGTATTGCACACCTTGTGCTTTTGGGCACTCCAGTGATGTTGCAGCTCTGAAATATGGCCAAACTGGTGGCAAGTGGCATCTTGGCAGCTGCACGCTTGACTTTTCTCAGTTCATGGGCAGTTATTTTGCACCTTGGTTTTTCCACACGCTTCTTGCGACCCTGTTGACTATTTTGAATGAAACGCTTGATTGTTCGATGATCACGCTTCAGAAGCTTTGCAATTTTGAGACTGCTGCATCCCTCTGCAAGATATCTCACTATTTTTGACTTTTCTGAGCCTGTCAAGTCCTTCTTTTGACCCATTTTGCCAAAGGAAAGGAAGTTGCCTAATAATTATGCACACCTGATATAGGGTGTTGATGTCATTAGACCACACCCCTTCTCATTACAGAGATGCACATCACCTAATATGCTTAATTGGTAGTAGGCTTTCAAGCCTATACAGCTTGGAGTAAGACAACATGCACGAAGAGGATGATGTGGACAAAATACTCATTTGCCTAATAATTCTGCACTCCCTGTAGTTTTATATGTTAATTAAATAAAAGGCAAAGGTGCTGCTACAAAGTATTAGTTTGATAAGGGTGTGCATATTTGTGCAACCAGGTTATTTTAAGTTTTTTATTTTATTTTCCCCCTCTTTAAAGGTTTCTGTATGTTTTTCAGGTGCATTGTACATTAGAGGTCACATAAAGGTGGAAGAAGTTTTGGAACTATTTGACTTGCTGTAATTTTTTTTACATGACAAAAACCTGGCATTTGAACATGGGTTTGTATATTTTTTATAGCCACTGTACATGCGTTTTATCCTCAGATTAAAATTATTGTTATGTGCTTGATGTGCCTCACCTTTGGCCCTGGCTCCTCCCCTCTGACTGCACTAGGACATATTGCCACCTGATAAAATAACACATTGATTCGTGCCATATAAAAGTGAGACGTGTCAATTCAGATTCTTTGTCAAATATACACTAATGAAACAATTTACATCAGCAGCCTAACAACTGTCATGATAATAAAAACTAGTTAATCTATAGCACCAAATCATCAGTCAGTCACCTGTGAGCTCGCCTCTCCACCTCTGTCTGAGCTACAACATGGCAGAGCTGCCTCTGTCACCTGATAAATAACGGTGAGACATTCCACATACATGCAGTCTCACACGTGCTTCAAATACAGTCATGAACCAACAAGTCATCATCCAACTTCACCTGTGATCTTGTGTCACCATTACTCTCTGAGCTTTGTGTTGGTCCTTCTGTCACCTGACAAATAGGACACATGACAATAAGAATAAAATGTGGAGCTGCTTCAGTGTTTCTGTCACTTTGTGCAGATCGTGACTCATCAGTAATGTTTGTAGGCTGAGTGCATTTTTAAAACAATTTGTGCAAACTGTACTACAAGGTGGAATATTCCCAAAATCATGACTACCTCATGATACTGGAATGTGGTCTGTGGTCTGACGACAATTTGTCCACAACTGACATCTACAGTTCTCTCTGTTAGGTAGATTGTGCCTGGATCCCTCTTGTGTATCTTACATTTTAAAACAACTGCAATATTATACTACAGCAATGGTGAAATAAGAGAATAAGTGATAACTTTATTTTAAAGCAGTAGGGTCTCACATTTCTTCTTCTTCTTCTTCTTCTTAACACCTCTGAAGAAGAAGGCTGCCAGTTTAGAATTAATATCCACGTGTGTGAAAAGGAAACACCCAAAGCTACAAAGCTACCATCTTCTTTCAGTGTATGCTGGCAGATTTTACCACAAAGCACAAAGCAAACACGTTCTCACAACAAGAAGACTATTCTTAGCCAAACCAGAAAAAATGGTGACAGGTCTCACCAGTTTCAGGGGTTAGTTAACTAGAATCAGCAAAAGAACTGTGGTTTTAGCTTAAGAAATTTAAAGAAGTCAAAAATACTCACTGTATTAAAATAATGTTTGGTAAGTTTTTCTCTTTATATTTCTTACAGTTGCTCAGTTAATGACCAAAATGGAGGGCTTGAAAACAAGGGGCTCAATTTACAATTTCACTGTATATGTAAAATGAAAATAACTGGCTGCATAGACTGCAGCTAACTGGCCCTTAAGGCCATACCATACCATACCATACCATACTATATTAGGTTACACATGAATAAAGTATGAAAGCAATATTTTCACCAGTTTAACCAAAATTTCCATACTAATTGAAATGTCTTTTCCAAGGCAGAAGGCCTTTTTTTAAACATTAATGTTAACATCAGTCAAGTATGTTTATGAGGCTAAATAATAAAGAAGACCTTCATCCATGTACATGTACATAATTATACCATGACCTAGTTACACAAGCACACCAAACCATCACAGCACAGCTTCTTTTCTAAAGCACAGCTTCTTCCAGCTGCTACATGACATAAGTTGAAAGAATCAACTAAACAATCTCTACATTTTTTATGTATATCATTCACACAAACCCGAGTTACACTCAGCACATGATTATTAGGACACTAGTTTGCTGTTTCATTTTTCGCCACTAGATGTCGCTAAAACAAAGCTTTTAATGAGTTAACTCATTTTCATTAAAGCTTATGTTAACCATTCCTCGCCATCAGTCCCCTGACCGTGGTCGGGAGACGCAAGGGGAGATGCTTCCTCCAGGGCCGAAGTTTGTCCTCCTTCGGGGTTAACTCCCTTCACTTTTGTGGAGTAGTGAGGCAGACAGAAATCAGCTGAGGCACCGGAGAGTACTGATAATAACAGTACTGCACACTTCGAAAACACACTGCATAGGCTGTAGCCCATTAGAACGCTGCTCCCGGTCGCCCTCTCTACCCATGACACACTGGCTGTTTCCCAATTCATGGTCTGCAGCCTTAAAGTACGTACAGCCTCAACGATCCTCAAGGGCCACGTACTTAAAGACCGCTAAGGCCGGAAGTGCGAGGCTTGTGAAATGGGACGTCTAGCCTCCGTTGCGCTGCCCAGGTTGCCTAGCAACCATGATACTAACAGCTGGAAACGTTTCATACAGCTTTGTTTAACAGAAATGAAGGAGAAAATCATTTGTTCAAGTGTTTGTTTGTTTCTACATGAGCTTTGATCATTCGCTGTAAGATTAAGCTCAGCTATTGAACGGCGTATATTTTAAAGTAAAGGCTTTAAAACCAAGTTAGTACAAACGTCACTAATGTTACATAACTTTGCCGACATGTGGCAACAGTAATGTTTTAATGGTCTTCGTTATTAAACATTTGCACATAAATACCGTAAGTGACATAATGTAACAAGTGTCACCTGGCAGTTTGTTGCTCTCTGCCAGGTGATTGGCTGAAGAGCTGTGAAAAGGTAGTGGGTGTGTGGGGTGAAGTCAGCGCTCTTCTGTGGAAAAAAACAGAGGCAATTAATTCACTCAGGTGCGAGTGGGTATACTGTCGGTAAGAGACTTTTGCCATTTTTGTTTGGATCTTTTGCATGTGCCTATTTTTAATGTGTCATTGGACTTTTTTAGTGTGACCACGAATTTTAATAGAAGAATTGATCAAGCCCTAGATCGACTGCGCGCAGGGAAACTGATCAATATTGTAGGTATATTGAGTGTTTGTTTTAGCTTCATGATTTTGAATGGTTTCATAAAATTGCTATTTTATTGGGTAATATTTTAATTGATAATGTTGTTTGTTTTTCAGCTGTGCTGTCTCTGCTGTCCTTTTTTTCGTTCTTTTGATTGATTTGTAATTTTGTTTTGGTTAGTCCGTCCAGCCGTAAAGGTGGTTATTGATTGAGAGTAAGTTGTGTAAGGGCGGACTAACCTCCCTTTTGTTTTTGTTTTTTTGTTTAATTGTTTGTGCCACTTCCCTTTTTCTCCCAGATCACAGGCCATACATAGCACTGATTCCCAGCTGCGCTGAGACCCGAATTGTTTGCAGTGTGTGCCACGATTGCAGTGTCGCTAAGCGGGGTGTGACGGGTTGCAGTGTTATTTTCACAGAGTTTGTGTGGTAAGTCTCATGTGCAGCTGGGATATCAGCAGGATGTGTTGTAAGTCCTGTCTGGAAATGACTGGGAATTATTATGTCTAATTTATGTAATAAATAAACGATCAATTTATTTCTTTGCCCGTTTACTCATCCTTTGTCCTCGGTTACAATAATATTCAGTACTTAAAGTTTACTCTTCTTTTTTTTTTTCGGCAAAATTATCCACACCCACCGCTGCGCTATGCATTGTGGGATATGTTGGGCCACGAAGTCTACACCGCCACATCCTTAAAATTCAGGGAAATGAAGGACGCATTTGAGGGCCGCATTTCGAGCAGCCTTTGAATTGGGACAGCCTTCGTCGCGTGGCGGTGACGTAACCGCACTTAAAATGCAGCCTTTAAGGCTGCAGACCCTGAACACAGCCTCTCTCTCTCTCTTTTTCTTCCGCTCCCCGCGTTTCCTTCACGCGCATGCTCACACACACTCCTTACTGCACCCAGCCACACACAAGACGGCAATTCCCGCAACACTTAGAAAGCGGTTCAACACTGGTTCACTAGTGCTAACCAAAGTACAAAATAATGCATGTCAAAAGGACAAATTAGTGATGGATCAAACAATAATGAAGCATCACTAATAGTGTGTTTTTCAGACACTATGAGTGAAACCTCACATTGACGCGTGTATCGCTTTAAGAGAAATCATGTGACCGGCACAGCTGCTGTGTCTTGTGGTGTAGAGGCGCCAAATTCTGAAGCCTAACTTTTTGACTCATTTGCATTTATGCTGAGGGGAGGACATGAGGTACTACAACAGAACCGCAGAGAAAAAAGGACATTTTCTCCAGTCTGAGATTGTTTTGATATCATATTAGGGTAAATTAATATTTTTTATCTAGATAAATGTGTATTTCCCCCTATATTACAAGCAGTTAAGCACACACCACTGTCACGAGCACTTTACTTTATAAACAAAACCTTTACCTTTTATGTAACATTTTTCACTTATACTAAAGTGAAACAAAGTTTAAAAGTCTACATTTGAGATACCGTATTTGTGATTAGTTAAATTATGATTAGTCAGTCATAATATTTTGTTATAATCAAATGACCTGAAATACATACACTACCCTTCATTCAGTTATAATTCTATTATAAGCTGGTTATGCAGCTAGTTATGTTCAGTCTTTATCCAGGTTATCTGCAGTGATTTTTTTTATTTTTTTAATCCAACACATGTCGCTCTTGAGTGTCACACCAACACAGTGTGGACACAGAAAAGTGAATGTCCCACACACTCCAAGACATCATCTACTCCTCTCTATCTTAACTAGGTTAGTGTCACATGAAGGTTAATTATAATCTTCATGGAACACAGCCATGAGGGGGAGCACAACAAAGAGCAAGAGAAGACTGAGACAACATGTATACACAGGAAAACATGTGGGAGCATGTTTTCCTGTGTCTCATCACAGATGATGAGACACAGGAAGCAGAACTAGACCCAAGAGACAAGGAATAACAGAACAAAATAAAACAGACAAAAACTAAAAAGCACAAAAGATCAGATCAATAACTGAAGACGATAAAGTTAGAACATAAAATATTCCATCCATTTGCTTCCGCTTATCCTTTTTAGAGCTGCGGGGGGACACTGGAGCCTATCCTAGCTGTCATAGGCCGAAAGGCGGGGTACACCGTGTCTGCTGTAATTATGTCACTCTGCTCCACACTGATGTTTGTCCTGTTCGTCTCTGCAGGTGAGATTTAACTTTGAGTTGCATAGTAAAAATGTTTCCCTAAGACTTGAGTTTTTAATATACTGTACTTTTATAAATGTTAACATTAAATACTGTGTGTGTTTCTAATTGGCTGCTGTAGAAGTGAACAGCTGTACTTTGACCTTTAACCTGTCTAATCTGCGTTGTTTCCTCTTTCAGATGAGAAAAAACATCACAGCTGAGTCTGGACAGAACGTGACTCTGACATGTCGAGCTTCAAACAACAACATCGTGAGGGTAGAGTGGAGCCGAGCTGACCTGGGAAAAAATGATGTGCTTTTGTACCTGGACGGACACGTTCACTCAGATGACCAGCATCCATCTTTTAAGAACCGGGTGGATCTGCAGGACAGACAGATGAAGGATGGAGACGCGTCTTTGATTCTGAAGGATGTGATGATTAATGATGCTGGGACATACGAGTGTGAGGCCTTCATTAGAGGAACAAACGTGAGAAAGAGAGCTAATCTAGTTGGTGAACCCATCAGTATCGTCACACTGAAAGTTGATCCTCCAGGTGAGTGAGTAGAGTTGAGTGTGTGTGTGATCAGAGGTGAAGCTGCTTCCTGGTTGTTGATGTTTGTTTCTAAAGATGCTGTTGATGAGACTTTGTAGAAAGCAGCTGGTCTGAGTGATGTGATCAGAGTGCAGTAGATAATGTCTGACAGCAGTTTGAAGAGGAAATGGATTCTGTTCTGTTCTTCACTCATCACCTACCTGACACCTCACACCTGTTTCTCACCTGCAGGTCAGCCAGGAGGAGGCACAGAGGATGGATCTGTTGGACTGAAAGTTGGTCTGTCAGTTTGTGCTACAACAAGATTTGAACTTGTTACTTCTTCAAAAACATTTTTGAACTATTTCATTTTTGAAAAGCTTTTTCCTTGTGTGGAATAAAACTTCAGTAAGTTACTTTTGATCTACTGAAAAGTAGATGGGATGTACAGATCACTTTCTTTATCTTTAAGTGGATTTTTGTTCTATCCTGACGATCAGAAGAGTGTTTGAAGGTTTCAGAGATGCTTCAGAACAACAGTAAGTGTTTAAAATGAGCTTCCGGCCTTTTAGATGATTGCAGTCACTTGATTTCCAGGAAGTGCTGCACCTGATGCATGCTCGCTCTCTCTGCAGACTATTTGCTGCTGCCTGTCTCTACATGTTTTCTCTGTTTCTGCTGCTTCTTTGTCCTCACTGTAAACAGATGTACTGAGAGACTCCTGCACTGATGTTTCATAGGAAAGTCCAAACAGCCTCACTGCTTCTCCATGAAGAACAAAGATTTGCTCTCTGTGGCTCCAACACAACTTAAAGACAATCAAAGGTGGACAAAGTTCTTCAGAACAGCTCTAAAGGACCTTTGACTTTATTCATTAGAATAAGTTTATTTGAATTTACTGACAGACAGAGTGGAAGGTTTTCTCTACACCTTGACCTATTTTCGTGTTCATTTCCTGTCACTGTAAAACCCCTTGTTACGTTGTTACATGTATGTGGTTAAGTGTAGGTGTGATGGTTTTGCTAAGCAGACGTGTCTGTAAAACAGGATGTCAAAGCGAAACAAGAGTCAATTGGTTCAACGTGGTGATGGAGTAGAGCTCACCTACAAAGTATTTTTGAGAGTTCCAGACGTCCTTCAGAACAACAGTAAGTGTTTTCTTTCTTTTTCTAAAACTCACGTTCACTCTTTTAAGCTAAAAAACGTTTCAGTTTACAATTTACCTTAATGGATAATGTGAAGAGAAAATTTAACAGAAAGCCTCAAATTCTAAAACTGATGAGTCTTTGTTCTTTAATCGGACAGCACTGGATGAACTGGTGATTTACACAGGCTACTGGTTTTGCAAACTGGTGCAAGTTGCTGCTGGTTGGCAGGTTAGTCAGAGTTATGTCGTGGTGTTGTTTGATAAGTAAGCTGAAGCCTAAATCATAGCAGGAAGAGATGGAGCAGAATGTGAGCTTGAAACTTGCTGTGGGAAACAAACTCGGTGCAGAGACAAAACAAACTTCTGCTTCAAAGACAAAAAAGTGTTCATACATGACGACTGACACATGAAACAGGTTAGAATTTGTTTCTGTGGAGATCGTTCAACAACCGAACACTAAAACTTTTCCACTTTGCCTCGTTTTTATGACGCACTTATTTCTGCGCATCCTCAGTTTAACCTACCAAACGTCACAAACGCCACGTCTTCACGAGACACGGAAGAGTTTGAACCGCAGCTTTAGCTTTATTTACACCTTAAATGTAATCTGATGTAGTCAGGTTTAAACTCAGGTTCAGTTATTCGGTGAAAATACCGACAGACTCAGACATTTAGAACAAACTAAGAGTCAGATCAGCAGAAACAAAAACACGGAAATGTCTGCTGTAACTGCGTCGCTCTGCTCCACGCTGATGTTTGTCGTGTTCGTCTCTGCAGGTGAGATTTAACTGTTATAAAACAAACTGAATATGACTTTGGTTAAATTATTAACAATATTTAAAGAGTTATTTTCATATTGATTCAGTTTGTGTGTGTGAAGGTGACATGAGGCTGGGTGGACAGTGGCTGTAACCCAGCAGTGACAGACACAAAGAAGTGTAATGTGTGTGTCAGTGTGAGTATCAGGAATCGGTATACAGCTAGAAAATGTATATATTATTTTATATAAGCTTACAATCAGCAGTGTGTACTGATTGGTCTTTATTTTGATGGGCACACCATGCGACCAATCCTGAGCAAAGACAGACTCTGATCATGTGTGTTTTCCTGAGTAGTAGTAAATGCATAAAAGTTTGGCTTTTGTGAAAACAATTATTGAAAATTTCTTCCTTGAAAAAGACCAAATATACAGTTCATTACATAAAGTCTACAAAGTGTGTTTGAATGCTAGAGATGCAGAGTTGTGTGTGTGTAGCATGAGTGTCTACATGAGTCTCACAGGCCTGAATGTGCAATTGATGGCATTTATGATTATAATTCAAGATTTGTAACTTGTTTGATCACCAGAAACAAATGGATATTTAGGACTTTCAACTCAGAAAAGTTTCAGTTTTTCATTTTCTAAAATAGAAATTTCTGGGGGTTTTTTTTTCTTAAAAACACAGTTATTAATAAAACTGGGAAGTCTAGGTAATGAACTACTAGAAATGTTTCTGTAATTTTACACATTTAATTCTACAGTACAGTGGTAGTGATGGGTTGATTACATCTCATGGAGGGCATGGCGCATCCTACTTTCTGAACCTTTTTCTTTCCACGATGGAGATCCTTCAGTCTGCTGTTCACATATTGTGGGATTATTGGGATTTAAAAAAGGGAAGTCATTAGATATCATTTGGGATGAATCGTTATAATTATCTGTTTGTCATGGTCCTGGGTCGTGCGACCCAGTGTTTTGTGTTTAACCTATTTTGATGATTATCGTTTATGGTTTGTTTAGGTTCACTAGGTAGTCCAGCCAGTTGTATATATTAAGTCTCCCTTGCCCTTCGTGTGTGTTTAAGTCTGTGTGTCTTGTATTGTCAAGTTCATGCTGTCAGTTATGTCATCTCCCCTGTACTACGTCTCCCCGGTTCATGTGTTATGTCTAATCTCCATGTTTCCTGTTTTACTTTGAAAGCCTGTATTCAATGTCAGTGTATTCAGTTTCACTCCTCCTGTCCTGTCGTTAAGTTCATGTGTGTCAGCTGTGCTCCCATGTGTGGCCACTTCCCCTGATCATCCCTCATGTGTATTTAGTCTCTGTGTTTCATACAGTCTGTGTCGCGTCGTCTGTGTTTCGTATCCTCAGCCATAGCCTTTTCATAGTTTGTGTCCAGTTTAGATTTCTGTTGAGCTTCTGCTCTTGTGCTGCCCTCATTCTTGTTCGTTCCTTTCAATCAGCCACAATAAAAGGCTCGCTTTTGTTTAAATCTACTCCTTCATTCTCGCTTGTGTTCGCACCTGGGTCCACCACACACATCTCCACACGGTCTGCCTCCGCAGATCGTGACACTGTTATTATTTCCCCTTTCTGTTGTGTCATTTTTACCAGTTTGTTCATAGAGGAGAGAGTCCTGGGAAAGCAAGCAGGTAAGTTGGAAGCAGAAATCCCCATGAAGTGGAGTGTTTAGAGCTTGAACTTGTTCATAAGTATTGTTAGATGATTGACAGCTTGATGTGAAAAGGTATGCCAGGCTGTTGAGTGTGAGCTGAGAATGCCATGGAGGGAGGAAGAAGGCCCATCTATCCCACAACCTGGGCTCATCTGCAGAAGCGTAAGATTGTACTTTGACCTTTAACCTCTCTGCTCTGTGTTGTTTCCTCTTTCAGACCAGACAATCATCACAGCTGAGTCTGGACAGGACGTCACTCTGCCATGTGGAGTTACAAACGACAACAAAAAGATCATAGTTGTAGAGTGGAGCAGAGCTGACCTGGAGCCACAACATGTTCTTTTGCAACAAAATGGGCAGTTTGATCCTGATGGTCAGCATCCATCTTTTAAGAACCGGGTGGATCTGAAGGACAGACAGATGAAGGATGGAGACGCGTCTTTGATTCTGAAGAATGTGACGATTAATGACAATGGAACATACGAGTGTCGAGTTCAGAGACGGAGAGAAATTTTAAGTCTCATCACCAGTGTCTACCTGAGTGTTGTTCCTCCAGGTGAGCGATCAGAGCGGAGAAGCAGTGTCCTTGCTTGTTGTTTACTGATTATAAGTTGGAGGATATTGAGTTCTGAGCTAACGCTAAATCGGGGGATATAGAAAATGGTACTTCAAATCAAATCACTTTTATTGTCACATCACATGTGCAGGTACATTGGTACAGCACATGCGAGTGAAATTCTTGTGTGTGAGCTTCACAAGCAACAGAGTTGTGCAAAATACAATAGTGTGTGTGTGTGTGTGTGTGTGTGTGTGTGTGTGTCCCAGTCTGTAGACTCCAAACACGCTCGAAGCTCCTCCACAGCCTCGTTGCTCCACAGTTTTTTTTTTTAGTCCTCACGACAGGTTTGGAGAGCTTCAGCCTCTGTCTGTACGCGGGGATCAGGTGGATCATGACGTGGTCAGAAAGTCTGAGTGAAGTGCGATAGGCCCCGCTGATCGTGCTGTAACAGTGGTCTAATGTCCTCTCCTCTCTGGTCGGGCATTTAATATACTGCTTATATTTCGGAAGCTCATGGCTCAAATTGGCTTTGTTAAAGTCCCCAAGAGCAATGATGAGAGAGTCTGGGAATGTCCGCTCCATGTGCAGTATCTGCTCCGCGAGTGTGCACTGAGCTGCCTGTGCATCTGCATCTGGCGGGATGTAAACAGCGGCCAGGATGAATGAAGCAAACTCCCGCGGAGAATAAAACGGTTTGCAGTGAATAAAAAGGTATTCCAGAGAGGGAGAGCAGTGCTGAGCAATCACTGTTACATCTGTGCACCAGCCACTATTAATGTAGAAGCAGACACCTCCACCTGTAGTCTTACCACAGAGAGAGGCCTGCCGGTCCGCGCGCAGCAGATGAAAGCCCTCCAGCTTGAGCGCGCAGATGTCCTCACAGAGCCACGACTCCGTGAAACATAAGACACAGGAGGAGGCAAAGTCTCTGTTCATGCTTCTCATCAGGTCCATTTCGTCTATCTTATTCCTGAGTGAGCGTACGTTGGAAAGGAAGATCCCAGGAAGAGCAGTTCGCAGTCCACGTCTCCTCAGACGCACGAGTGCGCCGGCTCGCTTTCCTCTCCTTCGGTGTCTCACTTTCCTGATCAAAGTCTGTCATAAATCTGCCGCAGATGCGACAAATATTGGAAGTAAATCCACAGGTGTTGTAGTCCTGTGGTTAAGAAGCTCTTCTCTGTTGTAAGAATATCCAGCGGAGTGCCCAGACACACAAGTTATGCACAAAAACAAAACAGAAGTAGTGTACTGAAGTACCAGGGCATCCATACGCGGCGCCATCTTGGTCAGGAAAAAAGTATTTTCTTTGCAATACTTTGAAGGACTTTACAACTATTTTGCTCTCTAATATGTATCTTCCCCTTATTGTTGTATATATTCTTACTGTCTGCTATTTATATTTTATTCCAGCACAATTGGTGTGTAGCACCCACAATTTCGTGGTACATGTACAACAACAAATAAAGGGATATTCTATTCCTGTTTTTATGCTTGTTTTTTCTGAACACATCCTACCTGTTTCTTACCTGCAGGTCAATCAGGAGGGAACAAAGATGGAGGGAAGGAGGCAGGAGGGAAGGAGGCTGGATCTGTTGGCCTGATAGTCGGTCTGTCAGTTTCTGCTGTGCTGCTTGTTGTTGCTGTTGTTGGATTTTTGATCTACAGAATACTTAAGCAGAGTCAGGATTTATACCAGCCTCCTGTTGAACTGCAGCCTGTTTGAAATGTCTCAGAGTTTTTTCCAGATGAACTCTGTGTCTCCTGCTCAGAAATTTATTTTTGCTCAGGAATACAAGTAAATCACTATAAGTTAGCATCTTAATCAACCAAAAAATAATATGATTTAGTTATTTTTTTAGCATTACTAAAAGGCCCTCTGAACACAAAAGCATTACTTCAGCATTAAAAATATTTATTAATCCACAGGCGTTGTTGTTGAGGTTACTTTTTGGTTATGCCATGTTTACCAGTAATTATGAATTGGGAGAAAAGGTTGTTTGAAATCATTTTTCTTCTAAAATAATGTTTTATGTAACTTCATTATTTTTGTTTGGGAAATGTTTTGGTTTATTCCATTTGTATTATGTTTGTGTAGATCAGAATACTTTATTAACCCCTGGGGACACTATGAGTGAGATTATTGAGTGAATGGATTCTTTGCTGTTAGAAAAATTATTAGTTATGGAACACTCTCTGAAATTAGAGCTATACAGCACTTTTTACAGTATGATGAAGGATTACATCTCTGTCCCTGTCTCTCTGTTAATCCACACTTTTAAAGAACTGGCTCTTGTGCCTATGTGCTGCTGATGGTGTTCAGGATCCCTTTGTCAGTCAGAGTATTACAGTGTACACTATCATAAAACTAAAGATAAAAAATGTGTTAAATGTGGCCCCAGAGTCAGACGTTTCCTGGAAGGAAGATTTAAAGCTTCAAGTTGGATCCTTGAAGCTTTAAATCTTCCTTCCATTGTGGAAGCAGATTTCTTTTCTGTTGTATTAATCACATATTTAAATTATTTCACATTATTAACTTTCTCACTTAGTTGTATGCATGTTCACTACAGAGCTCTACACTGAGTCCATTGTAACGGGAGATGCTAAAAACATAACAATGTGAGAGGGGCCAACGTGTAACCGTTTGTGGAATGTTCTTTGTCTGTGTCTCTGTACATAAGATGTAAGGGCGGTGGCCACAGTTCAGAGATGGTGCTGGTGTTTCACTGGGATGCTCTCTCCACATTGCAGTCTGTTTATTAAACCCACTTCAAATCAAGCTCACTGGGTGTGTTGCAGGTTATTGTTAAATTTTCCAAAACACCATCCATCCTCTTCTACTTATTCTTGTCATGGCCACAGGAGGTGGGGCTGGAACCTGTCCCAGCTACCACTGGGCGAGGGGAAGTGTGCAGCCTGGACAGGTTGCCAGCCTGACGCAGGGCCAACACAGACAGACAACCAGTCACGCTCACATTTACAATTACGAGCAATTTAAATCTATCAATTAGCCAAACCCCACTAACTTTTTAACTCTTTCTTGCATGAGAAAGTCTGTTACTTTAACTTGAACATTTCAAGAACTGTTTACACTCTGGCGATTTATTTTTCATTTTCCAGGACTTTGTCCATTACTTAACGATACTTAAGATTTGCATAGCAGTACTTTTTACTGCTGATTGTGTTTGTGAAATATGTTCAGTGTACTATGGAATAAACAATTTATCGTAGAAGTATTACAACCTGGTCAGAAAGTGGAATGAACTCCACAGTCAAAGAGTCCATTGTTCATATTTTTGAAATCAAGTAAACAGCCATTTTATTAGGAACAGCACATGCTCATCATGCCAAAAGAAATTGCGGAAGTGTCACTGATTATCTGCTTGTATCAATGTCAGTATTTTAGGTCCAACATCTCCCTCTAGTGGCCATTTATAGAATAGAAAAAAATAAAATAGAATTCAACTTTATTGTCATTGCACATGCACAGGTAAAAGGCAACGAAATGCAGTTTGCATCCATCCAGAAGTGCTTTAGCCATGATATAGATATATTACAAATATATATTAGCAGTAATATAGATATGTGAGTATATTACAGAAATGGGTCTATTATGGTATGTTATAATGTACACAGTATGAAGTTGGTGGTGTCATGTCTGCTTTGGTTGTAGTTGTTGGGTTCCCCCGCTCAAAACGAGCATAAAAATCTACCTTGTTTTTGTAATGGTGTTTGGCTTTTTTGATGCCCTTCTTTAGATTAGCCCTGGCTGTGCTGTAGGCGTGTGCATCTCCTGACCTAAAGGCGGTGTTGTTGCGGGCCTCCAGGAGGAGACGAACATCCCGGTTCATCCAAGGCTTCTGGTTGGGGTACATGGTGATCCGTTTCTGGGTTGTGACACTATCTGTGGTTTTGGAGATGTAATCCAGTACAGATGAGGCGTACTGGTCCAGGTCTGTGTGGGTGAACATATTCCAGTCTGTGTTTTTAAATCTGTCCTGGAGCACTGCGTCTGTCCCCTCTGGCCGCACTTTAATTG
Organism: Rhamphochromis sp. 'chilingali'; assembly: GCF_963969265.1. Taxonomy (NCBI): domain Eukaryota; kingdom Metazoa; phylum Chordata; class Actinopteri; order Cichliformes; family Cichlidae; genus Rhamphochromis; species Rhamphochromis sp. 'chilingali'. The sequence goes on along the minus strand of NC_137929.1, from coordinate 60,858,349 downwards.
TCCTCACAGCAGGTTTCACACGTAGGATGAGTGATGAATAGGACTTTGGAGTTGACGTCACGCCGCAATGCATTTTCAGGGTCTACGAATCAAAACAAACACACTGTGTTGGAACGACGATTACAAGATGCTTAAAAGCAGCTCAAAAGAGAATGAACTGTATAGAGACCGATTTCGTTCAGAGGGGAAGCAGCAGTACTTGCACAAAATAGCGTGCATTGGAAATGTGGACCCGTATGAAATACGGCCGTGGAGTAGAAACCCTGAAGACCAACCGCTACTGATGTAGCCTGACATATTTTCGGACCTTATCTGTGGAGTCAGCGCGTACAAGTCGTCATTCAAACAAAGGTAAGTCAGCTCGAGTACTGCGAGTGAAATGCGTTTGATTTCCCTGCAAAATTTCACATTAGTGCAGCATAAATTCATTCATGAGGGGAAATTACAGTGAGAACATGTGGAGGCTGTTAGGTTATGGTTCTAGGTTCACTGAAGTTGCACCATTTTTACAAACCAATTCTGGTTCATCTGTTTCACTCAACAATCGGCCATGTGCGTATGAAAACAAAGGCACTGCGCATGCGCGTTTTACTCATATTCTATCGCGATATTTCATTTTCCTATCGTTGCCTAACATTATACCGGTTTTACCGTGAACGGTATAATATGGCCCAGCCCTAATTAGCACATCAGATGCTGCTCACGACCTAATGAAATTCATAAAGGTATGATTTTTAGAAATGTGTTAAACTAGCTTTCTCTTTTGATGAGAACAGATGCAGATTATCAGATGTTTTAAGAGGGCAAGGGGCTCCACCGCGCAGCAGATGTATCTATGCCAGACAGGCTTGGTGTTGCAGCACCGGCATGTCATTGTTTCCATTTAAACTAAATGTACAAATTGGAACAAAAATAATTGTGCGCCCGTAGTAAAACATTTTAATATTGTCTTAATTTTAGGCAGCAATGCTGCCACTCAACATCAGATTACCAATTTTGTTTAATGTGAATCATTAAAGCACCACTTCCTGCCATAAAGGACATCTACAGGAAGCGGTGTCTGAAAAGGGCTGGGAAAATCATCAAAGACCCCAGTCACCCATCACATGGACTCTTCACCCTCCTGCCCTCTGGGAGGCGCCACAGGAGCCTCCGGACTAAGACCACCAGGTACCGGAACAGCTTCTTCCCCACAGCTGTCAGACTCCTGAACTCTGCCTCCTGACATCTGTCCCACGTTAATCTCATGGACTGGACATACACACACCCACAATGGACAACTGTACCCTCAAACACACAATAATAACATGGACATACCAAGATGGTGCGGCCACGTCCAGACGCCTTCCTGACCGCTCCGCTCCGACTATCCACTTTTCTTGTTTTTTACCTATTTTTTGCTCTGGTTTACATCCCAAAATCCTCTAGTCTTATAGTATACGACAGCGGATCACTTGTAAACATCGGTGCCAAGGTTGCACATCTAATCTTGGACACTTTTAAACCTGACCCTTCCTGGCCGCCAGAGATTCTACGCGGCGCGGAGAACAACAAAGGACGGGCCGCTCATCCGAGGCGCAGAACAAAGAAGCGCCGGGGAAAACGCGCTGGTATTAGGAACAGACTGAGACAGCAGGCGCATCGCGCACCACTGCCCAGTATCCTACTGGCCAATGTACAATCCATGGAGAACAAGCTCGATGACCTAAGAGCAAGGGTCACCTTCCAACGTGACATGAGGGACTGCAACATTCTGTGCTTCACGGAGACATGGCTGACCCCCACCGTGCCGGACCAGGCCGTAACTCCGTCGGATTCATTCTTTGTGCTCCGCGCGGACAGAACGGCAGAGTCGAACAAAACCAAAGGTGGAGGAGTGTGTTTCATGGTAAACAGAAAGTGGTGTGATGCCAGGAGCATTTCTACTGTCTCCAGCGGCTGCTCGCCACATCTGGAGTTCCTGAGCATTAAGTGCCGCTCTTTCTATCTGCCCCGTGAGTTCACCTCAGTCATCGCCACGGCGGTCTACATCCCACCCCAAGCAGACACAGGTATGGCTTTGTCCGAATTACATGATGTGCTGAGCTCGCTTCAAAACAAGGACCCGGGCGCAGCCCTCATTGTAGCAGGAGACTTTAACAAAGCGAACCTCAGACAAGTCATGCCAAACTTTTACCAGCATGTCTCGTGTCCAACGAGAGGGGATCGAATTTTGGATCACTGCTACACGCCATACAAGCAGGGCTACAAAGCTGTCTCACACCCGGCTTTTGGGAAGTCTGACCACAACGCCATCTTCCTCATTCCCCAGTATAAACAAAGCATACGGAGGGAAGACGTGACCAAGAGGGAGGTAAAACGGTGGACTGCCCAATCAGAAGCTACGCTACAGGACGCACTCAACGACGTAGACTGGGACATGTTCAGAGCATGCGCAGTCGACATCAACGAGTTTACGGAAGTAGCAGTATGCTTCGTCAATATGCTAGCGGAGGAGATTATCCCCACTGCGAGAGTCACCACATTCCCAAACCAGAAACCGTGGATGGACAGATCGATCCGCACTGCAGTAAACGCCAGGACCGCCTCCTACAACGCGGGTCTCGCCACTGGCGATATGAGCGCCTACAAAGCGGCCTCATACGGCGTGCGGCGCGCGGTGAGAGATGCCAAACGCCGGTACCGGGAACGTGTGGAGTCCCGCTTCCACCAGGGCGACACACGGAGTATGTGGCATGGACTACGCACCATTACGGACTACAAAGCCAGGGACACTGCGCCGATCAACGCCGACTCTGCATTCACCAACGAGCTGAATCGGTTCTACGCCCGTTTCGAGGTTAGCCAGGCGGCTAATGCTATCTACCGCCTGACTACCGAGGACAGTGACGTCATCAGCGAGAGACCGGTGACCAGCATCGCGGAGCATGACGTCCGAGCGGCACTGAGGAGAGTGAACACAAGGAAAGCGGCGGGGCCAGACGGCATCACCGGCCGTCTGCTGCGCTGCTGCGCTGACCAGCTAGCAGGTGTGTTCACTTACATCTTCAACGAGTCCCTGGCGAAGTCTGTGGTCCCCACATGCTTCAAAAGATCCACCATCATCCCTGTGCCCAAGAACAGCAAACCCTCATCCCTGAACGATTACCGGCCAGTTGCACTGACCTCGGTAGTAATGAAGGTGTTTGAGAGGTTGCTGAAGAACATCATCTCCTCCTCCATCCCAGACACCACAGATCCGCTGCAGTTCGCCTACAGATCCAACAGATCCACAGAGGATGCCATCGCCCACGTCCTACACACCACTCTCAGCCACGTGGACAAGAAACAGGGTAACTATGTGCGAATGCTGTTTGTTGATTACAGTTCAGCGTTTAACACAATAGTGCCCTGCAGACTGTTCACAAAGCTGAGGGATCTGGGTCTTAACAGCCGTCTGTGTGCATGGGTGTTGGACTTCCTCACTGGCAGAACTCAGGTGGTGAGGGTGGGCAGGTGCTTCTCCAACAGCATCACCATCAAGACAGGAGCACCTCAGGGATGTGTCCTCTCGCCACTGCTCTACTCCCTCTACACTTCAGACTGTGTGGCCACCCATGGCTCCAACACCATTGTGAAGTTTGCTGACGACACAGTGGTGTTGGGTGCCATCTCCAACAACGATGAGGCGGCCTATATGGATGAAGTGAAGAATCTGGCATCGTGGTGCCAGGACAACCACCTCCAGCTGAACGTCAGCAAGACCAAGGAGCTGGTGGTGGACTTCAGAAGGGGTCAGCACAGAGACTACAAGCCCATTATCATCAATGGAGCTCCAGTGGAGAGGGTGCAGTCCTTCAAGTGGTGTTCACATCTCCTCAGACCTGACATGGGCTGCCCACATTCAGGTCCAGACCAAAAAAGCTAGGCAGCGCCTGTATCACCTACGACAACTGAGGAAGTTCAGGGTCTCTCCAAAGATCCTCAGGATTTTCTATACAGGCGCTGTGGAGAGCATCCTCACACAGAACATGACATCGTGGTTTGGGAACAGCTGTGTGAAGGACCAAAAAGCTCTCCAGAGAGTGATCCGTACAGCAGAACGCTGCTGCAGGATTGCTCTCCCCCCGCTTCAGGACACCTACACCAGGAGATGCCGGACTAGAGCAGCGCAGATACTGAAGGACCCGTCCCATCCTGGCAACAAACTGTTCCAACTTCTGCAATCTGGTAGAAGGTTCCGCATCTTCCGGGCAAGGACAGAGAGACTCAAGAGGAGCTTCTATCCCCAAGCCATCCGTGCCCTAAACACACACACCCGCCCGCTCACATCATCTATAATTGACTGAGACAGGACTCTTCCAGACACTCTAAACCAAGGCACAATGTACATTTCAATTCCTTTAACTTTAAATATGTTTATATTGTCTATCCTGTAAAATAGTCAGATGTCTATTCATATTAATGTACAGAATTCACCTGCTAGCTGCTACTACTGCACATTCACCCAGTGTATATACTATATTTTTATTTATTTATTTATTTAACCTTTATTTAACCAGGAATGTCCCGTTGAGATCAAAGACCTCTTTTTCAAGGGAGTCCTGGCCAAGAGGCAGCACATTTCAAGACAAATACATACGAACAAACAAAGTTAAAATTACACAAAACAATTACACATTATTGAGGCAGCCTGTAGGCCTTTGAGTTTAGTTTTAAAAACATTTAAAGACAACAATTCAGTTAGTTTCCAGTCTTTCTGTAACATGTTCCATGAAAAAGGCGCAGAGTGGACAAAGGCTTTCTTACCCAGCTCTGTGCGGACAAGGGGAACAGACAACAGCAGCTGATCATTTGAGCGCAAGGAGTAAGAACCACTATTTGTCCTTGTGACCAAAGTACAAATATAAGGAGGCAGCAATCCAAGCATAGCTTTGTAAATAAAAGTGTACCAATGCCCCTGTCTTCTAATGGCCAAAGAAGGCCATTTTACTCTTAAGTACAAATCACAGTGATGGGTCAGGTATTTACAATTGGTAATAAACCTCAAGGAAGCATGATACATCGTGTCCAACATTAGAAGACATGAAGAAGAAGCGTTCATATACAGAATGTCACCATAATCTAACACAGATAAAAAGGTTGCAGTGACAAGACGTTTTTTTACTGCAAAAGAAAAGCACTGTTTATTACGGAAGAAAAAACGAAGTTTAAGTCTCAGTTTCTTTACTAGTCTCTCTATATGTGGTTTAAAGGTGAAGGAGTCATCAATCCAGACACCAAGGTATTTATATTCATGAACTATCTCTATGACATTTCCTTCAAGGGTGGACACCACTGGAATAGGCTCCGGGACCTTCTTTCACTTGGAAAACAACATTAGCTATATGTATGTATATATATATATAATGTTCTTCCTCTACACACCCCCCCCCCCCCCCCCCCCCCCCCCAATTTTTGCACATGTCGAGGAGCGTGTCAGACTACATTTCACTGTGTGTTATACTTGTATAACTATGCATGTGACAAATAAAGAACCTTGAACCTTGAACCTTGACTGAACCACCACTCACAACCACTAGCACTTTATATAGCCTCTGTAGGAATTATATCTCACTTATCTTAACTGCACTACTGTATAGCTCTGTGTAAATAATCATTCTGTACATTCGATAATCTTTAATCCTACAACTGTTTACAACTTGCATAGTTCCCATTTCTGTATAGCTGTATATCTCAGATTTCTGTAAAGTTGTTTATTTCATATTCTGTATAGTTTTTCATATTTATATCCTGTTCATATCCTGTACATAGCTTGTACTCACTACAGCCTGTACATACTTATAGTTATAGAATATTCACAACATACTTCATACCGTGTACATTATAACATACCATAATAGACCCATTTCTGTAATATACTCACATATCTATATTATTGCTAATATTTATTGCAATATATCTATATCACTAAAGCACTTCTGGATGGATGCAAACTGCATTTCGTTGCCCTGTACCTGTGCATGTGCAATGACAATAAAGTTGAATTCTATTCTATTCTATTCTACACTGTGTATCCTCACTTCACTGTTCTCCCACCACCCTTTGTTCATCTTTAATCTTCCCCACAATCTAAGCTCTCACATGCAAATGGCAACAACAATGATACAGAGGAAAGGCCTTCTCCAGAGTGTCAAAGTACTTTGCATGGCAAAGTGAAACAGCATTAGGTGGTCATTTCCAGTCATGGTCATGGCTCCAGTCCCAGGGGTTCAGTTTAAGGATACTGAGCTGAGTTGAAGACTAAGCTAGCAGCTACAGATGGCCCCACCTGCCACTCAAAAAGGCCACGCCCCTAATAATGCAAACTTTAAGCCTTAATGCAATTTTAGCAGGCAAGACTTAAAATCTTTCTGAGATTTCCTTACCTGGCTGACTGAGAATGTGTCAAGACATTTAAAGGTGGCTGTAGCTCAGGAGGTAATACATTTAACAATACAACTGCCAAAGGGTGATCATTTTGACCCCATCGGGCAACAGCAACGCTACTTTTCTACTCTAGTACAGTAGAAAACCACTTTATAAGAGCCAGTAAACCTGGACATCTTAACATCAAAGGCAATGAGGCTCACATTTGGAGTCTCAAGTGACCATTTAACATTTCTTCAATTCAGTTTAAAGCCTTTATTGTCATTGCATTTGGGATTGCAATGGAACTTGTGACATAATAGATATATATTTATGTAAGGTCAAACTTGTTTTTAAACCTTGTTTTGGAACAAAGTCATCTTTTTATTAAGAGGTTAGTGGTAATTCTATCATACAGCTTTCATCTTCCATTTCAAGTTATTCCTCGTTTCATGTAGACTGGAGCTTAGACCATCTGCCCCATAGATGGAACATGTATAACTGCTGAGTATTTGTTGTTCCAAATATTTTTGGAATCTGGCTTTATCACTATGAGGACATGTTCTCTGCTATTTACCTTTCCAAGAGGCTTACTTGGTTTTAGTCGCTATAAGTTTGGTTTTAGTTTGGTTCTGTCTATGATTATGATTGATTTATCTGAAAACATCATGGAACATGTGAGAGATGATCAGAAGTGTACAACTGAGTGTAAACAGAAAACACTTTTTTACAGATGTTATATTTAAGCTTAACCCTGAAATCAGAGTTATTAGTTTGATAGAGTTACTTTCATACTTTACAATTTAACTGTGTCATCATCCTAATCAGATTATAGTGTTTTTCTTTAAAGTTGTGTGTTGACCATTGTTATTGGTGTGCTGGACTGTGTGTTTTGTTTGCTTTGGTTAACAGAAGCAAACAGCTTTGCAGTTGTCCATTTTCCTGTTTCCTGTTAAAAAGATTCACCTTCAGTCATTTAAACACAGGACTGTTTCAAAAGAGAAGCATAATTTATTAACAGGTATATTCCAATCTCTGTGTCAGTAGAAATATGATTTATTTAAAATGATCTCGTACAGCGGTCACCACAGTGGATCATCTGCCTTCATCTCACCATATCCCTATCCTCCTCTGTCACACCAACACTTTGCAATACATCTGTTAACCTTTTCTGTTGTCTTTCTTCTTTCCTTCTGCCTGGCAGCTCCATCTTCAACATCCTTTGTCCAACATAACCCCCACTCCTCCTCAGCACATGTCCAAATTCTCCCAGCCTTGCCTCTTTAACTTTGCCTCCAATGCCATTTTGCTGCTCACTGATCATCACCTCTTTACTTAACCTAGCTTCAACAACTCTTTCATGTTGCTTCATGGTGTGGCTTATCAATTTTATCCCTCTGTCGTTACTGCAGCTCTGTACATCAGCCTTGTTCTTGAAACTCAGTACCAGTAGACTTCTTCATTCTTCAGGCATCCTCTTACCCCAAGATTGTATTAAACAATCTGGGCAAAAAGTCCCGTCCCATCTCTTCTACCATGCAACCATTTATTTGCATCCATCGATTTTCTCCTGTTCATCTTAGTTTGGGCTGCAAAGATGCCCAGACCTCTCCCTCCTGAGATATCTTCTTTAACTCTTGTAAGGGAATTCCAATGACTTGCCAAGACAGCTGAGAGACATAATCTCTCCCAGAGAAATTATCTTTCCACTGTGTCTTGAGTTATTCCAAGGTCTCAAAGCCTCCAAGGGAACAGCCAACTTAGCAATGGAGATACAGAACATGGTCCAGTCAAATCTTCCTTGAACAGCAGCATCTAGGTTTTCTATTTTTAAAAGAAGAACAGATCCAGACGTTAAAGAAAAATCTATAATAATTACTGTAGGTCAAATAGTTGGCATAACTTTTGACAGAAATTCAGTTGTTTCAAGGGCCAGTGTTTCCCCACTGGAAATGTGTTGCTTAAATATGATGATATTAAGAAGGTCCGTGGTTTAGCAGCTGATAAGATTCATGAGTGTTTAGATTAAAACCTCCATTTATAATCACTTAATATTAATTAAATATTAAATATTAATTAATATTTAATATTAGGAGTCAAAAAGTTAGAAACTCAGTCAAAAGTAATTCTGTTAAATTAGAACTGAAACACAATGAAACAGCTTTAGTTAACTAACTTTTTTATTGTACTTCAGAAGAATTAAAAGATTTGGTGCCCAAAAATAGTGAAAATCCCCGATACTTGAAAGACCTAAAACATGGCATGACACGTAAGAAATTCCATTTTACATTCACCAGCCACTCATGTAAAGCTTACAGTATGTGGTTAAGGACAAGTTTTTATTTATTCTAAATCAAGTTATTAGAATGTGTCACTGTTACAGATACACAAAGAATGATTAGACAAGATGCAGCTTGTCATTGCTGAATAAGCCACCATGTTGGTTCTACTTACCTACAGTTAGAAGCCATGTTTTTTGGTTTGGCTAAGAAAATACTTCTTTGGATTGCTTGTTGTGAGAACATGTTTTCTTTGTCCCCTGTGGTGAAATGTGTTACTTTGTACTGCACTCGTCAGATCAAAGACATCCAGAGGTACAGCTACTCTTTAACTTTGAAAAGAGTTAAAAGTTACTTGGTCTTTATGCTAAACTAAGCTAAGCCAGCCTGACTCAAGATGTCAAACTTCTAATGTCACAAAGAAATCAGTTTAAAGCTGAATATCTGCTGCGTTTTAGGCTGCTATAACATGCACCATAACTAGCTAGATGTGACCAGTAGACAAATATATCTGGGACTGTAGTTAGATGTTAGATAATCACTGCAGGACTGAATGCTGCTGAGATGGAGGAGATCGGATCATGATTATGTGGAGAACCAGGCAGGTTGCTGGCTGTGCAGAGCAACAGGGGTGCCCAAATGGCCAGCATAGAGCCTAGAGCAGGGGTCACCAACACGGTGCCCGCGGGCACCAGGTCGCCCGCAAGGACCACATGAGTCGCCCGCGGGCCTGTTCTAAAAATAGCTCACCATAACAACTTACCAGTAAGCTGCATCTATTTTTATTTTTTCTTGCTATTTTTTTTAATCACAATTGCATTGGCGTTAATTTGTTAGAGATAATATATAAAAAAAATTTTATTATTAAATATTAGATCATGATCTAATATTTAGTGCTAGCTGGTCTCCACGGAAACAGTTGCCGTGAAGACCAGCAAAGGCAAAGGTGAGGAGATGAGGAAAACATGGCGGAAAAAAGGAAGAAAACATATAATTTTCACAGTGAATGGGAGGAAGAGTTCTTTTTTACCACTGTGAAAGATTCATGCGTGTGTCTCATTTGCGGGGCAACTGTGGCAACGGCAAAGCGGCACAACGTGGAGAGACATTTCCGAACGTGTCACACAAGCTACCATGCTAACTACCCAAAGGGCAGCACACTGCGAGCGGAAAAGGCCCGCGAATTAAAGGCAGGTTTGAGCAAACAGTCTTTTTTCACGAGACCGGTGAAAAACTCTCAAAAAGCAACCGAAGCCTCATTTAGAGCTACACATTTCATGATTAAGAAAAAGAAGGCATTTTTAGACGGGGAGTATTTCAAAGAAGCAATGATGATAATTGCAAAAACTGTGCTTAAAGACGAGAAATATGGAAACGATGTAATCTCCACTCTCTCTGATGTCCAGCTGGGGGCAACTACAATTGTTAGAAGAGTGTCGGCTATGTCCGGGAACTTGGCCGATCAGTTGGATCAGGATCTGGCAAAGTGCAGTTGGTTTAGCATCCAGTGTGACGAGTCCGTCGACAGCAGCAGTACAGCACAGCTGATGGTCTTTATCCGGATGGTATTTGATGGTTTCTCCACAAAAGAAGAACTTCTGACACTACTGCCGCTAAAGACAACAACGAAGGGAGTTGACATCTATAACGCGGTGAAGGAGTTTTTCGCGAAGAAAAAGGTACCGTTGGAAAAGCTGGTATCAGTGACTACCGACGGGGCTCCTGCTATGATCGGCCGACATACGGGATTCATCGCTCACTGTAAAGGTGACACAGAGTTCCCAAACTTCATGCATTACCACTGCATCATTCACCAGCAGGCGTTATGCGCAAAGGTGATCGGCTTCGAGCACGTCATGACTCCCGTCGTGAAGATCATAAACAGCATCCGCTCCAGAGCTAAACAGCACAGAACATTCAAGTTGCTATTGGAGGAGCTGTCAGCTGAATATGGTGACCTGCTACTACATACGGAAATCCGATGGCTCAGCAGGGGACGGATTTTGCTTCGTTTTTTGTCACTTTTGGGTGAAATCAAGGAGTTCATGCAATCCAAAGGGGAAGACACATCTCTGCTGGAGGACACTGAGTGGACACTTGACCTTGCGTTTTTAACAGACATTACTGGGAAACTGAACCATTTGAACTGTGAGCTGCAAGGCAAAGGTAAGACTGTTGCTGACATGATAAGTGCTTTAAATGGATTTAAAGCCCAGATGAACATTTTCTCTGTGCATTTACACAGAAAAAAGGTGCTGCACTTTCCCTCTGTGCAGATGGTGCTGAAAGACAATGCTTCTGCATCTGAGACTTTTGACAAAGTTGCAGAAAAGTACACTCAAGTCATAAACCGACTTGGTCAAGAGTTTGAGAACAGGTTTTGTGACCTTGATCAGCTTGAGCCATGTGTCTCATTTGTTTCCAATCCTTTCATGAATGTGGACACAACATGCATTGCTGAGCAACTAAGTTCAATGTTCAGCTTGGATGCTGGACAGGTGGAAATCGAAATTGTAACATTGCAAAATGACGTCCACCTCAAAGCCTATCTGGGTGCACCAAACTTTTGGTGCCTTGTTGACACAGAAAAGTACAGTGGTGTGTGCACAGCAGCTATGAAGGTTGCCAGCCTGTTTGGTTCAACCTATCTTTGTGAATCAGCCTTTTCTGACATGAACTTCATCAAGAACAAACACAGAACACGCCTCTCCAATGCACATCTGCAAGACTCACTCAGAGTTGCAGTGTCAAGTTATACCCCAGATTACAACACACTGGTGAACAGCATGCAATGCCAGGTTTCCCACTAACAGACAAAGAAAGCCATATTAGATGTTCTCAGTGGCAACATTACAGTGTCATGTCAAAGTTGAATTTAATTATTGAAAAACAAATGTGTTTGTTAAGTGTAACATGTGACAATTTGCTTTAAAATGCTGCCAATTTGGTGAAAAGTTCTGTAAAATTCGAAAGTTGATTTTTTTGTATGTTACATACATACAAAAATAATGTATGTAACAGTGCATGATTTGTTAAAATTTGTTAGTGGTAAGTGAAAATGTTGTAGAAGTGATCACTTCAAAATGTAAATACTTGCAGAGATATATAGAAATAAAGCGTTGCATATTGATATTTATGTTTCCTACCTTGTTTCCTAATTGCATTCTTTATAATTATGGTGAAAAATAATTAACATAATTAGTGTCCGTACATAGATGAATATCATTAATTATTAATGATAACACATAATTAAGTTAAACTGAGGAAATTTGTTATTTGAGAAGTGTGTGTCAAACTGGTAGCCCTTCACATTAATCGGTACCCAAGAAGTAGCTCTCACTTTCAAAAAGGTTGGTGACCCCTGGCCTAGAGCAAGGGTGGGCAATCTCATTTCACGAGTGCCAGTGTCCCTGCAGGTTTTAGATGTGTCCTCGAACCAACACAGCTGAGTGAAATGGCTAAATTACCTCCTCAACATGTCCTGAAGTTCTCCAGAGGCTTGGTAACAAACTAATCATGTGATTCAGGTGTGTTGACCCAAGGTGAGATCTAAAACCTGCAGGGACACCGGCCCTCGTTGACTGAGATTGCCCACCCCTGGCCTAGAGGGTTTTTGCTCAAAATTACAATGACAACTTTAATAATAAGAACTTTATTTACTTTACTTTACTTCTAGAAGAAAATACTTCTTTGGATTGCTGTTATCGTTGGAAGATGGGGTCAAAATGAGCCCACTTGGCAGTTGACATGCCAAAACACCAACAGAGAATTCTGGGAATTGTAGTATTAGCAGTACATGCACTGTATAATACTGGCAGGCCAGCTCTAATGGTAATTTTGTATTTCTTTTTTTTTGTATGTCTGTGAAGGTTCTCAGACATCCAGGTCATCGTAGTCAGTAATTTTGTATGGCTTCGCGGGCCAAATGTAATTAGGCCAAATTTGGCCCGCGGGCCAGAGTTTGACACCTATGTTCTAGTTGCTCCTGTGCACCACTGCTCACTGTTACCCTCTGTAGTCAGAGGGTGATGGGAATAACAGCGTTAAAAGTAACGCGAGTGCACATGAGTGCTGCTGATTGGCTGAGGAACATAGTAGCCATGGTAAACCAATCACATGACCAATTTAAGATGACATAGCAACAAGATGCTACATCAACCCAAGTCAACCCTGAGTCTCCAATTTTGTGTTAAAAGTGTTGACTTCAAACTACACACCAAGTTTTAAATTGTGTTGATAGGCCAAACCAGCACGCGAGCAATGCAGTTTTACTTTAATACAGTATGTCAAATTGGAAAAATAACAGTAAAAAACAAACACAATAGTTACTTTTCTTGGTAACTAGTTGCTTTAAGAATATTTTAACCCAATGACTAACTCAATTAGTTACTTTTTTGAAGAAGTAACTAGTAACTAATTAATTACAGGGTTTTGTGCTCCAGCCAATATGCTTTATGTTATACACACTTCCTTTAGGCATTGAAAACCTATTTTCATTACAATAGAGATACCCAGTTATCTTTATCGATGAAGCCAGACAATGCTAATCAGTTAGTTACAAGGATGTCTTACAGACCTGGATGTGTACATATCTGTGATCCTTTTCATATCTTTAGATTTAGATCTATTTACATTGTGCAGTCAGATGGAGAAAAAAATGTGCAGATCTACTCTATTATAAAGAATGATGTGCAGCAGGCTGATCAGGGACAGACGGGCTTTATTCCAGCAACTCCCAGTTATTCCAAGACCAGGTGAGATAAACAGTAAAATCTCACCTGTTAGTGACTCTAACCTTCTGATTAGATTAGATAAACCTTTACTAGTCCCACATGTGGGAAATTTGCTATCCACACACTGGTGATCCTTTTACTGTCATTGATTTTTTTTTCTATCTATGTGTTGTACCTAATTTGAAAGTATAAGATAACTGATTTAAAATGTGACATCTTCTAGTAGAGGTTCAAGTGCTGTCACAGCAACCGCTCTGTTGTAACACCAGGTTTAACCAGTAGAGGGCAGCAGACTTTAAATCTGCCTTTGCTTTTCAGCTTTACTGAGAGGTAACTGTTTGAGCTCTGTGCTGGTTCAGGAGCCAGTCAGAGTCACGTGGTCATAAGTGTGTATTTTATTAGACACCAAAATGTTTCAGTTTCATGTTTTATCCTAAAATACTGAGTGTGACAATAATAATAAATAAATAAAACTGTAATAACTGTAAAATGCCGACTATAATAAAAACTAACTATTCAGGTTTGTTATATTGTTGACCCCACAACATGTTCATGTTTGAGAGAAAACTGAGAGAAACTGCTGCCAGAAACCATATTGATTTAAATGTAAAAGTGTTTCCATGCCAGCTGCTGTGCAGGTGGTTTCTGGATGCCTACAGCAGTAAACCTCTTCCTCCATCAAGCATGCTGACGCTGCTCTGTGCAGTTTGCAGTGCCTGCTGCTTTGAGTCTGTGGCTGTGGTTTAATATACATCTTTTTGTTTTGTTTTCTGCACTGAAGCCAGGCTTGTATTGGTAAGCCACAACAAAAGTGGAGCAAATCAAGTTTTCCATCTCCCCCCATGTTTGAAACCCACAGAACCACACGAGGAGCATGAGAGAGCAAAATTTAATCAATGCCACAGAGATACCCCCGACCCCATGCTGCGTGGGAACAGGAGCAGGACAAATGTAAACAAATACCACAAAACATCTGGAAGTTTTTAATGTTACATAGAAATATCTCTATTTTACATTATTTACATAAATATTTCACATTGCTGATTTTGCATCAAAATGCAAATTATGAATCACGGGTCCAACAACAGGAGATTAAGACATAAAATATATTTAATAAAATCTGTAACATGTGGATGTCCTCTGGTCTGAGGTGCTGGGGGAACCAGTTAGAGACCAGCAGCTGGACATCTGTGGTTGGACTGGTGGACTACTTCAGTGAAGAGTAGACGACCTCTGACTCTGGTTTAAAGTCTGAACACAAGCAGTTGAAACAACAGGAAACACGATTAATGATCAGTAATGAGCTCATCAGCGTCACTGAATGACATTTAAATTTAAACTGACAGATTTTATCAGACAGGACGAGCAGCGACGCTTAAAAACAGGAACCAGCTCCAGAGTCTGCCGCCTGTTTGCAACTCAGCAAGATTTTCAGAGGAAACAGTGTAATCCTCACATGAAACACAGAAATAGTTTCCACACCATCATCTGAGGCATCGCTGGGTTTTTTTTTTTTTTTTACTGTTTTACCCTGCTTTAACTTTTGTACCGACTGAAACAAACTTTAAGCGTCAAATGATCAACGTCCCTATTTAGTCTGTAGGTCTGTGGTGACAAAATTAGCAGTTTGACACTAAAAGCTGAGGCTACATGTTGTCTACAATGTACCAGGATGGTCCACTGGTAACTAGGTGTGTTGTTGATTTGTTTTTCATGAAATATCCTGCAAACAGACTTAAGTATCCATATATACTCTATGCTGCACTGTACACAGCAGGCTGTGGTTTTCATGTAGGTTGCAGCAAAGGCAGTAGGCATCGATCTAAATTCAAGGTGATGATGTTCACTCAGTAAATTCTACCTTTGAAATTAGCTGTCTATTATCAGGGGTTTAAAATTTATGACAGCTCATGAAACATCTGCTTTTACGTGATTAAATCAGCTGGCTCAGTTCACAACGATCAGTGAATATCAGTCACAGCCTGTACCCACAGTAAAGTCTACCACATGATACATTACTATGTGCTGCACCACTACAGCCAATCTTAAGGTTTCCCCACCTGCCAAATCACACATTAACCCCTGCCCTTCACTAAAATGTGACCACTGAGATATTTCCTTCTTGTGTGGGTTGATTTTGGCTGTTTATTTTGTCAGTTTTCTTAAATTTGTCTCAAATTGGTGCAGCACTTGAAATTGAAACTCGTTCTCAAAAAAGAAAAATGCTTCTTTATCTTACGTTGGGCCTTGAGCTGATTGGTTCGTCTTCTGTCTAAAAACACCCTGGTTTAGTCATTTGAAAACTTGTTATCAGTGTAGTATGCTTATGCATCACACTAAGACGAGGAGGAAGTTGTTTGGTTCCTGCGTCTTTCAAGATGCGAAGGTTGATATCCTGAGCTTGAGTGAGAAAATGGTTAGCTTAGCTTAGCATGACACTGCTAGCTTTGCTCTGTTTAAAGTGAGAGATAAAGAGCAGCTGTACCTCTGGTTCTCTTTGGGCTGATGGCTACTTGTTCATAACTGAGGTCTTTAGTTTTCACTGAGGAGTAGACCGCCATGCTGTCGCTCTCTGTAAAATAAAACACATTTAAATTACTGCAGGTACAACAACTGCAACACCACAGCTACTACAAAACACTTTATTTGTTATGTTGCATCATGAAGAATACAAGTGATACAAGCGATGAGTATTTTTTAAAGTCCAAAGGGGTTTTCACATCTTTTCTCCCCTTCACACCTCTGCTGTAAGCCAATGAGTGACTGGATAGAAGCGTGAGGTGTTTATGAGAAAAACAAAGGTGACATCCACAAAACCGCTGTGCTCTTTTACTGCAAACTGCCACACTTTCCCCACAGCGCATGAAGCAAACATCTTATTGCAACACTCCGCTGTTAGCCAACCCAAAGCAGACTGCACTGCAGCTGGCCTCAGGCTACACGAGGAAGTTTCTGCTGTGGTTTGACATGCAAATTAAAAAAAAGATAAGTTAATGAATCGTATTAAAGGACTGCTTGAGAAGCTCCTAGGAACTACTTCAGATACAAATCACAGTTTCCATGCTGCCCACACTTTAACTGTTACTTGAATCATCCATGAAATTAACAAAAAGCCACATTAAAAAGTCAAACACTTGTTGATTCCAACTTCTCTCTTTTTTTCCACCCTGACAGATGGGCGGAGGTGTGAGACGTAAAAACAGGAACCACCTCTAAAGTCTGCTGCCTGTCTGCATCGCAAGAGTCAGCAAGATTTTCTAAAGACACTACGTCCTTCCTCACAAGAAACCATCCCGAGACCATTTTTTTGTTTCTTTTTTTAACTTTATCTGTCTTCTGTTTTTATGATGGGAATAACTCGTGTCTCAGACAGAAAACGACCCGGCTTACATATTTGTTTTACATATTTAACTACTTCATACAAGGCATCTTGTAGGAGGTAATTTTTGTTCCTACCTAGTGGTTACAAAGGGACTGTTTTATGGAGAGTAACGTATCCTGTGTGCCATGTGTGTCGAGGAGACGATAGAGTAAAAGGTTGAGTGCACACCGTCCTGCCCTGTTGGTGTTTTTGTTTGTTTGTTTGTTTGTTTTAAATAAAATATCATTTTAAGAGAAAGCCCACCACACACCCATAGCCCAGAAAGACCAGAGAGCATGGTTACAATTGTACAATTGTGTCAACACTGAAAACTTTTGCTGTACCACAGGCCTGAATGGTCTAATAATAACTAGGACTCTACAGGTATGTTCAGACATTTGTTCTTTAGGCAGATGTTCAGTTGTTAGTTTGACTTCTTTGTCCAACTCTAATTTACCCAGTCACAAGCACATACAGTACTTTTATCTGTGCCTAAGCATTCTGGCATTCACACACTCAGTCACACTCCGATCGATGTTTCAGGGAGAAGTCATGGGTTGATCTGCTGACCTTCTGACTGGTATGACCCAACTCTACCACAGCCACAGACGTCCGATCCTACTGATACAGATTAAGTAATGGAATCACACAAAATGAGTTTTATATAAATGTGTTTTTTAGCTGATTCAGTCGGCCTCATCTCTGTAGTATTAAGCTGATACCAGCTTTATGACAACATTTACGGTCACGTGACTGAGATCATTTAAAACAGCTGCTGGGTCTTTTGGGAAGTGATATCTGTGTGGCTCTGGTGTAACAATAAAGGAGATGTTGTGGGGGGGTTTTTTAAATGGAAGAACTTAAATAGAAAGAAAAATAGGACCTAAGGTTGAACCTTGTGGTGCACCACAGACAGTGTGAGCTGTAGATAAAGAGAAGTAATCCATGGTGATCAAAAAGTTTCTTCCTAAAAGGAAAGAAAAAAATACCCCCAAAACTCACTGATGCCAGTCCATGTTTTACTTTGATTGAATTACAGTTGCTTTTTCTCCCATTTCAGCTTTTAAATGAACATTATTTGTCAGCTTGAGTGGGCAAGTTTCTGTACTGTGTAGAGCTTTAATGTAGCTAAATGAAGCACAGCTGTCGTCTAATGCTTGTTGAATGGTAATGTTCACTGTGTCAGCATGAGAGCTACAGTTGAGTGTCCAGTAAGTGCACAGCTACCTGTGTTCAAACAACACCCCAGCAAACATGTTCTCTCGGGCTCTCCACTGAGGAGCGTAGAAGGCCAGCAGCAGCTTCTGGTTATTCTTCGTCAGGACACGGAGGAAGTGCTGGGCCTTCTTTACCAGGGTGTTTAAGGGAATTCAGCTTGAGGTTCATTTATGAGCACCACCAGGAGATGTTCACTACCTCCTGTGTGCGGTTTTATCTTCATCATAGTTGACAGTGATGTTGGTTGGGTGAGTTGGTGTACAGTCATAGTCATACAGGGTGTAGAGTAGGGGGCTGAGAAGGCAGCGCTGTGGGGATCTGTTGCTGAGTGACAGTTGGGGGTAGAGATGGTCCAGTTTGGTGTTGGTCATCTATAACTAACCTCATATGCTGCTCACATGTCTTTATTAAAAGGTTGCTTTCAGAGAAAGATGAGAAGTTTGATTTCAGTTACAATTCTGACCAAAGCCCGAAAGTGAGTCATAATGTCACTCATAATAGTGACTGCAAGAGGACGTAAATCTACTCTGTTCAAGGTTAAACATAACGAGGAGCTTTATCCCTGGACCTCGTTGATCCGACCTGCTTAGTTTTTTCCAAAACTGATTCCAGAACTGCTTTTGATATGATTGCTGGGAATAACTGTTAGGTCACGAAAAATATGTCAAAATTGTATTTGCAATGTTGCATCATGTAGAAAGTACATGTACTTCATACACTGCAGCAGCACCTCACACCTCTTAACACCTCTCTGCTCTGAGCCAATGAATGGCTGGATAAACCTGTGAGATGTTTTGTGTGAAAAAGAAAGGTGACATCCACCAAGCTGCTGCTTCTACAATGCTAAATGACACACTTCACCACAAGCTACAGTCTCACAACATGAACACTATTACTATCCAAGCCAGAGCACATAGCAGATTGAAATCTCACCTGCTTCAGACTAACTGGTTTCAACCACAGGACGTCGCTTCTCTATCTTGTGTATGTACCAAGGCACATCTGGGCCTAATGTGGGCTGCTTTTGGCATGTATCGCTCTATTACAGTATGATGGATGTTCTGTGGTAGAGAAGTGGCCCAAATGTTACTGCACACATGGCATCAGGTCAATTCACAGGGCACTTGTGGCTAAGCTGAGGCAGACGCTGAGAGCCACATGTCGCTCAAAGAAAATGGCAGATGTGCCATATTTGTGCTAAAATCACATCAGAAAGCAGAACTATTGAGCTGGATGACCTGTCTGTTCATCATCATGACAACATGCTTACACACACCATCCTGCAGCAACAAGTGTGGATTAATCTGCTGCTAAAGAAAATCGACAACAAGTGCAGCGTTTCCTGTTTCTTTGAGTGAAGCAACACAGAGGAAGTTTGAACGTTAGATTTTTAGTGTTTTAACATTTTATGTATTCGGTTGGAACCAATGAGCCACCACAGACAGTCATGCTGTCAGGAAGTGTTGAAAGAACCAATAATACATTGTTATCTTTGGCCTTTCTCTAAGGTTATTGTTAACAGGAATGAATAAAAAACATTAATAAAAAAACTCTTTGTCTAAGAGCGAGCACGGGCTGCTCTGCATCTTGTATCCAGATCCTACTCACAGCTTGTGGCTGAGTAGTAGTAGACAATTAGCTCAAATCGTAGCATCAACCCTGCTGACATCCTCAGATGTTACTACCTGCCCAATCTGATGGGTAATGACATCGCTAGCGGCAGCTGTTTAGGATTGTTTGACAGCAAAATTACAACTTACAGCGACTGTTTGGGGCTGACGCCACAAGTTAAAGCGGCTGTTGTGAAGAGAGACTGCCACAGTGAGCTGAGCTTAATGCCAGATTTGTTTTAGTGTCATGAAGGTGAGTCTGTTGTCTGGTTATGTCAGATAATATTAACAGACAAGATTTTCCAGGGTAATAAAAGTTACATGTTTATTTTTTATTCTTTCTTCACACAAAATCCTCATTTAGTCTTACAGTGACAGACCTTAACGTATGTGAACTGCAGGATATAACTGCTGCTGATTTATTCCTCCCTCATAAAGTTCCTGTAAATAATCGAGCCACTGTTTGGATTTACAGTCACATAACAAGTTTAAGTACAACCTCATTGTGTCCACAGGAATTTCTAAGATAAGCAGCCAAACACTAATCAAATGCACTTAATTAACTGATCATCAGCAAGTGTTTACTGCAGTTTCCCCAGCAGTCAACATCCCAGCAAATTGACCCCAAACTGCAAAACATCCAACAGCTACACCTCAGACTCTACAGGTTTTACATGCTAAATGTTAAAGTTCATTATGGTAAAATTAAAACAATTCAAATAAAAAAAGACTTCCCAGGGGAAAACATCTTCTCTCTTTATGTTTTGTTTTGGGATTTTTCGCATCTGAACAAACCAAGAAATCAAAAATCAAGACTTCTGGAACTTTGTACACAGATGAGACCAAAGAGTAAATGTTTGTCCATAATGCACAAGACAACATTTGAGGGAAAACCAAACACTGCACATCAACACTGACGCCACATACCGACTGTCAGCATGGTGGTGGAGGTGTGAGGATTTGGGCCTGTTCTGAAGCACAGGACCTGAGCACCTTGCACTAAATGAACCAACCAGTAACTTCTCTGTATTCCAAAGTGTTCTAGAGTTTAATGTGAACCCAAAAAACCACTGCTACACTCCAGTTAGAGCCCAGACCTCAGTCTGATTAGAACGCTTAGGAGACCGTTAGTGATCTTATTAAGAGAGCTGTGCATCGCAAATGCCCACAAACCTCAAAGACCTGATTCAATGATGCAAAGAAAAGTGGGCCAAAATTCCTTCACAATGACAAGACTGTGAAAGTCATATAGATAAGAAGAAGATGAAGAAAAGAAGATAAATAAATGAGGTATACTTAGTTTTTCACGATACAGCTGAGGATTCTGAGAAAATGTTCATCATCACATGACCGTAGGAAGCCAATCAGGAAA
Source organism: Rhamphochromis sp. 'chilingali' (assembly GCF_963969265.1). Lineage (NCBI taxonomy): Eukaryota > Metazoa > Chordata > Actinopteri > Cichliformes > Cichlidae > Rhamphochromis > Rhamphochromis sp. 'chilingali'. The sequence goes on along the minus strand of NC_137929.1, from coordinate 60,837,389 downwards.
CTGGCACATGTACGTAAAAAGAACCGTTTGCTGCTTAAAACCTCAAAGATCCAATTTAGCTCACTGTTTAAATGCAGCAGTATGTTGTTTGTTTCTTGTGTTCACGATGCTTGGTAAGTACTAAATATGAGCGTGCTGCTAAGATGGTGAACATGTGAAGTTCAAATTTTATGAACTATTATAGTGTTAGCATTCATATGTTAGCATTTAGCTCAGTGATTGGATGTAGAAACGAACCCAGATGGAGAAAAAGAGGAGCAGCTCTACCTTTTGTCTTTGACTTTTTCTTCTTGTCTTTGATGACGATTTCTCCATAACTGACGTCTTCAATTCTCGTTTCAGAGTAGACTGTAGCAGAATCACTCTCTGCACAATAAAACACAAACTATTTAGATGATTTAGGATGTTTAAAATAGTTTAAGCAGAAGATAGAATCACTGAAAAGGTGAAAAGCTTCTGTGACAAATAAAATGTACTCAAGGAACTGAGTGACCACAGATCAGGTAAACGTGCCACGATATCACACAACTAACAAATGATTACCGTCATAAAAGGTAGATTCAGAGCCTAAACAAAGATACTGAGATTAATGGAATTTAAAATGTTATCACATAAGTGTTTTTCGTGTTTAAAGATGTTTAAACTAACAGCCCTGTGTTGAAACACCTGCAGCTGAAGTGTTTTCTTTATGTCACAAACAGGATGCTGAACAACTGCGGAGCTGTTAGCTTCAGCTAACCGCAGACAACAGACCGTCCAGCATGCAAAGAACAATTCTCACTTAGTATGGTGTGAAACTTTACATACAGATATATTTAACTAAGATGGTGTTGCATACTAAACAACATTAACTACCTATGAAAAAGTCATTTAAATAATTGAATAATCTTTATCAGTAAATGTGTAAATTATGAAGGTGAGCTATATGCCTAACATGCTTCATAATATTCTCGCGATCTATCATAAACGCACAACGTTAGACTAACGCACCGTCTTAACCGCTTGAAAAGATGAAGCTCCTCATGATCCAGGGCTCAATACGCACACTGTCACATGCTTCCAGTTTCCTATGTGCCCTCGATTTTACGTTCCTGAAACGTTAGCCCAAATCTAACCACTCTGGAGCCAATCAAATCTGATCAAAGCTGCTTAGACCCCTTTCCCTCCAACTTCTACTAAACATGTGCCCAGTTATCTGCCCCATGCTGTCTGTGGATGTAGCTATATAAGCTAGCTAGCATTGGCATTGATAACTTCGCACTTCTCCTTCTCATAAAAACAGAGTCACATTAGTCTAAATAAAACTAACGTGTCAGAAACATTTACTTTAAGGCTTGAAAATGCTGCAAACTTTCAGAAACTGCTGGATGATGTCATAGAGCCTTGTCCATCTTTGGTATACAGTCTATCAAATAAGCTACATGGACACAGGATGCCAAGAAAATGATAAGTGCACTCACGTAAATCTTTACAAAAGTAACAAGTCATTTGTTTCCTATTTCAGCTGATGCTTGTTTCTCAAACAATCTCCATGTTACTGAACTGTGTCATAGATTCTCCTGTAGAGGATCATCTGTTACTGAAGGTCTTTACCTGAGGCGACTGTTCCTGTCACATGAAGTGAACTCTACATGCTTTTCAAAGATTTTCTTTATATATTTGAAAATCCTGTAGTGGTATAAAACTGGCACATCTCCCTTATCGTAAACATACAGCTTTCTGACACCATCTCCCGCCAAAATTTCCCCAAACATTACCTCTGCTGTGTTTCACAGGCTGCTGTCGACCATGTGATATCTTGATGTCACTGTATGTGACATCTTCTCCTGCAGCTTTGTCTTGATCTGCTGAAATGTGACAGTAATATAATTTATCGTATGAATGCAAATGTTATTATCACAGACAGATAAAATAAACACTGAAATCTAATCATAATAATGTTTAACAAATCAAACTCCACACATGAAAGATCAGGAAGTCTGAGATTCACCTTCAGGTTTTCTGTGATTATGTTTTCTCACCAGCAGAGCCAGTAACACCAGTAGAACCACAACACAGACTGACCCAACAGAGATTAACACAGGAAGAACAAGATGCGGTGATGCTGATGTAGGGATAGAAGTGGATGTAGATACAGGTGTGGGAGTAGATGGAGATGTGGTTGTAGGTTTCCCTTAAACATACAACATGTAATCATTAGTTTATTGTGAATGTTGAAAGCTGCAGAAACACAGACAGGTGAGTGTGTCACCTGTGACAGTGATCCAGCTGGATGGAGACTCTCCATGACCGCTGATGTCACACTTGTAGAGGCCTTCATCAGACCTGGAAACATGCTGGATGGTCATGTGACCTGTTGACTCAGTCCCAATGAAGATGCCATCTTTATAGAAAGCAGCTGGGAGGTTGGAGGAGTTCTTCTTTTTACAGAGCAGAGTGACGTCATCTCCCTCCATCACAGGGAGGACAGGACTCTGCAGGATCACTGATCCACCTCAACACAGAGACAAACTACAGCATTTCATCCATTTACACACAGCTTCATCAACACTAACTCCACACACTCAGCTTACCAGTGACTGTCAGGTTAACCATGTTACTGATGGGACCCTCTCTGGACTCACACCAGTAAACTCCACTGTCCTGGGTGAAAACATCGATGTTACAAGAAGAACCAGCTGGTTGTCCAAACCCATCTCCTCCACACTGAGTCCTCTGTCGTTTGCTTGTGTTTCTCCTCAGAGTCCATCCAGCAGAGCTGTCGTCCTCCTCACAGCTCAGAGACACAAAGTCTCCTTCAAAGAACTGAGAGCTGCTGGGACTCACAGTCAGACGAGCTGTGAGGGTGAAAATGAAAAACTGATGATGTGTTATACTTTACATTGTGAAACATGAACCCAATCAGGTCATATCAGTGAACATTTCTCAGGTTTAAACTGTGACAGAAGAAGGTTACTGACCTTGGTTTGTTGTGCAGCTCAGCAGTGAGATCAGAACTAAAGAGAAATGACACTCAGGTTGGTTTGAGGTGAACATAAAGAACAACTTCGTAATATTTGATAATAATGAATTCTAAAATAAAACTGATCTCATCATTTCATATTTCATGCTCTAATGTAGTTACTGTTACACAAGGAATCACATACAGTTATGTTATAATAATACGTAACTGTATGTATTAGTAAATACAAAAGACTAGCACTAAACTGAGGTCCACGTAAGAGTGCACCACTCTGCTCTGTTCACACAAACACCAACATTTTATTTCAGCTTTTCACTTATAAATTCAAAATCTAATCAAATCAAAATTTATTTATATAGCACATATTAAAACAACAGTGTTGACCATAGTGCTTCACAGTCAGTAATTCATCAGTAACTCTGTGAAACTTCAGACCTGCAGTTGGTCCTCGTGGTGTTTTGAACTTGAATTCAGCCTGATTTGTTTTTCATGTCTTCTCCTCCATCATCAGTTATCAGGAGAGCAGACAGTCAAAGTACAAGAATTCAAACAAACACAGAGATTCTACTTACAGAGCAGACACAGCACAGATGTTTCCTTCATCGTCCTTCTCACTCATTTGAGCTTTTTTTCATTTCTGTCACTGACACCAAGTAAAGCCCGCCCTCTTCCTCTGAGCACGTATTCTTCCTCTATTTGAGAGTTATTGGTGGATTTCTAACCTCTTAATGATTCATGTGATAAATTTATTCCAGAATATGAACTTAGACACTCTGCAGTTCCTCTTTTGTTGCAAAACCTTTAAAATTAAGTTGTTTTTTTAAGTGTAACACACAGAAACACATAAAACCTTTTGTGCTTTCAAAAGTTAAGAAACCAGCAACGTTGTTTTGACATAATTTGAGGTTAACTGAGATGATTACATGATATTTGAGTTTCTCTGTGATAATCAATAAATGACATTTATGACTTTATTCACAAGAAATCAATTAAAAATATCATTTAAAACGTCGACTCTACTTCAGTCTGCTGTCAGTGTTGTAGCTTAGTCAATGAAACAAACTACAACCATTATAACCATTTAGTGGACGTCCCCCTGAGGCAGCATGGTGATGCTGTTGTCTGACTGGAAGAAGGTGCTGGGTTTGAATCCAGCCTCCATCTTTCTGTGTGGGGTCTGCATGGCTGTTTCTGGGCACTCTGCTTCTCCCACAGTCCACAGTCAGGCAGTTAGATTAACCTGTGAGTCTAAATTGGTCGTAGATGTGAATGTTTGTGTGTCTGTGTTAGACACAAGACTGACAGGAGACGTGCAGAGTTTATCCAGCCTGTTAAGCTGTGGTAGCTGGAATATAATGAACACCATCCTCCCACATGGTTTATATATGACCACTAGAGGGAGATGTTGGACTTTAAATACTAACATTGTTATTTTATTTTAATTTATTTAGGCCAGTGCATGTTAATGAACACAAATGTAAAAAAAAATTCCATTAATATAAAAAATACCAGATTATAGCCAAGGGCTAATTTCCATCTTTTGTCCGTAAAACATAAAAAAATAGACATAATTCATAATTCATTCATAATAAAAACTCCATCACCAAACTCACACATACACACTTTTCTATTCCCAAATAAAACATTTAAACTATACAACTTATACATGATTACACACTTGATTTGTCCATAACCAGTTTTTAACCTGTGCCTTAAACAAATTGCTTTAGTGGTGGCAGAGCAAGGGAGTGTAAGACTTTATATATTAAACACATTCTTTTAAGTTTCACTAGGTTATTGAAGTTCAGTAATTTATGATTTTTAACACATGACAGTGGTCGTGGGAAGTCGTTTTTTTGCCAAGTAGTTTTAAACTTCTTTTATAAATGTTTTCAATAGTTTTAAGTGTTGTTGGACAAGCAAGTGACCAGGACGTCAAACAATAGTCCATATGAGAGATGATCATTGAGTAAAAATAAGTTTTTGCAACATTCATATTTAAATTATTACGTATATGATTAAAATTTCGATTATTAAATTTAAGTACCTGGGACACTTTATTTATGTGACTCTTGAAGGAAATGTTGGGTCTAGAATGACCCCAAAATATTTCCAATGACATGTGTTACAATGACAACAAAATCTTTCATATTTTGTTGTCACGGTCATCAGATTTTTTGTATTAAACTCTTGGTTTAAATATATTTGACTTTTGAGTGCTGTTTGCTTTTTATTCTTTCTGTTTCAAATGTTTTATAAGTGTAGAAAATGTGTGTCTGAGTCTGCAGAGGAGCACTGGGCCATCAACGCTCAAATATTGTACCAACACACCTTGTTGGTGGACACAGGCTGAAGCTGGTCAGGAACCAGTTACATACCCTGGCCTCTGTCAGACCATGAAGAGGTCAGCACACACAGAGAACTGACTACACTCGTTCCCACACAGCAACATACATGTGTCAGCACTGAGATCAGCTCATCTACCTGCAGGTGACGCTCCTCACAGCTGCTGCTCGTAGTCTTTCTCCACAGTATCACAGGAGGTCTGTCTGTGTCGGCTTCATATCAGTCATCTCCAGCTTCTCCTCCTCCTGCACCATCTACAGATTTAACCCCTTCAGTGTATGTCGGGAATTCCCTTTCTCTACATTTCACAGCTCTGATGTTTCGGGTCTCGGTGTGTCGGAGGTTGTTTCATAATCTTTCTGTGGTTTTATGAAACAATGAAGACAAACTGATTGTTTCACAGTTGTGGGTAGTTTCACACTGCGTTATCAGGCTGCTGAGGATGTTTGTCTGAGTGTTTGTGTTATCAATCATTGCTGCTGCAGTGTGGTGCTGATGCAGGCCTCACACCGTCACAGGAAGGAGGAAGTGAAACTGACACAGACGGTAAAACCTTCTTGTTACAGCGTTTCTCTCGTCTGCTGGGGATGAAGAATCATTACACAACAGTGAGAAGTTATTTTGGATCTGAACAGATGGAGAAGTGTCGCATTGGAGCGATTTCATAATCAATGTGACCTTTTGGCCCATGAGGTCATCATCGCCCCCTGTTGGTGATTGTGTGAACTGTTTCATGCAGGTCACACAAAAGGCTGGAAGTTTAAATAAGGAATAAACATCTTTATATTTTTAACATTTTATGTTCAGTGTTTTCAGAGACAGCACATAAAGAGTTCAGATTTAGTGTTTATTATCTTTTATTTCTTTATTCTTTGCTTGTTTGTTTTTGTTTCCACAGTAAAAAGTGTCACACTGACTGGACGTCCACCTCTTCTTATTAAGTCGTACAGGTTCCAGTTATCATCCAGGTAAGAATTACAGAGAGTCAAGTGCTGTGTCAGTGCGGTTTACCGATAAAGAGAACACGAATTACAAAGTAGAAAAGAACTGCAAATTAATAATGCCAAAGGTGGCGGCTCTGAATTAGTCTCGGCAGCTAGAGGGCAGCACATACGCCCACATGGCCCTTCATACATGTTTTAGTGGCCTGTTTATTTACTTATTATGCTGCTTGCCCTTTTTAGACCACTTCCAGCCTGCATGTTGGAACCAGAGCTCTCGACATGTTGGTAACTCAAAATAAGCTGAATTATTTTTATGAAACACAAAAGGAATCTCAGTTTAACGATTTGATATGTTTTACATGTTTAACTGTAAGTAAATTTATGAGATGTGCAGATAATTGCATTCTTTACTTTTCCCACTGAGAGAAAACTGCACAACAGTCGGGTCGAAAACACATTTTAGCTTTTAATAAGTAAACTTTGACACCTAACCTGTACTTTGTTACCTCTTAAATGAAGCCCCTGTATCAGGTGTTTAGCTGGCTGTACTGAGATGTTGTCATGGTAATTTCATTTTGCAGCTGTGACAAAGATGGACGAGGCAGGTAAACACTACTCAGATGTGATGCCATGTGTGAAATTTAAGAAAATTAAATTATAAAACCATCACAATTATAACAGAGTTCAGTGCAGGTTGGAACTGTCCACCCGCGTCAACATACTAATAGAAAAACATCAAGTTAGCTAAACTACAGCCACATCTTAAAGACGTAAAAAGGTTATTATGGTTTGGACGTGTGCAGAGGAGGGAGAGTGGATATCCTGGACAAAGGATGGTGAAGATGGAGCTGCAGGCAGGAGGAAAAGAGAAATACAACAGAGGGTTGGTTAGAAGGAGGAGGAGGATGCTGGGATGGAGGCTGACGAGTCACTATGGAGACCAGTAAAGGGAACATCCAAAAGAAAAGGATGGAATTCACAGAAAACTGAGGTTACTGTAAAAATCTCAGAAACATGATGCACAGCCAGATATTTCCTCTGGATGGCAGAGTAACACTGACTTCTTGTTCTGTTTTTCATTTATAAAGCAGCTGCTCTGCTGTAACACTCAGTGTAGCCAGTAGATGGCAGCAGATTTATACTGAGCTTCTCCTCCAGGAGGAGGAATGAATTAAAAAAAAAAAAAACCTTTTCAGTGGCGACCACGTGGTGACAGAAGCCGGGTTTTCTCCTCTTTTACTGGTAATTGTAACATTTTAATTAGGCTTTTTTTTTTTGCTGTTTTTGTTTTGAACAAACAAATACAAAAAGGAGAAAAACTAGTTTTTACTCATGAAAACATTTAAGCTGCTACCAGAAACGGACAACTTTTAAATCTGTTGTTTGTTTGTTTTTCCAATGTCAGCTGCTTCCTGGTATATTTATTGTTGAGTAAGGAAGTAAAACTCTTCAGCATCAAACACACAGTGATGTAAGTAAACTATAGAATACATTGTTTGACTTGTATGAGTTGAATTGAGAAAGAAATGAAAGTGAAACATGTAAAAATCTCTGTAACATGTGGATGTCCTCTGGTCTGAGGTGCTGGGAGGACCAGTTAGAGACCAGCAGCTGGACGTCAGTGGTTGGACTGGTGGACTCCTTCAGTGAAGAATAGATGACGTCTTGGTTTATATCTGACTCAGAGAGACTGCAGGTCATAACTTCTTACCTGAAGTTCAGTTCACACTTGGACCGGTGGCCGCCTCGGGTCTCTTTTCCTTCTGCGTCCCCTTTCCATCCTCCACCTGCTGGCCTCCACCACTTGCTAATGTTACTGAAACTGTGGAAGCTCCGCGATAGCCACCACACAAAGTAACGAATAACGAGCCTATCTAAATCCCAGTAACGAGTAACGTGTTCCTGATTTTGTCATAATAACTAGTTACCGTGCTCGTTACCACAATAATAACGTAGTTACTGTAACGCGTTACTTAGTCCCCACGCTGGAGTGGGCTGACACAGCTCTGCAGCTCTCAGCCTCAACACTGGATCCCCACAGAGCTGTGTGCTGAGCCCCTGCTCTATAATCTGATGAACCCTGATGACACCACAGTGTCCAGGATAAACGACCTGATCACTGACTGACCACGAGGAGAGGGTCAGGACTTCCTGTTTCTGCAAGTTTACTTCAAGCAGAAATGACCCAGGGTCTAAACACGGATTGGGTAAAGACATCACAGCAGAGACTTTCCTGAGGGTCCTCAGGAAGATCCCCATACCATGGCTCCACACGTTAGTGTATTGCTTCTGTGTGTGGTTTTGCTGTTGCACAGAAAAAGGAGCTCCACAGGGTTACTGGATGGCTTCTCCCAACTCTGGAGGACCTACATAGTTCCTGCTGTGTTTACTCACTGCTGAGTAAACTGCAGCTGGATCAGTGTCTGCACAGTAAAACACACAGAGGACGTCACTGCAGACAGAACAGCTGATAACAGACATGAAACTGCTGCCACTCACAAATCTTTATATGAAAACACTCAGAGTGTTTTCAGTTACACTGTTCCAAAAATAGTAATGTCAAAGTATCTTACTGTATATTTCAGTTTTGTACTGTCTTTCTAGAATATCATGAAATTTACATAAGTACACTGTGATCTTACATGTCAAAGGTAAAATAACATAACATCACTGTAAATATAGTAAAACACAATTTACTTGTTTTTTAAATATATATTTTTGTACATATGCATATTTAGATTGTAAAAATATGTCCAGAAATGTATCATAATTTCACAAATATTTGTCTGTTATGTGAGAGAATAGTCTGTTAAATCCAAATGTAAAACTATGGAAAAATATATAAAATGATCGAAAATTAATGAGAATAATCAATAATTAAAGGAGTATTTGAATTATAATTGTGCTGAAAATGTCATGTAGGTCTGATTCAATAATTCAGAGGTAACAAGTGAAAATATAATTAATAGGAATAAAAACTAAAAAAAACCCACATATAAAACATTGCACGGCCACGCTGTGCTAATTATATATTTTAAAAAATAAATGTAGAGGTAGGAATTGCAATTAATATGAATCTCAAAGTATTCACAACATTCCTGAACAGAAAGAGGCCTCTGCACCTCGGACACTCTCGGTATTGTGTCCGTGGTCGAGACTCTTCACCTACTGGTGATGGCCAGAGGGGCCGATGGTGCGATATGGCAGCCTCGCCTCTGTCAGTCTGTCCCAGGGCATGCAAGCCATTATTATTCAAACCAACTGTTAATTTGTCTTAAAGACGTTTTCATGGAAAACAAACAAAGGACATTTTTATTATTATTGTATGTTAGTTCATTTTTAATACCTTTCTCTCAACTTGTGGGTTTTAGAGAGTTTTTCATTTCTACATATTTGCGTGTATATTTATAATTAGACACAAATTTATTATATTAATAACTTAGTAAGAAGAGTAATTAACAAAGGTAAATTAAATAATACAATATATTATAGTCTTGGAGCAACTGTGACCACATAATTTCCTCGGGGATTAATAAAGTATTCAGATCCTGATTCCTGAAAATGATCAGCTTGCTGAGAAGTCAAACAAGTTACGTTTGACTGGGCTGCAGAGGCCTGCAGTTTGCTAATATCTGATATAAAAGTTCTTTATCCTATACAGACCCACCTGGTCTGGTTCCCAGCTGTACAGCAGATACACACAAGGCCTCCCGGCTGTTTTACAGTGAAGGTTTTGCTCCTCGGCTTTGGAAGCAGATCAGGCTCAGAGTCAGTGGCCTCCTTTAAATCAGCTTTAAAACTAATTTCTAATGGATTGTTTTCATTTGATGAGGTTACATCTGACATGTTTTACTTTCAGGTGTTTTCTTGTATATTCTTTTTTGCCGTTGTTGTGATTTGAATGTTCGGTTCTCTGTGTAAATCTTCAGCTTTAGCCTGTCAAACCACTCAGTAAACCCTTTTTAAGAGTTATATATAAATAAAATGTAACATGTGAGGACGGGGCTTTTGCTGTAGCGGCTCCCAAACTGTTTCACGCTACAGACCTTTTACACTTTGTCATTAAGACTGACCTCTTCTGCTTGGCATCCGAGACAGTTTGAGATGTTTGTTTTGTTTATTTACTTATTCCTTTTTTTTAAACCCGTGTTTAATTTGATCTAATGATGCTGATGCTTTTATTTAGTGTTGTAATTTTATTAATTTGTAATATAAATTTTACTCTGATGTATTTCTATGTTCAGAACTTCTGTCAGAGGTTAAAGTCCTTGATAAATACAGCTGTTTGCTGCTGTTATGATTGTTGCTGCACACAGAATCTCTCTAAATTAAGATTAGATTAAGATGATTGAAGTGAACATCAGAATTCACTGCAGTTTTTACGATTATGTCCTATTTGCTTTATCTGAGCTGAGCTCCTGATGAATCATCCTGGGAAACAAACTTCATCAGGAACAAGTGGGACATGGCAGAACATGACATGCGTCACTACAAACCACGCGAGATGGCTTAGTCCACTCAGATGTCACAGAAGTAAAAACAGGTAAAGGCTGCTGATCCACACAGACATCACATCTGTACTTCCTTCCTGAATTGAGAATATAAAGTATATTATGGGGCGATTTGAGCCCAAATTTGTTCCACAGCGGTCAGGGTAACCTTATTAGAAAAGAAGGTAAGCGAGGCTTTTTGATCACTGAGTTGAAATAATAGGACAGAGCTCACCTGAAGAGGCCAAATCCACGACACAGACAAACAACAGAGGCACGCAGAGACATTATGGTTAACAGAGTCATTATGGTGCAGGTATAAACGGAGAAAAACTAACGGACACACTCTGACTCATCGGCGTACTTTCGATTAGTTTAACGCCGCCTTCCAATGACATCACTGCCGACAGAATAAGAAAAAAACAACGTTCTTGTCACAGGTCTGTGCTGTGAGGCAGGATTTTGGCTTATTCGGATAACTTCAGGGGTAACTTTGGGGTTCACTCCTTACCTGGGTACATTACCATGGTAACTTATGATGCGCAGGTTTGCAATCACCTCCCACTGACCAATCAAATGTTCAGAAAATAGCCTTACTAGGTAATGAACCATGCTCCCAGTGTGGAGCTGCACACTCTTTATTTTTCTGAGCAGCTTGGAAGTCGAAGAAGTTTTGTTTGAAATTTCTATTCTACAGAGAAGAAAGCCGGCATGAATCCTGCTAACAAAGAAACTCTGTGCTCATGAGACACAAACGCCACAGGAAGAGAAACAAAGCAAGTAAGTGATGATTTTTAAACTTTATTTTTATTCCTGTAGTGCAGAACGTTGCAAACAAGCATTAACAAGTGAACATTCAAGTGAAAATAAACAGAGAATCACATTAATGCTCCAAGCTGCAGCAGCTGGTCATGAATCAATCAACAAATACGAGTCAAAACTTTGTTTTGAACATTTTCCATATCTCACATGTTCCTGTGTGCAAAGTAAATATGTTTAGTGTCATTTCCTGACCCAAAAGAACAAAATACGTCAGTACCAGACTTGCTGTGTTTTCCTTTTAACCTTGTTTTTTTTTTACTCCATCGTTTTGTTTTCTGCATCTTTTTGTTGTACTGACGCTTCCTCACTGGTCCCTTTATTTAGTCACATTTTATGTCATTTGTTGGCTCCCTGTCGTTTCACCATCATCACTGATGAAGTTACGAACAACTGCAGCGAGTGCTTAGAGCCACTAGACGGACGGATGGATAGAAAATAGTAAAGCCTTTAATTTGCACACACGAGTCATGTTTGACATCAAATTGTTATCTAGAAAGAAGAGTTACATTAACGAGTTACTTACAGGAAAAGAATCAGAAACTGTGTAGTGTTTGTGATCCTGGCTGTCGACTGTTTTCTAAGCTACACTGACATCACTCCTTTGCTTTGAACTATTCACAGTTGCACACAGCGTAACTGTAAAACCACAGAGTTGAACTTCCTCTTAGGATGTTCTGCTCTAAATGCCGTCACTTTTTGTCTCTATGACAAACTAAAAATGACAAAAGGATCAGCTGACATGCGCGAGGTCAGTTTTTATGTTATAGCATGAAAATGTTTTAGTTTTTATTTAGTATTTTAGCGTCTTCTGCTCCTTATGTAGTGTAGTAAAGTTTCCTGTACGCCGTGGGTTTGTGTCTGGTCGTTCTGACATTTTAAGCTGAAAAGCTACACAAAGGTCAGAGATTACAAATTCAATTCTCTGAGTAACTCATCCATATCATAACCTGCTATCATTTTCTATGATAATGAATAAATAATAAAATAAGCTGCTATTGGGGAAAAAACATATTCCTTTACAGCTGACGACCTCATCAAAGGTGATTCATACGACACCAAAGTAAATAAACAATAAACAGGCTGATAAGTTACAGAAAGTTCCAGTTTTTTTCACCATCTGGTACAGAAATGCATTAGAGAAAGCTCAGAGGTGCTGGTAAAGTTGCACTTCTCCTTCCTACACAGAGATATGTCAGACTGAATGTGCACTTTAACTACTTTACATGGACAGAAAGAGTTTAATGTGGCCCACGATGTAAAACCAGTTTGACATCTGACCCAGAGTCATTCACTAATATCAATGAACTGGTAAACAACATGCTGTCATTCAAACAGGGTTCACCTTCACCTTTAAGGTCAGTATTCATTCAGACCTGCCAGTGACAGTGATGGAAGAGCAACACCTCCACCTTTTAAATACATTAAATGGAAAGGCTTTATAATATGGTGGGCGGTTCCATGTCATTGTGATAGATCTGGATAGATGATGAACATTGAAGCTACACAATATTTTACCTTCATACAATAAAAGATTTCAGGTGTTAGAGTTCTCTGAGGTACAAACAGAGCAGGTGAAACTTGTCACTTATTATGTCCTAATATTTTTTTCCCGGATTTCTCTCAATTATAGCGATTCGGGTAAATGATGCATCATTTGTCTGCACTCTGTAGTGATGTCATGTAGTGTGACCCAGGAATAAATTAAACATTTAGTTTTTAAACCAGTGTTGTTTTGTAAGTTTAGTGTTTTGTTAGTTTACACGTACTAAACTGTAGAGACATTTGAAACCTGCTGTTCATCAGGATGCTAGTTAACACCCCGCTTCTGTTGTTCATGTTTTCTGTAGCACACAAAACCAACAACAGCACCAACAAGAACCCCAGCAGAAACACTCAGACCGACGATCAGTCCAACAGGTCCACCCTGTGTGTCTCCTCCTGTCTGACCTGCAGGTGAGAAACAGGTGTGAGGTGTCAGCTGTCAGGTAGGTGATGAGTGAAGAACAGAACAGAATCCATTTCCTCTTCAAACTGCTGTCAGACATTATCTACTGCACTCTGATCACATCACTCAGACCAGCTGCTTTCTACAAAGTCTCATCAACAACATCTTTAGAAACAAACATCAACAACCAGGAAGCAGCTTCACCTCTGATCACACACACACTCAACTCTACTCACTCACCTGAAACAGTCAGGCTGACGGTCTTGATGCTCTCCCATGATTTTGTCTCTTTGTTGAAGATATTACAACTGTATGATCCATCATCAGCAGTCGTCACATTCTTCAGAACCAGAGACACGTCTCCATCCTTCATCTTCCTGTCCTGCAGATCCACCCGGTTCTTAAAAGACGGATGCTGACCATCTGGATCCAGCCGCTCATCCCGGAAAAAAAGCACATATTCTTCCAGGTCAGCTCTGCTCCACTTCATACCTTGGATGATTTTGCCTGCCGGAATTCGACATGGTAGAACTACGACCTGTCCAGGCTCAGCTGTGATGGTGTTCTGGGCTGAAACAGGAAACAACACAGAGCAGAGAGGTTAAAGGTCAAAGTACAACTGTTCACTTCTACATCAGCTAATCAGAGAGAGACCAGTGAACTCCGCTGAAACAGATAAGCGGAAAAACAACCCCCAAAACTTCTTGTACTTTATTTTAGAAGAAAGTCGCCAAACCTTTGAAGCTGTAAGTCAGATCAGACTCCTGTTATATACAAGCAGTTTTCAGTTTTCTCTTGGTAGTCTGGCTTCCTCCCACAGTCCAGAGACATGCAGTTAGTTGCATAATAAGTATTAAATGATAGATATTAAAGACATTTTTTAAGACACTTGAGAATCTGATGATCTGGCTCTTTGGGAAACAGGAAGAAATAAGTAGATGTGGGCAGCTGGGCGAAGTTTCAGTTCTCAGTGAAGAAGATCACTAGAAAGCACAGAGGATGGACCTGATTTATTTGTGTGTATGGGGAAAAACAGAAAGGAGTGGGTATTGATAACATCACCTGTGGCTGCTGTGGAGGTGGAAGTAGAACAGAGGCCACTTGACCTTACAGTTGGGCACTAAGTGAAATTTTTCCAACCGACATTCGTCAATCCAATAAATGACAATTAGGGATGGGTACCGGTGCCATTATGGCACCTGTTCTGACATAAACCGTACTAACCAGACCGAAAAGCAGCGCACATTTCGGTGCTTTATTTCAGTGATTTTTTTTTCCCTGAGATGTCATACACTTTGGATTCTAGCCAATCATTTTACCTTTGCGAGCGTAGTAGGCGGGCCCAGGTACGTAGGCTCTTTTACGTATGTTCTTTTAGAGCAGAGCTACAGATTAAAAATGCCCAAAGCAAAGCGGTCAAAGTCTGGCTGTACTTCACAGCAAAAGATGCAAACTCGGCAGCCTGCAACAAGTGCTTTAAGCTGGTACTGTGCAAAGAAGGCAACTCCTCGAATCTGATGAAACACCTGGTATAGCATTTTGTTAAAAGCCGAGAAATGCACCGTATTTGATAGCTTGCTGCGAGACCTCACACCGAGCACATTTACTGCGGGTGTGGTGCCTGTTATCGGACCCGGAGTTAGCAACATCCCCCAAAAACCCGAAGAGGAGAGGAGGAGAGTCCTGGCCCCTAGCCCTGCCAGTGTAGCAGAAATGATGACGGATGATGATGGCAGCAGCAGCCGTTCTTCTCTGCGTGAGTAGCTAATGTTGTTCGTGTGTAATTTACGTTGAGTAGGCTAACCACGTTATTAATGCATGTAAGGTGAACTAGCAAACACCGTCGTAGTTACATGCAGCTGTATTCTTGTTTGATGACAGATACTCCCTTCACCCTGGCCAAAATGACCAAAGAAAAAGTGGAAAACAGCTAAACATGAGAGGTTTTTGGACAAAGTTTGTGTTTTTTCCATTGTTTAAGCACTGCTTCCAGCCAAGAGTGATACCATATATGCCCCATAGCTGCAGAAAAGGCTAACATTGTTATCTTTTTACAAAAAAACAGCTGAACACGAGAGGTTTTTGGACAAAGTTTGTGTTCTCCATTCTTTAACAGGGCTCGCGAAATTTCAAAATCCCTGGTAGCCCTTCGGGCAGGGACTCTTCAGTTTTTGGTAGCCCAAAATAAATTTAAGTAGCCCGAATAAAAAAGAGAGCAATTTTTTGATTGATGTTTTGTTTCCAGTTTTGTTTCCTTTACAATATTATTCATTAAAGTATAATATTGTAAAGGAAACAAAACATTAATCAAAAAATTGTTGAAAAACAAATTACAACATTGTATAAAAATGACAATCATCAACTCAAATACTTGGTTCTAATTAAACAGAAATTTCTATGAACTTGTAAGAACTGTGTAGGACATGAATCAGTCTGTGTCAGATCCTGAATTTAAAATTTCCACTGAAGTCGCGGGTAAGAGACAAGTGGAACCAAGATCTAGGCCATTTGCTTTTTGAAGTTTGCAAAGACTGCTAAATTTTGCCAGTGGTAGTTCACTCTTTGCAACATAGTACGCTGTTCTAAGCAGATTTTCAGGTTTATTTTTAGTATGTTATTTGCAATTGGTGTTTGTTCTGGGAAAGATATTGCAGACTGAGCAATAATGCATTTCTTGCATTTCTCATGGGTTCTAATGGGGGCCTTTCTTAAAATGACTGGTCCCAGTAACAAAGGCGCTTGTCCACTCAGAAATCGAAGGAAAACCAACAACACACCTGGCAGAACATTATGTTATTTACACGGGTGCACATAAGTGGTCCGCATGTGCGCATTCGCTGTCAAAATAAAAGACGCGCAGCAGATAAGAACTTGCAGCGCGTTTGCGTCCATATAAAAAGCACTGTTTTTGTCCGCTAGAGTGGGATTTTCACGGCACATTCCGCACCACATCTCTGTGTGTTCATCATTTGTTTGAAGCCAGCTCACCTCCTGCAACCACTTTTCCGAGAATACGCGCTTCTTTTGTGGTTCGGACTCCTGACATTTGTTTGGAGGTGGAGGAACACCAAAGTAATTGCTTAAAGGAGCTTCTTCGACATCTTTAAGAGTTCTAAACAAATGTCTGTCCTCCTCCAGAAAATCTTATGTATGCAAACACGCGTTGCAACTTCTTATCTTGTGCTTGTTTTTTATTTTGACAGCGAATGCGCACCTGCGGACCACTTATGTGCAGCCCTGGTTATTTAGCTCGTCATATTGCAGCCACAGAAATTCTTTTGTCCATGAAACCATAAAGCTGCACTTTCTTTTTGCCTTATAGTCTGATTTGTCATAACTTTTCCGTTTTGTGGTAAGTTTTTCTTTGGCTGTCACTTCTTCACCCTGACCTGTCTTATTTGGCTCAGCAGAACTAAAACATATATCCTGCTGCTTTTACACACACACTCACATAACGCTCAGCGATTCTCTGCGCGATCAACCTCTCACATGTTTAAGCTTGCTGCGGGAGATTTCACTTGTCATGTTTGCATAGTAAGCTAACAATTGATAAGACGATGTCAGAGGAATTGGTGCACAAATTTTCATCACTCACCAATCAGTACTGTCGCTCTCTATACACAGTTCGGGCGATTGCAAAGTGAAAGCAAAAAAACAAGCGCAAATTCAAACGCGACTTCAATATGTCACATATTGACAGTGGCTCACCGATGCCAATGACATAATTACCCAGCTACATTTCCGAAAGAATGCAAAAGCATTGACATATATTTTTCCTTCCTACGATAGCCCGACGGGCAGGGCAGAGATAGATTTTGGTAGCCCGACTGGCAAAATCGCTAGCTCCAGGACGTCGGGCTACGATTTTGCGAGCACCGTTTAAGCACCGGCACCGTTTCAAAAGTACCGGTTTGGTACTGGTATCGGATAAAACCTAAACGATACCCATCCCTAATGACAATCCGGTCGTTAAGTGATGACGCGACGAATCCTACTTCCGGGTCTAAAGTAGTCTGCGTTTAATATGGCTTTTGTGTTGTTAACATAGAATAGAATAGAATAGAATAGAATAGAATAGAATAGAATACTTTTTATTTGTCAATTTCTTCAAATGTACTTGCCATACAAAGGAATTGAAATTACGTTTCACACTGTCCCATGCGTAGACATTGACAACAATAAGGTGCAGATGCACAACAAAAACAAAAACAGCCCTAACAATAAGGTAATAAATAGTAATATAATAATATAAATAGTGCTAAAAGAAATACTAAAAATATATATATAGCAGCAGGTGTGTGCAATTGCAATGCAAGTCAGGAATGTTTTCAGTTCTTGGTTCAGAGAGTGTTTCCTTGTTGGAGAGTGTGCGTGGGGGGGGGGGTAGAGTCCAGTCTGTCTTCCTACACTTCTGCCAATCTGGTGATTCTGCTGGCTGGGAGCCGGGAGGGAAGAGAGTTCAGCAGTCTCACAGCCTGGTGGATGAAGCTGTTGGTGAGCCTGGTAGTGCGGGAGCGGAGACTTCTGTATCTCTTTCCAGAGGACAGGAGGCTGAACAGACATGTTCAATGTTTTGTATTTTATTCTATTTGATCTCAAAAAGCTCCTAAAACAGTCAGTGATCACTGTTGACCTCCCTCGGCTTTTATTACCGCTAATCATTTATTTAAGCTCAGTTTTTAAAACCTTAGGATGTAACTACAGCCCAGCCCATGCAGCAGTATATGAATGACTAACCTCGTATTGTGGATGGATTATCTCAGTTGTTCTCCTGGCTGAAGTTTGGTCCTTTTACAGCATCCTGCCATGCGATTACATTTGTTCCTGACCACCGAGAACACTCACGTTAACTTTTATCGAGTGGAAAAAAAGTTAGCTTGTTTATATTATGCTAACATAGCTGTGTCGCTAGCGGTCACGTAGCACATCATTATATACCAGCTAGCCCAACTTCAGTAACCCTACAAACGTCACTGCTGTTTAGTTTTCTGTCTTCATTTATGCTGGAAGTGATAGCAGAGCTGTACGTTTTAATTTGTTTCCAAAACCCCGCAGTCAGGACATGCTATATTGTATTTAGATAGAAGCTAGCGAGCTAACTCCCTGCTAACTTCTAACTCCGTTAAATGAAAGTTTAATTAGTTTAAACTAAAGTTTACTGATCGTTTGATATATGGACCTGCAGCGGAGTTTAGGCCCAGACACGGCTAGTGACGTCAGACTTAACGACCGGATAGGTGACTTTTTGATGGGCGGAGCAATGTGTTCATGCACAGACTGATTTGCCTTTTTAGAATTTATACGTTTTGTTTGGAGGGAATATTTTACCTTCTTTTCTTGTTTGTTTCAGTATTAATATAGCTGCTTGTTGGATTATTCATTCATTTATTTGAGATGCGCCAAATCACACTAAAGACTTAACTTTACATCTGAGATTTTTTTTAATGTTTGCTGGGTTTCCACAGAGGATATTTTACCTGGTAACTGGGACTGGACCTCCGTGCACAACAGTCTACCTGCCAGCTACACCACCTGACTCTGCTGAGCTCGCGAATAATGCTTCCTTCATTGTCTCCTTTAGCAGAGGAGAAACTGGGAGCATCCTTAATGAAATGAAAAGACAGGAAAATGCAGCCGCATGATTCCTGAAAAACAAACCACCAGATCAAAGTGCATTTTCGGGTTTTGTAGTTTCATCCACTTCTATATTAAAATTATTAGTCTGATTCGCTGAGCTACTCCTTATCAAGTCTCCTGCACTTCCGTCCTTCGCCTCGTGACGTCTGTCATGGCGGGCAGGGTGAAGGGATTATGACAGGAGGCTTTCTGTTTGTTTGTGTCCTTTATGTGAACGAAACTCGGGCCTCAGAGGTTTCGCTGTGTCCTGAGGCAGCTTGTATGTTTCTATTTTATTTTATTTTTAAATACGTGACAGTTGTTTACAGTAAACAACAGGAATGTTCGCGTACTGCCGTTGTGGTGTAACCGAAGAGAAAGTGGAAGCTGGAGGAGAGCTCACCTTCAGCGAAAACCACGACAAAGAGGAAAAGCTGAGCCCAGCAGAGAGACGGGAGTGTTAGTGAAGCCATTCCCGTTTATCCCGGTACATCCCAAACACCAACACACTCTATGGATTCAATAATTCCACTTTAACAATGGAGGGAACCCGTAGACGCGACCACTGAGCGATGCTGTTGTTACGGAAATACGTGTATTTCCGGTGTTCCTGAGTGCGTGTTTTTTTTTTGTTTTGTTTTTTTTTTTTGTATCTCTAAAAATGTTTATAAATGTAAATATTCTGCAGTCGAAATGTATATTTATAAAGGATTTATATGTAAAATAATCGGTAATGTCATATACGGTGGATCAGTGAGTGCGCATCCATATGCGCATGCGTTCACGTGCCTGGGCTGAGTGCTTCGTGTTATCATCATTTTATGCCACGCCTTTAAATTTCCCCTGGAACACAAAACGAAGCAGTGCGGGGGCTTTTATTTTGACAGGCTCCACCACGATTCCTGTTCTAGAGAATGTGTCGTGGAATTTTTATTTTTGGTTTTTCACACTAAAACAAAAACCCAACAGGATATCTTCTGTGAGTTGACAGAAACTTTCTCTTCTTCCTTAATTTTAAACATTTATTTCTTACAATTTAAATCATGCTGACACATTTCTTTCATTTACCACAACAGAATTTCTTTATCATGTAGTAAAAAATTAAGAGGTATTGTTCAAATTGCTCTCTGTCTGGTTAACTTAGACCAAAACTTCTGGTCTCACCCCTGGCGTCGTTGCCCACCTCTCAATTTTAAGTGCATATAGACACTGAGGGCTATCAGGAGGGGCTATGTGCTTACCTGCTGCTCTCTGGCAGGTAGCTCCATGCCCTCCTGGGTTTTAAATGCACCTTAGAATACACATGCATCAACACTACATACGAGCGGGAGGAGGGAGGTTTGGAGTCTTCACACACCCCCGTTCTCTGTTGCCTGTTGGGGCGGGGGGGCTGGGAGGAGGAGTTGGCCATCCGACTGGGGTCTGGAGTGTGGGGCCTCCCTGCTGCTGCCGAGTTGGGGCGGTCTGCTTCTCTCCACCCCAGAGAAAAGGGTAACACTACCTGGGTCTGGGTGCAGTTTCCCCCTCCAGGGGCAAGGGTACCTAGACCCGGGGCTAGAGTATAGCTTTGTGACTCTGGCACAGCTGGCTGCCGGCGGAGCTCACGGGCACGTCACTGCAACCCCCCCTGGCTTCTGCTCCGCTGCTGAATGACCCCTCATCTGGGGCTCCCCTCAGCTCTTTCTGGGACAGTGGCGCGGCTGCCCCTCTGTTGGTCTTCCTTGGTCTCTTGTGTTCTGAGGGCCTCTGGATGTCTGGAGTTTGGATCTCCTCCACACCTGCTTCATGCCCTGGAGGACGGGGCTGTGGCCCCCCCACACCCTCTAGCAGATTATTGCATGAAGGAACCTTTTAAAAACAAGCGCGTCCATGCTCACAGGTGTACACACAGGTGCTCACACACACAAACTACACCCTTTTTGGCTCCTACCTCAAAGCACACTGTGCGCTGTCGATCTTACGTGCTGCACAATAATGTTTAATATTTAGTATTTACTGTTATATTCCCATATATCATTGTGATGTTGTTTATTATGTTGCTTTTTTTTTTTTTGCTTGTTTTCTCTTATTTCTTTCTCAACAGGTGATCCAGGTGATCGATATAATGGATTTTTTGTCTGTTTGTTTTTGTTTTTGTCCTTTATCACCGTTCCTCTTCCTCGCTGTTTTTCTTTCCCTACCTCTCTTTCTTTCCCCCAGTCATGTCTGTCCCGTGTGTAGCAAGTGAAAATAAAATAGAATAAAATAAACAATAAAAGCAAAGGTGAATCAAATAGACCATTATGGCAAGGCTGGGATGGTCAATTTGGTAAAGTAAATCCATTGGGCATCTTTCTTCGCCTTTAGACAATAATTCTGATGGCAAAAGAGCCAAACGGGACAAAAAAAAAGAAACTGCTCTGTTTTCTTACACTAAAATATCTCAGGGATTAGTTAAAACATCTTTACACTGACAAAAAGAGGAGCTTGACTAGTCTGACCCACTTAAACTAGCATCCCCAGGCTTCTACCTTTCTACCTATAAAACCCGAGAGCAGTCAAATGGTGGAAGTGGAAGCTAAATTGGCTAGTCATTCATATGTATATTAGGTCGTTACCTAGGAATTCTGGAGGGAGGGGAGTGGGGGTGAGTGATTGAGGGGGTGGGGGAGTGGAGTGTTTCAGTTTGCCATCTTAGGGAGAAATCAACACACATGGGTGTAGGTCCTTTGTTGCTGACATTTATTGATGAAAACAGTACAAAAAACCAACCATTTGTACACATATTTACAAATAATGATAAAAAGTGAGTGAGTACATTTCAACATTTTCAGCAATCACTCACAATCCTGGCACTGCCACGGTATCTGTCGTCTGCATTTACCACATGTGTACCTGTAGCAGTGAACACATCGCACAGTGGCCTGATTTTTTTTGCATCTGTGTACTTGGATTTTAGGTCGCAAGCCACCCAAAACTTGCTCCATGCACCACTCAGCAGGCCATTTGTAAATATGTGTACAAATGGTTGGTTTTTTGTACTGTTTTCATCAATAAATGTCAGCAACAAAGGACCTACACCCATGTGTGTTGATTTCTCCCTAAGATGGCAAACTGAAACACTCCAAGTTGGTGACTTTTGGAGATTTGTTTCCCTGGATGATTGAGAATGCATCAAGATGAAACACAAAAGGAAGCTCACCGCTTTTAGCAGCTCCCCCACCCCCTCAATCACTCAGTGAGTGATTGAGGGGGTGGGGGAGTGGAGTGTTTCAGTGTTTCAGTTTGCCATCTTAGGGAGAAATCAACACATGTCCTTTGTATGTCCTTTGTTGCTGACATTTATTGATAAAAACAGTACAAAAAACCAACCATTTGTACACATATTTACAAATGGCCTGCTGAGTGGTGCATGGAGCATGTTCATTGGTTCATGGACCTCCCTGAACTAATGGCATTTATTGCAATTGTCATCTTGCGGGGGGTTTACAGGGTTCCATCGGTAAATGACTGCTGGTCAGCAAACCTGGGAAACCCACAGATAATTGGAACTATGGCACGAAACCGCTTCCAAGACATCATGCAACACTCCACTCCCCCACCCCCTCAATCACTCACCCCCACTCCCCTCCCTCCAGAATTCCTAGGTAACGACCTAATATACATATGAATGACTCCAGCATTTGACTGACTGCTCTCCGGCTTTTAAAGGTAGAAACGCAAAATGATGACTCCGCAGGGGTCTAAGGTAGAAAACCAAAATGACTGCTCTCCGGGGGTCTAAGTGTTAAGTCCTTCTCTGTAGCCAATCCACAAATAGTTGAAACATATAAACTGCCTATTTTAAAACACCAAATATCCCCTAAACTATCATCCTAAAACACTTTAATATCATTTTAAGTCATCTTACTACATCATCCTCAAAGACATATGGCATGCAAGTAGCTAAAGAGAGTCAGTGTCACTGTCACTGGAGAGGAACGTGTTTCCATGATCGCATCTGGTTTTACAGTATTATAGTATCAAAGTCTTTTTCTAGACAAAGTATTCCCAGCAGGTTATTTCAGTGTACAGTATAAGGTAAACTGTCTTCCACACGGCACATTACAATGTCACGAAACTAATATTAAATTCATCGAGTCTGCTGTTTTCCAGCTTTTACTCTTTATCGCGTCGACTGCAGATCAGTGACAAGTAGCGTACAGAACGGAGCTGGGCAAGTGGCTCCTCCTACTTTGCGCGCTCCCGTGAATGGGGAAACAATTTTTGACGGGGGTAACTACTTTGGCACAACACCGGAAACCCGATCGGTACCCCGCATGCGCGAAAGGTTTCTACTTCCGGTCGTAGCGTTTTACGATAGTTATGAGTCAGAGTATCTGTTAAGGGTACGGAAGCGTATGAGCTGCCACCCAGGCAAAGGAAAAATACAAGTATATCACGTTATAACGTGAAAAGTTTATTGTTCTAACAAGATACTTTTCCTGTCTGTACAATATACTTTTCACGTTTGAACAACATAATATCACGTTATTACAATATACATAATTATCATGTTCGTACAATATAAATATCATATTGTACGAACGTGATCATATATTGTGCAAACGTAAAAAAATACCATTACAATAAAAATTTTTATTGTAAGAACGTAAAACGTGTTGCATTCGGAAACCCAAATCCATGGTAGTTGTGGAGAGCTCACGCTCTTCAGAACTGGCACTTAACTTTGAATGCCCTGCTTTCAACATGGACACAAACACTGATAGCCCGCTTCTGAGATTTCTTCGGAATCGTGGTGTACCTGAGGACTGTCTCTTACGAATGCTACAAGTCTAATTAGGCACGACGTAGACAGAGGTAACATGACAAAGTAGCTGAGGACATGTGAATCCGTGATTCTCATGCCAGCGATTGTCTGAAAGGTGGGCTACAGAGAGGGACAATAATAGTAAGACTAACAGCATTAATAATATATACATATGACTGAATTCTTGCTTCTAATGACAGTTTGATCCCAGAGGACATGTTTATAGGAAAAGATACGTTTTCATAGGCTGAATTTATCATAAGTATTTTATGACTCTGAAAAATGAAATCCTTCTGTTTGGTTCTGATGACTGAGAGAACACTATAATTCACATTTTAAATTAAAATAAATAAATAACATGCTGGGGATCCTAATTCAGGGGCACTGCCATCGGGCGAGAGACGAGGTACCCAGCGAGTCACAGGGCAAAGAGACCGTTCACACTTAGTGATTCAGGCTGTGGGAGGAACCCACACAGGCCCTGACCCGATGGAGGACTCAAACCCAGGACCTTTGTGATATTTATTTAATTTTAAAAATGGTCTTCAGTTAACTGTTCCTGATATGAAGACATGAAAATGCAATTAGGTCCATATGTTTTTGTAAAATGTCTCTGTACAGCACCGCAGTGGATTTTAATACAGCAACACTGTGATGCAGGTCAGACTTTCAGCTTTGATACAGGTCTCTGTTCTCAGGGGGGATGAAGCAACTGAACGACTGACTGGCAGCAGTTTCATTATAACTTTGTTTTGTTTTTCTGATGACGTCTCTGAGGGCCTTACATTTAAAATTACAGTCAAACTTTATAAAATGCCTGCACTTCACTTACACTTTGATTGTTTGACTGAAATCTTACTTTGGTGGTGAGCAGAGGCAAAACTACAACAACTGCAACTTATTTTATCATTATTATTTAGTTATAGCTGACTCGTGTATGTGAACAAGTGTCTGGTTACATAAACTCAGAAAAGAGTTACAGCTCAAACATGGCCGTCGTCGCTGCGCTCCTGTAACTAAAAATGACACACCTGATGATGATGATCATGATGATGATGATGATGATGATGAAGATAGTGATGGTGAGATGGTCTGAGGCTCATGTCTCCTGCAGTCGATGGTTGGTCTGACGTTCAGGTTCAAGCTCAGGAGAACCCAGGATTAAGATGTCAGTGAATAGACTAGAAAAAGAGTAAAAGTACTCAGTTACAGTAACTGAGTAAAATTACAAAATTACATTTAAGAAAAATGAAATATTTTTCTCTTTATAAAATAAAAGAGAAAATGTGATTTCATTATGAAGGTTGGAGTTTTAGTCAAAGAGGAATAAACAATCTGTAAACAGAAATTAAATGTTTAGACAGTTTCTGATTTTTCATTTTCCTGTTTTTGATCCGGTGTCACTGAAGTCAAATCCATTCATAGAAATGAGTGAAGTCCGTCAAAAGGAGCAGTGATCACTGGTCTAAATTAACTAAAAGATGGTTTTTAACCAAACTGCTTTAGATTCATGGCCTGTGGTCACAGACATGTTACTTCCCCTTATAAGATTGGCAACCCTGTGAGGAAACGCCTGCAGCTTCTTTTTTCTGTCCCCAGAAAAAGAAAAATTGAGCTCCTTTAGTTTCTGTTTAAACCACAAACGGCTCAACCACAAACAGTAACGGTCACTTTGTGCAGCACAAAAACTTTAAAGGCAGTTATAGTATATAGTTGACTAAATGGATGAAAATGTTAAATGTCGTATTTCAGACTCTCAGCTGTGTTGATATAATGAGTGAATGATTTGATCTTTTCACTGCCTGCTGTGGTTCCTCGACTCCTGAGCAAAGATAAAGAGTCAGTTCAGACCTGCAGTTGGTCCTCGTGGTGTTTTGAACTTGAATTCAGCCTGATTTGTTTTTCATGTCTTCTCCTCCATCATCAGTTATCAGGAGAGCAGACAGTCAAAGTACAAGAATTCAAACAAACACAGAGATTCTACTTACAGAGCAGACACAGCACAGATGTTTCCTTCATCGTCCTTCTCACTCATTTGAGCTTTTTTCATTTCTGTCACTGACACCAAGTAAAGCCCGCCCTCTTCCTCTGAGCACCAGCTTTCTATTGGTTCAAGGACAGTGAGGTGTCAATGTGTGTGTGTGTGTGTGTGTGTGTGTGTGTGTGTGTGTGTGTGTGTGTGTGTGTGTGTGTGTGTGTGTGTGTGTGTGTGTGTCCCTCAGTGAGAGAGGCAGATATGAGCTGAAACACAGGAATCAAACCAGGGACGCTGCTGTTATGGAGCTGAACTGGAACCATTCAGACACTGAGGCCCTCTGAACACATTTTAATTACAGCTGTGCAGAGACACATGAACAGACCTGAACCTGAAATAAAAACTCTGCAGCATCAAACACAAACATCATGAAGGTTTTCTGCGGCCACTGAATGATGCTTCTGCTGTGTTCAGTCTGTGGTTGTAGTTTAACGTTTATTCTTTGCTTTCTGCATTAAAGCTGTGTGTGTGTTAGCAACAATCACACTAGTCAGATTTTCCATGTGACAGTTTTTTGAAACCCACAGAAGCACATGAAGAAAACCAGTGAAAACAGATCACTGACGGGAAACAAGAGCCAACAATCATGAATGAACTACAACAATTCCAACCAGTTACCGAGGACATGGGACATAGTAACATAACAAAATTTTGCATTTGAGTCATTTTGGTCTAGAAAGTGAAAAAAACAACATAAAAAATATGAAATATATAAAGAAATCTTCAAACATGTCCTGTGGTCTGAGGTGCTGGGGGGACCAGTTAGAAACCAGCAGCTGGACGTCAGTGGTTGGACTGGTGGACTACTTCAGTGAAGAGTAGACGACGTCTGGCTCTGGTTTAAAGTCTGAACACAAACACACACAGTTCAAACAATCTGATTCACGATTGTGCTTCACGACGTTCACAAGCTCTGTCTCCACTTTTTTCCCTCTCTGTTTAAATCTAACATGATATAACAGAAACTGAATCTTTACATCTGAAGTAGATTCACTCTTCTCATTTCCTGCTTCATATTTTTCATTTAAACCCTCTACTGCACACATTTTGACGGTACATGCTGAAAATTATTCAACATCTCACTAATTTTGGGTAATTATATTGCCAAAAGAAAAATGTTATATTTCAGAAATCCCCTAAAGAAATAACAGAGAAATTATAACTCACACATCATTACACAACTGTGGTTAAGGAATAAAAACATAAAAAAACACTTAAAACGCGTTTACTTATATAACATGATACAGACTCAGGTTTGAATAGTACAGTATCATGTCATACTGATTCTCATGGTTTGAGACATTGTTTTTATTCTGTGTGAAACTTTCCCAAAAAGTTCCTCTGTGCTGTAAAACAGATGTCCACTCAGGAACCCTGCACCATGCCCTGTTTGATTCACTTCACTTTTATTTGCATTGCCCCAAATCACAAGAACAATTGCCTCAAGGTGGTATATATTGTAATGTAATGACCATTCAACAATGTAGAGAAAACCCTGACAATTAGATGACTCCCTATAAGCAAGCACTTGGCTGCAGTAGGAAGGGAAAACTCCCTTTTCACAGGAAGAAAGCTCCAGCAGAACCGGACTCAGGGAGGGACGGCCATCTTCAGGACCAGCTGGGTGATGGGGTTGGTGAATATGTTGTTGGCCAGAGTGATATATTATATTATAATGTCTCAATCTGATTTTGAATGAGAACTCTGGGTCTCTGCTTCTTCCACTTCTCTTTACATATACCCCACTACTGTTTCATTCTCTCTTCTTGCTTTCTTTTTTGGATTTGGATTTGGACTTTGTGTAATTCCAAGTTTAGGACCACATTTCCACTTGGCCCAAGCTTGGTTGCACAGCAACCCAATGTAAATTTCACAACTGTGTGAATTGCTGTGTTTTGACACTGTGTAAATAAAATTGAACTGAACTGAAATAATCCAGCAATATTCCGAAACCCTGTTTTCTAGATTTACTGGGCAGGTACTGCTTGAATTTGCTCTTGCCCCTAATTGGCAACATTTGCTCATCCACACGTCTCTGGCGTAGAAAGCTGTTTCAACATCACGAGGTTGTTGAAACACACACACACCCACAGGCACTCCCGCTACACACACCCCCAATACATTTCCCATCAGGCTTCACCCTTAAAGGACCAAGCTTCCTACATGTTATTGAACTTTTCCAAACACTCAGGTTGGTTGGCATCATTTAAGTTCACATGTACTGGATAAGAGGCTTAAAGAAACTTTCTGTTGCCCTGGTGCAACGCTATGCTAATGAGAGCGTATTCTAGATGATCTAGTTTAATTTGGTTATATTAGCTTAGCTTAGCATGATTGCTGGAAACGGAGTGACAGCCACCTTGTTTCTGTTAAAAGGCAGCAAGACCTGGATGGCCTTGTTCTGATGGTTGTTTGTCCATTCCTGATGTCTTCAGCTCTTACTGCTGAGTAGACCACAGCTGTATCAGTCTCTGCAAAATGAAACAGAGTTGCTTTATCTGTCCATGTAGCCAGATAACACACACCAATTAGTTAAACTGCAGGAATGTCTTAAAGACATAAAGCCGTCCTTCAATGCACATATTAAACAAATATGTAGGACTGCTTTCTGAATGCATCTCTGAATGTTGAGAAACTGCAGTAGTCAGTATAACAGACATTTAACATAATCCCACTGGCCCCAGTCTTCATAATACTGGCCCCTAGCCTGGATAAACAGACACTTGCAAGAGAAGTTTGAAAGTTCCTTCCCTGAATACCACATACACAGTGAAATGCTGCAGGCGTTTAGTCCAGTAAAGTGCACACTTTCCATTGTTTGACTGGAGACACAACTACCAGTACATGTATGCATGTGGTGTACCAAAGCAAACATCTGGACTGAGACACAGATGTTTGCTTTTTATTTGGTTGATTTTGTTTCAAGTTTGTGCTGCACTCAGACCAAAATCCTGCTCTTTATCTTATATGATATATTGATATATATATATATATATATATATATATATATATATATATATATATATATATATATATATATATATATATATATATATATATATATATATATATATATATATATATATATCTTACATGAGCTCTACCAGAGCTGCTTTGTATTATTCACTGTTCAAAATGGTTCATCTTTATCTACAGCTGAAAGGCTGCTTAGTCTTGTGTGTGAGAGGAACATTTAAAGACAGAAAGGAAGTTGTTTAGCTGCTTCCTCTTTAGAGCAAATCTATAAGTGACTGTGTTGTTCATATCTCTTTAAAGGACAGGCTGGCTTTTATTTATATCTCAGTTTAATATCATCCACAGGTCTGATCTAAGCTTGAACCTGAGTCATGATGTCACTCAGTGACTGCAATGAGAATTAAAGACTCTTTTAAAAGTTAAATGAGAAGAGCAAATGCACATCTCGGTCTGTTCGATCTGAACGCTGTTTGTTCATAACTGGTATGAACTGCATCACTCTCTGAAGAATTAAACATTTTAATTACTGCAGCACAGCTGTGTCAAAACACAGTTTTTAAAACTGCATCTTGCAGAGAGTGAGTGTTGAATTTAAAAAATGCAGAAGCCATTCACACCTTTTTTCTTCTCTCAGCACCTCTGCTGTGAACCAATGAATGACCGACAGAACGGCCATGAGTTTGTGTGAACAGGAAGGTGGCATCCACAAAGCTTCTTTCAGTGCAGCCTGAGAAGCCTCACCACAAGCTCGAAAAACCCGGTGCAGTGAGAATTCTCACCAGGTTCAGACTAACTGCGGTTGTCAGCAGCATGTTGCTTCTGTGTTTTACATGCAGAGCTTTAGAAATGAAGCTTTAACTAAAGAACCATTTGAGAGGCTGAAAACACACATTTGATGATCTTTGGCCTCTTTATGTGTCTCATCTCAACCACTTGTTTGTGAACCACATCTGGGCCTCATATGTGCCGCTACTGCACTGCCAAATACTCTGTGATCCAGATGTGGCCCAAAAATCATGATATTAAAGGTTAATAATTTAAAACCTGTATGACAATTAGCCATCCAGCATCACAGATGCTAACAGAGTATACTCTGTTAGCATCTGTGATGCTGGATGTGTTCAGATTGTTTCCTATTGGAAACAATCTGAACACATCCAGACTGGTTCATAAGCGGTGGACCTACATCATTGTTCGCAACCACACGTGGTTCTAAGAAAATGTAGACAAGTCTCATTTGAATCAAACAACTGAGATATTTTATTCATGCTACAACACATCAGTGAGCTGCACTGTTGAACTAGCTGACACAGAACAGTGAACGCTGACTCACACACGTGTCAGTTGTCTTCTAACACACAAAAACTTTTCCTGGACTGTGGGAGAAGCTGGAGTACCCGGAGAGAAGGGAGTCACAGGGAGAACACGCTAAGAAACTCCACACAGACAGAAGCAGTCAGCTGCTGGAATCAAACCCATCTACTGCACCACAGTGCAACACAGATGTCAGAATGTATTTACAAATGTGCTCAATGTTAAATTATTAAATGTTCTTACTTCCCAAAGAGTATAAAAAGAATGCTTCTCAAATCTGTAAAATCCATAAATATCACCTCTGCTTTGTTTTACTGGCACGACTGATGCTCTGCAGCTTTACCTTCATCTGCTGACATTTTCAAATTTAATAGCAAAAATATTTTACTGTAAAATCATCTAAATGGTCCTTTAATCTAAGAAAACGTCTACATTTGGAGACATTGAAGTGTGCGTAAAATGTAAATTTACAAAAGTCTGAGTCTCACCTTCAACTTTCCTCTCAACATCTTGTCTCACCAGCAGAACCAGTAACACCAGTAGAACCACAAGAAAGACTGATCCAACAGACAATACAGAGAAAACAGGAGGAAAGAGTGATGGAGGAGAGAGTGAAGGAGGAGGTGTGGATGTAGGTGGAGGTGTGGATGTAGGTGGAGGTGTGGTGGTGTGTTCCCCTAAAATAAAGCAAACACAGTCATTAAGTTGTCGTCACATTGTGAATGTTGAAAGCTGCAGAAACACAGACAGGTGAGTGTGTCACCTGTGACAGTGATCCAGCTGGATGGAGACTCTCCATGACCGCTGATGTCACACTTGTAGAGGCCTTCATCAGACCTGGAAACATGCTGGATGGTCATGTGACCTGTAGGCTGCTTCCTGATGAGGGAGCCATCTTTATAGAAAGCAGCTGGGAGGTTGGAGGGAGTGGTCTTTGTTTTACAGAGCAGAGTGACGTCATCTCCCTCCATCACAGGGAGGACAGGACTCTGCAGGATCACTGATCCACCTCAACACAGAGACAAACTACAGCATTTCATCCATTTACACACAGCTTCATCAACACTAACTCCACACACTCAGCTTACCAGTGACTGTCAGGTTAACCATGTTACTGATGGGACCCTCTCTGGACTCACACCAGTAAACTCCACTGTCATGAGGCACCATCATAGTCATGTTACAGGAAGAACCAGCTGGTTTCCCCCACTCAACTCCACACTGAGTCCTCTGTTGTTTGCTTGTGTTTCTCCTCAGAGTCCATCCAGCACAGCTGTCGTCCTCCTCACAGCTCAGAGTCACAGAGTCATCTTCAAAGAACTGAGAGCTGCTGGGACTCACAGTCAGACGAGCTGTGAGGGTTAAAATGAAAAACTGATGATCACGTCTTTGAGATCTTTACTGAAAGTTTTAATCCAAATGTGTGAAACCTGTCAGAGTTTATCAGGTTTAAACTGTGACAGAAGAAGGTTACTGACCTTGGTTTGTTGTGCAGCTCAGCAGTGAGATCAGAACTAAAGAGAAATGACACTCAGGTTGATCTGACATAAACACACAAAGGTGATCACTCAGAACAACTTTGTATTATTTGATGTTTCCCTCTAAGACAGAAACATCAAACTCTCCATGTTGTGTCGCCTACAGCCCAGTTTGATCTTCCTGTCAGAGGAAACGTGGATCTAAACCAGGTCAGCAAAAAGCTGCTCGTACTAAACCAGAGACTCCAGGATTTCAATTTCTACTTCTCGATGATCAGAATTATTAAATAAAACTGATCACATCATTTCATGCTTCATGAGCTGCTTCTGTAGTTACTGTAGAACAAGGAAGTCCTTCAAGTTACATTATAGTTACACTGAATACATACAAACAACTAGTACTGAACTAAGGTCTGTCCTCTGCTCTGTTCACACAAACACCAACATTTTATTTCAGCTTTTCACTCATAAATTCATCAGTAACTCTGTGAAACTTCAGACCTGCAGTTGGTCCTCGTGGTGTTTGAACTTGAATTCAGCCTGATTTGTTTTTCATGTCTTCTCCTCCATCATCAGTTATCAGGAGAGCAGACAGTCAAAGTACAAGAATTCAAACAAACACAGAGATTCTACTTACAGAGCAGACACAGCACAGATGTTTCCTTCATCGTCCTTCTCACTCATTTGAGCTTTTTTTCATTTCTGTCACTGACACCAAGTAAAGCCCGCCCTCTTCCTCTGAGTCTGTTTCTTCCTCTATTTGTACAGCGATAGTGGTGGATTCCTAACCTCTTAATGATTCATTCATGTGATACATCTATTTCAGAATATAAACTTGTTATTGCAAAACATTTTATATTAAGTTGCTTGTCTCTGTGATAATTGTAGCTGGGATATAATTAACAGAATCCTCCATCCTCCAACACCATCCTGTTGGTGGACAAAGTTTGAAGCTGGTCAGGCATCAGTTACGCCCCCTGTCTGTCTCTTGTGTTTACGACTAAAGTCATTTGTCTTAGAAACACTAGCATGTGTCAACACGTGTCAGCACTGAGATCAGCTCATCTACCTGCAGGTGACGCTGCTCACAGCTGCTACTCGTAGTCTTTCTCCACAGTATCACAGGAGGTCTGTTTCATCGCTGTGTCGGCTACATATCAGCAGTGTTGGGCAAGTTACTTTGAAAAAGTAATTAATTATAGTTACTAGTTACTTCTTCAAAAAAGTAACTGAGTTAATAACTGAGTTACAAATTCTAAAAGTAATTAATTACTTGAAAAGTAACTATTGCGTTACTTAAAAAAAACAAAAAACGTTTAAGCCTCTGGGGTCCAGGGTATAATTGCCCATTTTTAACTACTTTTGATTCTCCCTCTATATTTTACCCCTAAAAACTCTTTACTTTGCCTTGTTTGGTATCATTCTTTTCAGCACAACCTCACGTGTCTGAATCTACAGTTATGTTTTCATGTTGATATACTGTATTAACACAATTGATCTAAAATCAGACAAAAAACATAAAATCAGAGTAGAAAAAGTGATATTTTTTACTGTAACAACCACAAATATGTTTAATGATGATCTTTCATAACTTTAAATGCAAATATAAATTGTCAATTTTAAAATCCTATGCACAAGTTTTGCAAACAAAGTTATTTGCATAAATTTACCTTTTACTCTTTTTTTATAACCATTTCAAACTATTTACAGAACAATCAGCTGTTCTTCAATAAGATGCCACAAATTATTTGTGCCACTCCAAAAACATAATTTCCGTCCACTATAAAGGAAACATCACAGCCTGATACCTGCAGGTCTGACAGCAGCAGGTGTATCACTGCTGTTTCTACCTGGAGACAGCAGTCGCCTCATTGTTCTGACACACAACACAAAACTATCTACACACTACACACTAACTACACAGACAACACATTAACTACACACTCAAAACATGCTAAACATCACAAATCTCTCACATCTCTAAACTCTCTCTCTCTCTCGCCCTCACTCCTAAAACTTCCCCTGTTTTTGTTTTTTGTTTTGCTCATAAGCAGAGAATGCTTGCTAGTCTGCAACCTTTAACACCCAAAGAGCCATTTGGACCTGGTTTCCACGCAAAAGAAAACACTGGGAGCCACAAATATTTGTGACATCTAAAATGAAGATAACACTGTATATATTGTTTTTTACTTTTTATGCTTTGTGTGAACAACTAAGGTGTGCTGCTTTTGAAATCCATGAAGTGCTACAGAGAAAATTACATTTTATTTAATTAACACATTTTGAACTCTTAAAGAAATATAACAAAAGGAAAGATGCTGAACTAAAATGATCCAGCAAACAAAACTGTTGTGAGCCACCACCCTTATATCGCCTTTGGGCTGTTGGAGCCTTGACCTGACTTTTAAAAAATAATTGGAACAAAAACACTATGCTGCTAAAAGATGAATAATATATTATTATATATAATAGATAATAATAATAATATATTATTATTCATAATAGAATTTTTAAATATATATTTTACCAGGGTTTAGTGTGTCTGGCGGAGCGCAGTCTGCAGCGCCGCTGTAGGGGAGGCGGACGCACCTGAGCGGCACCAGCAATCACGCCTCGCCGCCTTAACGTCTGTGCTCTCTCTGCTGTTGTGTTGGTGTGTGTCGGGCTGTGAGCTGAAAAGCTACAGCCGGCTGTATGCGTACAGCAACCGTGTGTGAAAAGTGGTCAATAAAGAGATGCTGAAAAGCGAGTTCATGTAAACATCGTCGGGTCTGCCGTTTACAATAACGGTGTGTTCACACCGAACGCGATGGACGCGAATAAAACGCCCCAAACGCCCCTAATTTGACGCGTGTACATTCGCGTCTCAACGCGTGTCCAAGAAAAATCCATCGCGCGTCAAAATATGATATTTTGACGCGCGTGACGCGCGTGAACCGGAAATGTGGGAGTTTCCATCTTTGCAAGATGGCAGCTGTCGAGCTAGCGCTTGAAGAGAGAGTCTCCCTTCTCTATTTACTGTGGAGAGCAGAGCAGCAGCGTAAAAGACGTCCTCGCCGTACCTGGGTCCATCAAGTCCTCCAGGCGCGTGAGCAGTTTGGTGAGTTTCACCATTTGCTCCAGGAGCTGCGCCTGGATGACGGCAGATTCCAGCGATATCATCGTCTGTCACCCGGCCAGTTTGAGGACCTGCTTTCCCGCGTCGGTCCCAGAATCGCCCGCCTAGACACCAATTACAGGCGCTCAATCCCACCTGCAGAGCGCCTGTCCGTCTGCCTGAGGTTAGTAAAAGTGGTCAATACGGTAGTCCTTTATTGATACCTGTGCTAATATATGCTAAACCATCCATTTATACACTGCTAACATGGATGTGCTATGCTAACAGTGAATGCTGTCGGCGTTTACTGATGGCATAGCACATCCATGTTAGCAGTGTATCGTGTATACACTGCTAACATGGATGTGCTATAACAGTGAATGCTGTCGGCGTGTATAAACTATCGTTTATACACTGCTAACATGGATGTGCTATGCTAACAGTGAATGCTGTCGGCGTTTACTGATGGCATAGCACATCCATGTTATCAGTGTATCGTGTATACACTGCTAACATGGATGTGCTATAACAGTGAATGCTGTCGGCGTGTATAAACTATCGTTTATACACTGCTAACATGGATGTGCTATGCTAACAGTGAATGCTGTCGGCGTTTACTGATGGCATAGCACATCCATGTTATCAGTGTATCGTGTATACACTGCTAACATGGATGTGCTATGCTAACAGTGAATGCTCTCGGTGTTTACCGATAGCAAACTGGTACTGTTTATAATATTTCTAGTGATACTCAGATGGTCTCATCAAGTCCCGATTTAATTCGATTTATGCTGTTATCAGTGGTTGAATGATAGCATGGCTGTGGTGTCATAGGTATGCTCTCGGTGTTTGCTGATATCAAACTGGTATTAGGACCACTGTGGGTTAATCTTTGTAGTGATACACACTCCTTTTGTTTATTTATACCTGGTTTAATTTCTGGGATAGTTGAATATTTGTATATAATCACTGCAGACTGTTTTAGATTATATCAAATATATATCATGTAATTATCCTTATAATTACAAAATGTTTTATGTAAGATTTATGTTTTGGAATTTGTAATTTTGGAATTTCAATAATGTATTTTGTAACTGCAGTACACATAATACACATTTTAAACAATTTTGTCCAGGTTCCTTGCCACCGGGGACTCCTTCAGGACCATCACGTTCAGTTTTCGAGTCGGTGTGTCCACGGTGAGCCAGATCATCCCCCAGGTAGCGACGGCCATCTGGGACTGTCTAGTGGACGATTTCATGGCTGTGCCTTCAACTGAAGACTGGCGGTCCATCGCAGAGTGTGTGAAGGCAACGTGTGTTCTCCACAATTTTCTGCGCTGTGTGGACGAGAGAGGGGCACCTGCTGTGAGGGGTGTGGCACCTGCTGTGGTGGAGCCGTTGCAAGGCCTGGGTCGTGTAGCAGCAAACAACTCCTCCAGAGAGGCTGTCCTGGTGAGGGAGAAGTTCATGGCCCACTTCTCGGCAGAGGGAGCTGTGTCTTGGCAACCAAAGGAGTAGCCTGTTTGAAGTCTGAGTGACTTCCCCACAACGGCTCTTTTAAGAGCCACCCACAAACCTCTAAAGAGTGTTCCTGTCTTTTTAAAATTTTCTTAATAAATGGATCTCTACTCCAAAATAACCTAACCTCTCTTTATTCTCTTAAGTAACTTGTCTTCACTATGTTCCTATAACCAGTGTGATGCAAAAGTTTGAGCAACCTTATTAATAGTCATTATTTTCCTGTATGAATCGGTTACAGTAAAAAATGTCAATTACATATATCATATAGGAGACACACACATTGATATACACTACATATTTATGTTATTTCTCTTTTTATGTGTTGCCAATATATGCACCTGCTTTATTTAGTGTAAAGTTATTGCACACTTTCTGTAAATCCAGTGAACTGCATTTCACTTCTCAAATATCACTGTGTGTGTCTCCTATATGATGTATTTAACTGACAATTTAAATTGTGACAAATAACGATTTGTACAGGACAATGATGGCTATTAACAAGGTTGCCCAAACTTTTGCATCCCACTGTATCAGTATATTTTGTCATTAGTATAATATGAAATAAATTCTACTTGTGTCAAGTCGGGTGCCAATATTTGCTGTGTAGTAGAACAGAGACATTTGTCATTATAAATGTTTATTTGATAAAATATATAAATTCAGTAATAAAAAGATTCAACATAAATATATGAAATTTAACTATTTACAGAGAGACAGGAATAAAAAGGACCCAGCTTGGAGTGGAAGAGCCTCAGGGGAGAAGGAGGAGAAGAATAAGAACATTGTTTCTGCCCTGGAGAGCTGCTGCCTCATCAGAAAACTACTGATCATTAGGGTCCAATGTTTCCAAATTTAGCACAGCTGTGCTGTTGTCAAAAACTAATTTATGAATTTGGAATTTCACGAATTCTCGTGTCTGAGGCGGCATGCTCTCCAGAGCAGGAACAAGGCCGAGGAGGAAATACTCTGTTGCAGACGGGCGTGGCCTCTTTAGGGACTCCAGGATAGCCAGCTCCACCGCCGATGGACCATCCTGGGACCCTTCCCTCGACCGCCTTCGAGCTCTCCTCCTCTGTGGGCCTGTAAAAAACAGAACAAAACACCACAAAGAAATGAGAAGGCTGCTACTAGATTGTCATTTTCAAAATTGAAAAAAACCAGGATATGAACAGATTGGTTGTAGATATTTAGTAAAGGTGATCACAAGGGAATCCAAGCAAGTAAAAAGCTATCAGTGCTTGATGTTCATACCTGTGGGTGCAGCAGCAGGAGTGGAGGGACCAGGGACTGGGGAGTCAGGAGAAGCAACAGGGGAGGACTCTGCTGCATGATAACTTGACTCTATCAAGACAATATTAAATGTTAACAGGTTGAAGACAATAGTCATAGAGAATATTATATTATTATATACTTATTATTATATACAGTGGTCTCCCATTTATTGCAGCACATGAACAGTAGTCACAGTTCTCACAAGTTGATTCTCAAAGTGCAAACCTTTGTCGATTTTAAAACGTAAAAGTATTATGCCGCGCTTTTTCTCCGTCTGCGGCGCCACTTTTGTGCGCCTTTTTTGCTCCCGGTGCAGGTGTCTATTTCCGAATGAGGGTCATAGTTATGAGTGTTTTTGTGCTGTTTTTTTCTATTTGAAGTGATGGTTATCAAAACCAAACATGATAAGTTTGGCAAGCGCAGGAGACATGACACGGAGGAGATTTGTCATTTGGGCTGCAGAATGCAATGCGCATCGTTGAAAGCTGTACGGTGCAATAAAAAAATCAGCGAAAAGGCGAGGCAGTGACGGATGAACAGCGGGACTACTTTATACTGTTTATTAATAAACAAAATATATTCCTGTATGACAACACGCATAAATTAACTGCCTACATTAATTAATTGTAAACATACCTTCTGACTGACACTCCCCTGCTGCCTCTTCGGGCTGTCCCTGGTCCTCGGGGGAGAAGTTCTCCACGGTCCGCACCATATTACCGCTGGTCTCCCGCGGGGTGAGGAAGGGGTCCAGAAACCCCATGACCGCGAAGAACTTCCATCTCCTCCCCGATCCTGCTGCAGACCCACTCCTCTTCTCCTTCTCTGACCTCTTCTCCTTATTATAGGTGTCCCTGAGGCTCTTCCACTTTCTCCTGCAGATGTCCTCTGAATAAACGCATTATCTGGTTAGCGGAAAGGTATTTGTACAACAGTGGGAAAATCGCGGGACAGTAGGCGCGCTTGCTAGCTTTTGCACGGCTTCATCGGGTCAGTCTGAAAATTAAAAAGAAGAAGGAATGAACTTACCAGGTTGCCCGATCTCCTCACTTATGTGTCTCCAAGCTAGGTCCTTTTTATTCCTGTCTCGGTAGAAATAGGAGCTGGCATCATATAGCTCGGGGTGGTTAGCCACGGCGCTGATCAGCTTTTCCTTCATACTGAATGAAGAATGAAGGGCTTTGGCTGGATCTGCCCCTTTGACCTAGGTCAGAGCCACGTCACCAGGCTCCTGATTGGTTGTCGCGGCGCGATTTGACGCTGGAGTTCAGATTTTTCCAACTCGAGCGGTAGACGCGAAACGCGCGTATGCACAAAGTGCAACACAAAAACTCACGCGCGTGGTTTTATTCGCGCGTCAAACGCGCCTGACGCGCTACACTGACGCGCGTTTCGTGCGTCAAACGCGCCTGACGCGCTACACTGACGCG
Source organism: Rhamphochromis sp. 'chilingali' (assembly GCF_963969265.1). Taxonomy (NCBI): domain Eukaryota; kingdom Metazoa; phylum Chordata; class Actinopteri; order Cichliformes; family Cichlidae; genus Rhamphochromis; species Rhamphochromis sp. 'chilingali'. Next base: position 60,798,350 of record NC_137929.1, on the reverse strand, counting down.
CGTTTCACGCGTTTTGGCGTTTTCGCGACGCAAATCTGCTTCCGAATTTTCACGGGACCCGCAATCGCGCGTCATCGCGCCTTTCCATTGACTTTACATGTAAACCTGACGCTCTATTCGCGTCCATCGCGTTCGGTGTGAACACACCGTAAGACTTCTGCTCCTGAACCTCTGCGCACAGCGTCTGCAAATCGGGGCTGTACGAAGTCACTTTCATCTTCACGCAGAACTGTAAGCTGTGAGGCGTGAGCGGTGTTTGTTTTTAACATAGTTCACGGTGGAGAACAGCTGCTGACATAATGTGGATCCGAAGATCCATAATTGGCTTCCGCAAGTGTGACGCTTATTTTGAGCGATGAAAAAATAATAGAAAAATAAAATATAATTTTATTTTTCTATTTCAATATCACAATAATCTTCCAATTTAGAACTACAAGTTAAAAAAAGAACTAACATAAATAAATTACACTTCAGCTAAATACTTCTAATTTATTTTCCCAAACCACGCAGAGCCGCAGGTTCTGTACTATAAGGACTAAAGAGCCGCAGGTTGCCGACAGTAAACGTGACGAAACTATTGAGGAAAAAACGCAGCGTATTGTTTATCATGGCTCTGGTTTTACGTGGCCTATCAACACAGTTTACAAACTGGTATCTATCACCTTGTTGCTTTGTCTTTAAGTGGTCATGTGATTGACTTACCACGACTACTTTATTCTTCCTCAGTCAAACAGCAGCACTCACGCGATTGTTTTGCCCCCCTGAGCTCCAGGTGTTAGATGCTAGTGCTAGACAGTGATCGTGATTACCGTCCGTGGGAGCTCGCAGCTGCTTAAAGCTGTAGCGCCCAGATTACTTACAGCTACAGTGGGGCAAAAAAGTATTTAGTCAGCCACCGATTGTGCAAGTTCCCCCACTTAAAATGATGACAGAGGTCAGTAATATGCACCAGAGGTACACTTCAACTGTGAGAGACAGAATGTGAAAAAAAAATCCATGAATCCACATGGTAGGATTTGTAAAGAATTTATTCGTAAATTAGGGTGGAAAATAAGTATTTGGTCAATAACAAAAATACAACTCAATACTTTGTAACATAAGCTTTGTTGGCAATAACAGAGGTCAAACGTTTACTATAGGTCTTTACCAGGTTTGCACACACAGTAGCTGGTATTTTGGCCCATTCCTCCATGCAGATCTTCTCGAGAGCAGTGATGTTTTGGGGCTGTCGCCGAGCAACACGGACTTTCAACTCCCGCCACAGATTTTCTATGGGGTTGAGGTCTGGAGACTGGCTAGGCCACTCCAGGACTTTCAAATGCTTCTTACGGAGCCACTCCTTTGTTGCCCGGGCGGTGTGTTTTGGATCATTGTCATGTTGGAAGACCCAGCCTCGTTTCATCTTCAAAGTTCTCACTGATGGAAGGAGGTTTTGGCTCAAAATCTCACGATACATGGCCCCATTCATTCTGTCCTTAACACGGATCAGTCGTCCTGTCCCCTTGGCAGAAAAACAGCCCCATAGCATGATGTTTCCACCCCCATGCTTCACAGTAGGTATGGTGTTCTTGGGATGCAACTCAGTATTCTTCGTCCTCCAAACACGACGAGTTAAGTTTATACCAAAAAGTTCTACTTTGGTTTCATCTGACCACATGACATTCTCCCAATCCTCTGCTGTATCATCCATGTGCTCTCTGGCAAACTTCAGACGGGCCTGGACATGCACTGGCTTCAGCAGCGGAACACGTCTGGCACTGCGGGATTTGATTCCCTGCCGTTGTAGTGTGTTACTGATGGTGACCTTTGTTACTTTGGTCCCAGCTCTCTGCAGGTCATTCACCAGGTCCCCCCGTGTGGTTCTGGGATCTTTGCTCACCGTTCTCATGATCATTTTGACCCCACGGGATGAGATCTTGCGTGGAGCCCCAGATCGAGGGAGATTATCAGTGGTCTTGTATGTCTTCCATTTTCTGATGATTGCTCCCACAGTTGATTTTTTCACACCAAGCTGCTTGCCTATTGTAGATTCACTCTTCCCAGTCTGGTGCAGGTCTACAATACTTTTCCTGGTGTCCTTCAAAAGCTCTTTGGTCTTGGCCATGGCGGAGTTTGGAGTCTGACTGTTTGAGGCTGTGGACAGGTGTCTTTTATACAGATGATGAGTTCAAACAGGTGCCATTCATACAGGTAACGAGTGGGGGACAGAAAAGCTTCTTACAGAAGACGTTACAGGTCTGTGAGAGCCAGAGATTTTCCTTGTTTGAGGTGACCAAATACTTATTTTCCACCCTGATTTACGAATAAATTCTTTACAAATCCTACCATGTGAATTCATGGATTTTTTTTTCACATTCTGTCTCTCACAGTTGAAGTGTACCTCTGGTGCAAATTACTGACCTCTGTCATCATTTTAAGTGGGGGAACTTGCACAATCGGTGGCTGACTAAATACTTTTTTGCCCCACTGTACTTGCCTGCAACTGATGCGGTAAGCTGAACACAGCTTCAACCGTCTGTTTGTTGAAAAATAGTAACGGGCCACATTTTCTTGTTAGTAACTGTAACTGTTGTGATATTTTGATACCATGGTAGCATTTGCTGAGTATTGTTTTTGATGATATTATACAAAGGACCCTGTTTCTGCAATGCCCTTTGTTTGAACCTCATCTCCTCTTGCTGTGACCCCATGGGCGACTTTCCTTGGCCTGCTGGTCTGGAAAATCCAACAGTTGATCTATATGTAAAGAAGGCATTTCTGCGTTGATCCTGCCGTGGAACAATGGGACAAGGTGCAAGCTCTCATGCTCACAGGACGTGGGGGTGCATTCCTGGAGTGCACACCAAGCTTGCAGCCTGCTAAAGATCTCACACAATTGATTGTGTGCCTCTAGGTATATATGGTTAAACATTTCCTAATGCAAATAACTACATGCAGTATTCTACCATGTGCAAACTTATATCACTAAAGGATTCTAACTGTCTAGTGTTTAACGGACCTGTCAAAGGTATGTTGAGATTATAGAAGGCCCCTTTCAGAGCTAGGGGGAACTTCCTTATATGGTTGTAACTTGAAACTTGTTGACACACGAACCCTTCTGCCTATAAAAACTGCTGCACAAAAGAATAAACTTTGAGTTAGTTTGGGATGACAATTTAGAACAGTCTCCGCGTCTTTTTGTTCTTCCAAACTCCTCCCGGTACTCCGGCCGGTACCGTAATTAACCGTTGATCATGTGCTAGACAGTGATCGTGATGATGCGGTAAGCTGAACACAGCTTCAACCGTCTGTTTGTTGAAAAATAGTAACGGACCACATTTTCTTGTTAGTAACTGTAACTGCGTTGTAACGATAGGAATAGTAATTAGTTAGATTACTAGTTACTGAAAAAAGTAACGCTGTTATTCCCATCACTGCATATCAGTCATCTCCAGCTTCTCCTCCTGCACCATCTACAGATTTAACCCCTTCAGTGTATGTCGGGAATTCCCTTTCTCTACATTTCACAGCTCTGATGTTTCGGGTCTCGGTGTGTTTCATGTCTCGGTGTGTTTCATGTCTCGGTGTGTTTCATGTCTCGGTGTGTCACTCCTCAGACGGAGGTTGTTTCATAATCTATCTGTGGTTTTATGAAACAATGAAGACAAACTGATTGTTTCACAGTTGTGGGTAGTTTCACACTGTGTTATCAGGCTGCTGAGGATGTTTGTCTGAGTGTTTGTGTTATCAATCATTGCCGCTGCAGTGTGGTGCTGATGCAGGCCTCACACCGTCACAGGAAGGAGGAAGTGAAACTGACACAGACGGTAAAACCTTCTTGTTACAGCGTTTCTCTCGTCTGCTGGGGATGAAGAAACATTACACAACAGTGAGAAGTTATTTTGGATCTGAACAGATGGAAAAGTGTCGCATTGGAGCGATTTCATAATCAATGTGACCTTTTGGCCCATGAGGTCAGCTCATCGTTGCCCCCTGTTGGTGATTGTGTGAACTGAGGTTTCACAGGTCACACAAAAGGCTGGAAGTTTAAATAAGAAGGAATAAACATCGTGAAAGAGAAATGAAATGTTTGCAAAGTGAATTTAAGTCAAATATGAACTTGTTTTTTAAAAAGAAAAAAACCCAGAAGGTCGACCTTGTTTTTTAAGCCAATAATATCACAGCAGTTGTTTGAAATTAGCTGTAGACTGTAGGCATTGAACGGGGAAAAAAACCTGCAACTTAAGAAAACAGTCCATTGCAGTCCATTTGGCCTCTCAGGGCCACCGTAGCTGTAGGTTAATATTTATATTTTATGTTTTTAACTTTTTATATTCAGTGTTTTCAGAGACCCTCGCAGCACATAACGAGTTCAGATTTAGTGTTTATTATCTTTTATTTCTTCATCCTTTGCTTGTTTGCCTTTGTTTCCACAGTAAAAAGTGTGCCACTAACTCGACGACCACCTCTTCTTATAAAGTTTTACAGGTTCCAGTTATCATCCAGGTAAGAATTACAGAGAGTCAAGTGCTGTGTCAGTGTGGTTTACTAATAAAGAGAACACGAATTACAAAGTAGAAAAGAACTATAAATTAATAAAGCAAAACAGGGCAGCTCCGAATTGGTCTCAGGCACTAGAGGGCAGCACATAGTCAGAAACATCCTTACAGTCAGTGTCCACATTTTAGGTCCACGTGGGCCCTCAAAAAGTATGTTTATTTACTAATTATGCTGCTTGCCCTGTTCAGACTACTTCCTGCCTGCATGTTGGATCCAGAGATTTAGACGTGTTGCTGCCATCAATTCAAAATAAGTTCATATTTTTTTTGAAACAGAACAAAAATCTCAGATTAATAATTTGATATTTTCTATGTTCTACTGTAAGTAAAATTTAAGAGCCTTGCATATCATTGTATCCTGTAGTTTTCTCACTGAGAGAAAACTACACAACAGTGGGATTGAAAACAAATTTTAGTTTTGAATAAATAACCTGCTTTGACACCTAACCTGTACTGACCTCTTAAATAAAGCCCCTGCATCATGCTCCACGGTGTTTATCTATTTCATTTTGCAGCTGTGACAAAGATGGACGAGGCAGGTAAACACTACTCAGATGTGATGCCATGTGTGAAATTTAAGAAAATGAAATTATAAAACCATCACAATTACAACACAGAGTTCAGTGCAGGTTGGAACTGTCCACCTGTGTCAACATACTAACAGAAAAACATCAAGCTAGCTAAACTACAGCCACATCTTAAAGACGTAAAAAGGTTATGATGGTTTGGACGTGTGCAGAGGAAGGAGAGTGGATATACTGGGCAAAGGGTGGTGAAGATGTATGGAACGCCAGGACTGCCATAATGAATTAATTAAATACACCATTAAATAGTTAATTAAATGTGGCAATAATTAATTAATTAAATGTGGCGTAAATATTTATGTAATTAATTATTTCTGATTTTAATTAATTATTGCCACATTTAATTAATTATTTAATGGTGTATTTAATTAATTCATTATGGCAGTCCTGGCGTTCCATGAAGATGGAGCTGCAGGCAGGAGGAAAAGAGAAATACAACAGAGGGTTGGTTAGAAGGAGGAGGATGCTGGGATGGAGGCTGACGAGTCACTATGGAGACCAGTAAAGGGAACATCCAAAAGAAAAGGAATTCACAGAAAACTGAGGTTACTGTAAAAATCTCAGAAACATGATGCACAGCCAGATATTTCCTCTGGATGGCAGAGTAACACTGGTTTCTTGTTCTGTTTTTCATTTATAAAGCAGCCGCTCTGCTGTAACACTCAGTGTAGCCAGTAGATGGCAGCAGATTTATACTGAGCTTCTCCTCCAGGAGGAGGAATGAAGTAAAAAAAACAAAAAAACCTTTTCAGTGACGACCACGTGGTGACAGAAGCCGGGTTTTCTCCTCTTTTACTGGTAATTGTAACATTTTAATTAGGCTTTTTTGCTGTTTTTGTTTAGAACAAACAAATACAAAAAGGAGAAAAAATTAGTTTTTACTCATGAAAACATTTCAGCTGCTACCAGAAACTGACAACTTTTAAATCTGTTGTTTTTTTCATGTCAGCTGCTTTATGGTTTGTTTCTCGTAGACTAAGGAAGTATGACTTGTTTGAGTCGAATTAACAGAGAAATGAAAGTGAAACATGTAAAAATCTCTGAAATCTGTGGATGTCCTCTGCTCTGAGGTGCTGGGAGGACCAGTTAGAGACCAGCAGCTGGACATCAGTGGTTGGACTGGTGGACTACTTCAGTGAAGAGTAGACGACGTCTGGCTCTGGTTTAAAGTCTGAACACAAACACAGTTCAAACAACAGGAAACATGATTACAAGCTTTGCAGTTCAATAAAGACCTCCAACCTCTCTGCATCACACACAGTCCCAGTTCAGACTTTACTGGGAACCAGTTCAGATACAAATCACACTTTAGGTGCCTGTTTGGTTCACAGAACTGAGCCTGGAGCCCACAGAGCTGCAACAATTTGTTAAGCAAGTGCATTAAGTCACATTTTAAAAGATGAATGATTTGCTGCTTCCAGCTTCGCTCTCATATTTAAGCAAAGTTTCCGTCTTATTATTGGAGAATTTTATTTTTTTGTGAAAATGACGCCACATATTATGACTTTGTATCGACGGCTTCCCATCAGGATGCACAAAGAGGGTGAGAGTATGACCTCAGACCTCTACAGCTGTGCTGAGCACCCTGCTCCATACTTTCTTCCCCTCCCAGCAACACATTCATCAGATTTGCAGTTGACTCACGGTGATGGTTGTCATTTCTGGGGACAATGAGTCTACCCAGCGACTGTCTCAGTGGTTTAAAGACAACAACTTGGTCCCCAAAATGTCCAGGACACGAGACAGGACCATGGACTTCACTGTGATTAAGCACGTAATTATCAGCAGGAACTGTGTGGAAAAGGTCACAGACGTCCAGTTTCTGGGATTTTACAACAACAAGAGCCTGAACGTGTGGTTAAGAAGGCAAAGCAGAGATTTAACTTCTGCAGGGTCCTCATGAAGAATATTATCCCCCGAGACTCTTTATTTTTTCTTTTGTTCTTTCTTTTCAGATTGCTTAGAACTCTGGCTTCTAGCAGGTGCTAAAACAGAATAATAATAATAATAATAATAATAATAATAATAATAATAATAATAAACAGTACCAGGGACTTCCACCAAATGAAAACCCCAAGTCGAGGTGACCTGAGTAGGTCCAAGTGTATAAGGGCTCTTGGTGTCCTTCTACCCTTTTTATTCCCGTGCTAGGCATGTGGACATTACATGTGCTTCATGGGGCTGTGCAATTTGGATAACTTGTGAGTTTATAGGTGTTTTTCTTTGTAAACTTCTTCAGTAGTTGTCATGACTGTTGTGATGGATCATTGCACAGTTGAGTGGTGGAGTACTTTAATGACTGATGGGGGTTTCACAGTTTTTTTTCTCCTCTTAACACCTGTGCTGTGAACCAATGACTGATCGGATAGAACTATGAAGTGTTTCTGAGAAAAACAAAGGTGCCATCAACCGAGCTGCAAACTTTGCTCAAGACTTTACCGCAGAGATTGTTTGACAAGCTGAAAACACGTAAGTCAGACTTTACTGGAAACCATCTCAGCAACAAGTTACAGCACTTCCATGCTCCACAAAGTTTAGCTGTGTGACATCGATGAAATAAACAAAACTCAAACCTTTAACCCACAGAGCTCATCAGCTTATGTCTCTCTTCTCTCCACCTCAACAGGCTGAGCTATGAGACTTCGTGGCTCAAGAGTTGGGAGTTCGTCTTGTAATCAGAAGGTTGCTGGTTCGAGCCCCGGCTTGGACAGTCTCGGTCGTTGTGTCCTTGGGCAAGACACTTCACCCGTTGCCTACTGGTGGTGGTCAGAGGCCAGTCTCTGGCAGCCTCGCCTCTGTCAGTGCGCCCCAGGGCAGCTGTGGCTACAATGTAGCTTGGCATCACCAGTGTGTGAATGGGTGGATGACTGGATGTGTAAAGCGTTATACAAATACAGGCCATTTACTTAAAAAACAGGAACCACCAGCAGACTCTAAAACCTGTCTGTGCAGCTTTGGACACAGTTTACAATATTTTAATCTGCCTTGGTGCAGCACCTCAGTTCATCCTCACTGTGAAAGAAGCAGCTTTAGTTACGCACAAACTTCTTATTAGAGTTTATCTCCAAACATTGTTTTCAGAGCTCAGTTACTATGAACACGGAGGTAGGAGCTCCACCAGGTCATGAGATCACATGGAGTCATCTTCCTCCTGATCCCAAGGTTTTATCCCCTGACGTGTCCAGGACAGCTCCAGGGGAACATTAGCACTCTAATGTTTAGCTCTAAAAAATACCTGACTGCAGAAGTGAAGAAGAGCAGCTTTACCTCTCGTGTCTGATCGCTTTTTCTTCTCTTTGATGATTTTTCCATAAGTGACGTCTTCAGTTCTCCCTGCAGCTGCATCTGTCTCTGCACAGTAAAACACACACAGTCACACTGTCACTGCAGACAGAACAGCTGACACATTACAGCTATGACAAAACATGTTACAGATAATAGTCAGACACACACTGTGTGTGTTTCTGTGACTGCCACACACCTGGTATCTTTGGATCAATAACTTGCTGTCAACACCCACAGTGGGTCAGAGTGGGCCGACACAGCCCTGCAGCTCAACACTGGATCCTCACAGAGCTGTGTGCTGAGCCCCTGCTCTATAATCTGATGAACCCTGATGACACCACAGTGTCCAGGACAAATGACCTGATCACTGACCACGAGGAGAGGGTCAGGACTGCAAGTTTACTTCAGGCAGAAATGACCCAGGGTCTAAACACGGATTGGGTAAAGACATCACAGCAGAGACTTTCCTGAGGGCCCTCAGGAAGATCCCCATACCATGGCTCCACACGTTAGTGTATTGCTTGTGTGTGGTTTTGCTGTTGCACAGAAAAAGGAGCTCCACAGGGTTACTGGATGGCTTCTCCCAACTCTGGAGGACCTACATAGTTCCTGCTGCCTCAAAAAGGCTAATATCATCATCATGGCTTCTTTGGACTGTGCTCATGTTTGAACTGTTACCATCAGACAGACAGAACCGAACGATTAAAACAAGGACAAACAGACTGGAAAACAGTTTTTATTGCAGAGCTGTGTCACCAGTCAGTGCTGACATGAATGAGCTCTGTGCACTAAGGAGCTGTGCAGTTTGGGAGAACGTAGAAAGGTTGCTTTAGTCTTTGTTCATTAGTTTTTATCCATTATATAGTTTACAGTTTTTAAATAGTTTCCATGATGCTGAGGCTGCACTTGTGTGCGAGGAGGGTGGGGGAGTATTTGGGGTTTCACTGTTTTTTTCTCCTCTCTGCACCTCTGCTGTGAACCACAAACACCTTCTTGCACTTTTGGTAACTGAAGCAGTTTGTGCTGCAGCTGGTATCAGACTAATGCTGGGCTCCAGACACTTCACAGCCAAAAGAGAAAAATAAAGGAGTTATTTTGGTTCTTAGAGCCGTTCAGGTATCAGTAGCAAACAGCACAATACTGACTTATTTGTCCTCATAAAACACTTTAATGAATAGAGCCTGGTCACTGCTCTGTGTTTGGATTATTTAGCGAGTCACAAACACACAGCAGGGACAGGACAGATTTAAAGTTTACACTTTTACTGCTGTTTTCAGTACTGCCATCTTGGATTACTAACTCAGGGGAAGTTGGTGCTCCAACTTTCAGTGTGGGAAACTTAAGTTGAGCTTCATGTTCCACAGAAAATCTGAAAATCACAGAAAATGTTCCACAGAAAATCTGATTGGGAATAATTCACAGTTCAGAATCCTTCAATCCAACACTGGGCCTTGGTGCAGCACCTGAGTCCATCCTCGTGTGAAAGAAGCAGCTTTAGTAATGTGGAAACTTCTCATCATTAAATATTTTGTGTTCAGACAAAGAAGAAGATGTTTAATCACTGCAGCGCTTACTGTGTGTAAACAGTATTTGTAATGAAGCATCGCACACACAGTAAGTGGGGATTTTTTATAAACTGCTCGTCACAGTTTCTCCTCTCAGCACCTTTGCTGTGAGCCAATCAGTGAAAGGATAGATTTGTGAGGTGTCTGTGTTAAAAGCAAAGCCGCCATCTTCTCTCAGTGCAGACGGACACACTAAACACAAGCACGAAAGCCGACATGTTCTCATCAGTGTTGTCAGACTCGTACCATAACACCTTTAAAATAAACCAGGGTTCACACAGTGCTGTTCATATACAAAAAGCATGAACAGAAAATGAAGTCAATCAGGTTCAAAATAGAGAATTAGAAAAAAATTACAGTCAACCTCTTAAAAAAGTGTGAAAGTTTTAAACTCAGAAAGAGACGAGGCCTAACATGGAAGGGCAGATCATTGCACAACTCTGGCGCAGCTACAGTCTCCTCTAAATCTATGCTTAGTTTTTGTCAACTTCAAGAGCTGCTTATAGGTGGCTCCGAACGAGCAGGCAGATAAACATGGCTGCAGTTTCAGACTGAGAGCAGCCAACAACAACAGGAAGATTCTGTTGTGGTTTGCAAAAACTAAAATACAATGTTGTAAAATTGAATTAAAGGACAGTGTGGCTGAAAACACTCTTTGGTCTGTTTGGCCTTATTTATAGTACTCATGTTGACAACTAAGTCATCCTTTTAACAACCTGTGTGTGAGCTGCAGCTGAAGTTGTGCGACTGCAGAAGCACACTTAAACACAGAAGGATAAAAACCACGTGAACATCATCGGGACGTTTTTATGCAGAAGTGAAGAAGAGCAGCTTTACCTCTCGTCTGTGATCGTTTGTTCTTGTCTGTGATGATTTTTCCATAAGTGACGTCTTCAGTTCTCACTGCTGAGTAAACTGCAGCTGGATCAGTGTCTGCACAGTAAAACACACACAGAGGACGTCACTGCAGACAGAACAGCTGAGAACAGACATGAAACTGCTGCCACTCACCAATCTTTATATGAAACACTCAGAGTGTTTTCAGTTACTGCTCAGGTTATTTTAAAAGTTTAAAATAGTTCAACATGAATTAAAATGTGAGGTAAAGAGACCTGATAAAGGACGAACTGAATGCCAGACATGTCAGCTGATCAGAATAACAGGACGTCAGACAAACTGTTAAATTATTGACTTTATAAAAGATAAATTCAGAATTTAGATAGTGAGCCAGAAGGAATTTATTATGCTGGTGTCATAAATATGAAAGAGTAAATCTTAAAAGGAAAACTGTGAACAATACTGCAGGAAATTAGTTTACAATAATAGAAAATTTACAATAATAATTAAGTCTTTCATATTTTGTGAATATGATAACAGTCTCTGACCTGTGTGAGTTTACAGAAATACTCTTACAAATAACTCACGTGTTTCTTCCTCTATTTAACGTTCACACCTCTGTGTTGAAACACCTGCAGATGAAGCTCTTATCGTTTCTTTCTCAGAAACAGTGGCAGACTCGTTAGTGTTAACCACAGACGACAAACACACCGTTCAGCAAACACAGAACTTAACATGGTGCGAAAATCTACAGACAGACAAATATTCATTTGCTGTACATGAGGTGATTGTTGTTATAACTGACCTGTTTAAATGTTATTGAGGCTTAAAGTTTGCATAATTAGGGGCGTGGCCCAAGGGTGTAGATTTGGTTTTGGCATTGGTGAGGATGGATGATTCAACCAATGAAACCTTCCCTGTTTCTTTTTTCCCCCCTTTTGTCTTTGCTTCTTGATAAAAAAAAAAGAGAAGTAAATATACTTGCCTACATATGCTATTCTCCCTGCTTTTAAACCATTTAAAATTACAATTTTATATGTGAATTATATAATGTTAAAATACTATTAAACACATGACTAAGTATTTTAGGCTTTAGTTTACTTCAGCCATATAACATATAGATCAGGTACACCTACCATAGAACCAAGGCCGCCAGAGCTCATCTTTATATTTTTACATGCTGTAGTGCCATTTTTGGGAGCATTTCAAGTTGCTATACATCAATACAACCGTTATAGCCCAAATTTTAATAATATGTCTGCATTAAGTCCATAGTAACGACATAAATTGCAAAAAAGTGCAATAAACTACAAAGAAATTGAAAATCATTTTTGGTTTTTTTTAACATATATTTCTACTTGGAGAAATTTAACCCTGGAGAAACCATGGGGTCAAATTTGACCCCATGGTTTCTCCAGGGTTAAGAGGTTTATCCCTCAAAACTTTAAATACAAAAAAGTTGCAAAACATAGTTTACAACAACAGGAAATTTATTTTGAGTGTCTTCATAGTTTTATTTTTGAGATACACCAATTTTTATATACTGCAGGAAAAACGAAAAACAATCTTATGATGCAAATTTGCAAAGAAAGCAGCAGGTTCATCAAAATAAAATATTTCCAGCAGTGCAATTTGAGTTCTAAGCATCCCAGAAACTATTCAGAAAGTCAAACATGACTTATAAAAACACCAGTGTAGGCTTTTAAGGCCTACAAGTAAAAAGTACATTTACCGCAAAAATGACGTTACTCATGACTACCTCATGATATTTTGTCTCAAAAATTAACCCTATGAATATGTCAGTACCATTGGGGTGAAATTATTGTGTCACCAACATATAATTTTAACAGCCTCTGTAAACTACAGTGGTTTGCAAAAGTATTCGGCCCCCTTGAACTTTTCCACATTTTGTCACATTACAGCCATAGTTTCTGAAGTCTGGAGAGGCCTCAGAACCATCTCAGGCCACAAACATCAGAACTCTCTGCCTGGGAGGGATCTGAGGTGGGCAAATGAACTGAATCATTTCTTCAACAGATTTGATTCAGCCATGAGGCTCCAACATCGGCTGCAGACTCATCCACCCCCACTGCTGCTGTTCCGCCTCAGACACTTCACACCTCCTCTATTCACCCTGCTCACTCCTCAACACCCCCAACAACAGCATCCAATACACACTCAACACAAGGCTCCAGCCTGTCTCTCTCAACCACCCAGGTTAGGAGGGAACTGAGGAGGATTAATGGCAAGAAGGCAGCGGGTCCAGATGGCATCAGCTCGAGGGTCGTCAGGTCCTGCGCGGACCAACTGTGTGGGGTGATGGAGCACCTCTTCAACCTGAGCCTGAGGCTGGGAAGAGTCCCACAGCTCTGGAAAACCTCCTGTGTTGTACCAGTGCCAAAGACTTCACGCCCCAAGGACCTCAACAGCTACAGGCCAGTGGCTCTGACATCCCACCTGATGAAGACCCTGGAGCGGTTGGTCCTGGCTCAGCTTCGGCGCCTAACAAGCTCATCACTGGACCCACTTCAGTTTGCCTACCAGCCTGGCATTGGAGCGGATGATGCCGTCATTCACCTCCTACATCGTTCCCTCGCTCACCTGGAGACCGCTGGAAGCACTGTGAGAATCATGTTCTTTGATTTCTCCAGTGCCTTCAACACTATTCTTCCCTCGGTTCTGAAGGACAAGCTGGAGAACTCTGGAGTGGACCATCACCTCACTACCTGGATCCTGGACTACCTCACCGACCGACCACAGTATGTGAGGACTCAGGGCTGTGTGTCGGACAGGGTCGTCTGCAGTACGGGGGCCCCACAGGGAACGGTTCTGGCTCCGTTCCTCTTCACCATCTACACTGCAGACTTCTCCCACAATTCCACCCAGTGCTTCCTGCAGAAGTTCTCTGATGACTCTGCAATAGTCGGCCTCATCACTGATGGGGATGACAAGAAGTACAGAGGACTGACTCAGGACTTTGTGGACTGGTGCCAGCTGAACTACCTCCAGATCAACGCCAGTAAAACCAAGGAGCTGGTGGTAGACTTCCACAGGCACAAGCATTCTCCACTGCAACCACTGAACACCTAAGGTATGGACATTGAGGCTGTGGACAGCTACAGGTACCTTGGTGTTCATCTGAACAATAGACTGGACTGGACTCATAACTCAGACGCCCTCTACAGGAAAGGGCAGAGCAGGCTGTACCTGCTGCGGAGACTCAGGTCGTTTGGAGTGGAGGGCCCACTGCTGAAGACCTTCTATGACTCTGTGGTGGCTTCTGCTATCTTTTATGGTGTGGTCTGCTGGGGCGGCAGCATCTCTGCCGGGGACAGGAAGAGACTGAACAGGCTGATCCGAAGGGCCAGCTCTGTTCTAGGATGCCCTCTGGACCCAGTGGAGGTGGTGAGTGACCGGAGAATGGCGGCTAAGCTGTCATCACTGTTGGACAACATCTCCCACCCCATGCAGCAGACTGTGACAGCACTGAGCAGCTCCTTCAGTGGGAGACTGCGGCACCCACGGTGTGGGACGGAGAGATTTCGCAGCTCTTTCCTCCCCACTGCTGTCAGACTCCACAACAAAGACTTTTGCAGCTGATCAAACCCTCACATGTGCAATAAGACTGCTATATGTGCAATTCTTGTACAATTCTTCTTCTGACAAAGTTGTACTTTTGTATTTTCTTACTCAGTTGTATATAGTATTTCTATTTTATTCTATTGTATATAGTATTTTATTTTATTTTATTGCATTCCAGTATTTTCTAATTTCTGCTACATAACTTTGCACTTTTGCTGTAACAAAACAAATTTCCCACCTGTGGGACTAATAAAGGTCATCTTATCTTATCTTATCTTCTTTGAAAAATACTTTCTTATATCCAGGTTCTTCCTTTTTGCTGCCATCCTCCTCTCCTCCTTGCAGGTCTTCTCAGTGCAGGTTTGTCGCTGCTAAAACTAAACAGAGCTCCCTGAGAGGCACAGCCAATCACATTGGCCATATTTGTCACATGATGTAGTACTCCAGTAGAGAACGTAATTTAACTCTTTCTGCACCGCTGGGTGATTGAGACATTGACAGATCGTTTTTTTTCTTTCTATGGGTTTTGTTTTTCTTTACTTGAAGAGATCAAATTACCATCCATGCCAAATCCAAGCCCTTGGTGTGGCCTATTTGTCTGTTGGAGTCCCTGAACTGCACCTCTGCTGAGTGGAATTCTAGGATCTTATTTTGATGTTACTGAGCTCTAATTAGCAGCTATCAGTCCCTTTCTGTTTGTCTCATACAGTCTATGGAGAAGCTTGATAACCAAGCTAGCTAACATTAGCTGATAGCTGATAAATAGAGTCTCTCCTGGCTATAAAAGCTAACATGATGCTGTTAAAAATGTTAACTTTTAGTTTCTGAAACCAGTATATGAAGTCATGGTGCTCTTTTCCATCTTTGATATACAGTCTTGTAAGTTCACTGACCAACATGTTTACTACAATTACATGTTACAGAAACTGTCACTCAAACAGCATCAATATTGGTTCTTAGTGTTGTAGTTTTCCACTCAGCATTTCTCTGAACTCTTCCAAAATATCAAAATTTCAAGTGATACCGTTTTATAAACACAGTTTTCTCCACACTGGAAACCCACATCCCCACCAAACGTCCCTCATTATTACCTCTGCTGTGTTTCACAGGCTGCTGTCTGCGATGTGATATTTTGACATCACTGTATGTGACATCATCTCGTGCAGCTTTGCCTTGATCTGCTGAAATTTAACAGTAATACCATTGTATGAGAAACTAAATGTTACTTGCACAGAAACACAATATAAACACTAACACGTAATCGTAATAAATGTTTAGATTATTCAACAAATCAAATTCCTCGCATGAAAGATCAGAAAGTCTCACCTTCAGGTTTTCTGTGATTACATTGTCTCACCAGCAGAACCAGTAACACCAGTAGCACCAAAACGCACACTGATCCAACAGAGATTAACACATGAAGAAGAACAGAAGAACCAGGGCGAGTAGCTGATGTAGGGATAGAGGTGGATGTAGATACAGGTGTGGGAGTAGATGGAGATGTGGTTGTAGGTTTCCCTGAAATAAACAACATGTAATCATTAGTTTATTGTGAATGTTGAAAGCTGCAGAAACACAGACAGGTGAGTGTGTCACCTGTGACAGTGATCCAGCTGGATGGAGACTCTCCATGACCGCTGATGTCACACTTGTAGAGGCCTTCATCAGACCTGGAAACATGCTGGATGGTCATGTGACCTGTAGGCTGCTTCCTGATGAGGGAGCCATCTTTATAGAAAGCAGCTGGGAGGTTGGAGGGAGTGGTCTTTGTTTTACAGAGCAGAGTGACGTCATCTCCCTCCATCACAGGGAGGACAGGACTCTGCAGGATCACTGATCCACCTCAACACAGAGACAAACTACAGCATTTCATCCATTTACACACAGCTTCATCAACACTAACTCCACACACTCAGCTTACCAGTGACTGTCAGGTTAACCATGTTACTGATGGGACCCTCTCTGGACTCACACCAGTAAACTCCACTGTCATGAGGTATCATCAAAGTGATGTTACAGGAAGAACCAGCTGGTTTTCCCCACCCATCTCCACACTGAGTCCTCTGTCGTTTGCTTGTGTTTCTCCTCAGAGTCCATCCAGCAGAGCTGTCGTCCTCCTCACAGCTCAGAGTCACAGAGTCATCTTTAAAGAACTGAGAGCTGCTGGGACTCACAGTCAGACGAGCTGTGAGGGTTAAAATGAAAAACTGATGATCACGTCTTTGAGATCTTTACTGAAAGTTTTAATCCAAATGTGTAAAACCTGTCAGAGTTGATCAGGTTTAAACTGTGACAGAAGAAGGTTACTGACCTTGGTTTGTTGTGCAGCTCAGCAGTGAGATCAGAACTAAAGAGAAACAACACTCAGGTTGATTTGACATAAACACACAAAGGTGATCACTCAGAACAACTTTGTATTATTTGATGTTTCCCTCTAAGACAGAAACATCAAACTCTCCATGTTGTGTCGCCTACAGCCCAGTTTGATCTTCCTGTCAGATGAAACGTGGATCTAAACCAGGTCAGCAAAAAGCTGCTCGTACTAAACCAGAGACTCCAGGATTTCAATTTCTACTTCTCGATGATCAGAATTATAAAATAAAACTGATCACATCATTTCATGCTTCATGAGCTGCTTCTGGAGTTACTGTAGAACAAGGAAGTCCTTCAAGTTACATTATAGTTACACTGAATACATACAAACAACTAGTACTGAACTAAGGTCTGTCCTCTGCTCTGTTCACACAAACACCAACATTTTATTTCAGCTTTTCACTCATAAATTCATCAGTAACT
Source organism: Rhamphochromis sp. 'chilingali' (assembly GCF_963969265.1). Lineage (NCBI taxonomy): Eukaryota > Metazoa > Chordata > Actinopteri > Cichliformes > Cichlidae > Rhamphochromis > Rhamphochromis sp. 'chilingali'. The sequence goes on along the minus strand of NC_137929.1, from coordinate 60,781,163 downwards.
CTGTGAAACTTCAGACCTGCAGTTGGTCCTCGTGGTGTTTGAACTTGAATTCAGCCTGATTTGTTTTTCATGTCTTCTCCTCCATCATCAGTTATCAGGAGAGCAGACAGTCAAAGTACAAGAATTCAAACAAACACAGAGATTCTACTTACAGAGCAGACACAGCACAGATGTTTCCTTCATCGTCCTTCTCACTCATTTGAGCTTTTTTTCATTTCTGTCACCGACACCAAGCAAAGCCCGCCCTCTTCCTCTGAGTCTTTCTATATTTGTACAAACACAACGTTCACAGAGCGTGTGTCTTTGAGATTCATGCATTAAAGCTATTTTAAAAGACTACAACCAGTTACAATATTTAATCCAACATTTACTGATTCAATTCAGTTTTATTTATCTAGGGTCAAATCCCAACAACAGTCACAAACCCAGATAATACAGAGAAAACCCAACAAGTGGACAATCGCATTTGATCAGGAACTTAGATTAATAATAATGAATAATTAAATTGTGGTTTAAGGTTTATAAACACTTAGTGCCTGGAAAGGAAAAACTCAATGCATCATGGGAATCCCCCACCAGCCTACATCTATTGCAGCATAACTAAGGGAGGATCCAGGGTCACCTGGTCCAGCCCTAACTATATGCTTTAGCAAAAAGGAAAGTTTTAAGCCTAATCTTAAAAGTAGAGATAGTGTCTGTCTCCTGAATCCAAACTGGACGCTGGTTCCACAGAAGAGGGGCCTGAAAACTGAAGGCTCTGCCTCCCATTCTACTTTTAAATACTCTAGGAACAACAAGTAGGCCTGCAGAGCGAGAGCGAAGTGCTCTAATAGGGTGATATGGTACTACAAGGTCATTAAGATAAGATGGGGCCTGATTATTTAAGACCTTGTATGTGAGGAGCAGGATTTGAATTCAATTCTGGATTCAATTCTAGTCTCTCTCAGAGAACTGACAGGGACTATTATTTAATACAGTTTTTCTGATGGCTTGAGCACATTTTTTTTAACTATTGGCTATTTTTGCAAAACTCTACACACAAATAAGAAAACTCTTCACCAAATCAGCAAAACATTGTGGTTTTCTTGTAAAAGCTAATAAACCTGCTTAACTCTCCAAACCTTTGTAAAAATGGTATTTTTGTATCAAACAGTTAATACAAGCTATCACATTAATAAGCACACGAAGCACCAACTACACACTGATGGTATGAATAAAAACCACATCTGGCTTTTGCTTTCTCTGTGCACAAGGTAGGCCATGTCAGTTTGAGGTCATACTTTTGTCGTAGGTCCGTAAACACAGAGGGATCCAAACTTCAAGTGCTGGTGTTTATTCACACACATCAAAACAAACACAAGTGTTTATTTCCAAGTTAAAACAAAATAGTAATTTCACTGAGGAAAAAAAGAAATCAGTCTACATCGCGTCGTCTCTCTGCGTCCGGCCACAAAATTTTGCATACATCACATGCAATGTCCTCTAGTCCAAGGCACCGGGGAAATTATCTTCTGGAATGGCGTGTCCAGGCCTGACATGATGCCTGGTCAATATCCCCACATGCCTCTTCCACTGCCTGTAAAAGGGCTATGTGTTGATGGGGATGACGGTCATAGACCTTCCAGCGCCAGGCAGAGAAGAACTCTTCAATTGGATTCAAGAATGGAGAGTATGGGTGGAGGTTGAGTACAGTGAGGGGTGGGTGATCTGTAAACCAGTTGCGGACCAAAGCAGCGCTATGGAAACTAACATTGTCCCATATGATGACGTATCTGGTCTGCTCTGGTCTCTGAACAGTAGTGAGCATGTCATGTAAGGCGTCCAGGAATGTAATAATGCGTGCAGTGTTATATGGGCCCAGGGTTGCATTATGGTGAACAACACTGTTGAAGCTGATAGTTTTTATATTGTCATTTGTGCTTTGAAACATATAATCATTTGTATGCTGATAAAAATCATATCCTTATTAGGTCTGTTAAAAGTCTGTGTGCACTTGTGTACCATGAGATGAGAGGAAGCAGCCTTGACGGTATAATTTCCATTATAGCTTTAGGAACTAGACTTTGCTCTTCCTGAAAGTGCATGACTTCACACATTTAAGTGTTCGTTTGAGAGATGATCTATTGCAAGCTCCTGTTCTTATCATTTAGTGAGACGCTTACTTCTGCTTTTCTGCATACCTCATACACAGTACAGTTTAAGTTCATTGAAAGGTCATATGTCTATGTATGGTATAGCTGGAAACACGCACACACAGAATACAGACACTGATGTTGTTCAGATGTGCCTGCTTAAGAATGTCACAGCATTTGTAATTGCATATTCATGAATGATTGCTTGCTGACAATAAAAAGGGCTGTAGCGAAGGAATCAGTCAAAGTTGACTAAGGACAGGTGAAGGCCTGGGCTGACTTCCCTCGCGAGCCACAAAGACAAAGAGCTCTGTCTTGTTTTGTTTTGTCGTGCAGTTTGGGCTTGTGTTCCAGCGGGGTTTGTGCCTCGATAAACCCAACAAACACATTTTGACTTACAGCTGCACACAAAGTTCTGTTACCACCACGTTGTCCTGGGACACTGATTATGACACGGTGTCCAATAATGTTCCTGCCACGCCTTCTTGTCTTAATGAGGTGAAAACCAGCCTCATCCACAAAAAACTGCTCATGACCCATCTGCCTCTAGCTCCATCACTCTCTAGACAAGACAAAACTAATTCAGCACAGCAGGCACATGCACAGCACTACAGTGTGCACTTCCTGATTCAGTACCAATGATACTACAGCTTACCTGCACATAGTCATATCGCAGCTGTTTTACACGTTCACTGTTTCTTTCCAAAGGTGCTCTGTAGATTTGTTTCATTCGGATTCTGTTGCGAGCAAGAACACGACCTAATACAGAAATGCTCACATTTTGTATGTTTTGAAAGGTGGTGTCATCCTCAATTATGGTCTGCTGAAATTTGCGTAGCCTTATGGAATTATTTGCAATCACCATATTGACTATATGGGTTACTTGGTCTGCAGTGAACATGCTTCCTCTGCCCCCAGCATCTGGTCGTCTAGCAATTCTGTAAAGTAACAATTTCAGTATTTTTACATCTATGGTATTGTTGTGTTTCTCATTGGCATATGGCAGTGTTACAAATCTTAGTGCAAAGTGACTGTACTAACTGATTCTCATTTTGAAATGTCTTTATGATGCCTGCTACAGTAGCGGCTCAAGTTAGGCTGGACCCGTTGGCCAGCTTCCCTCAGGGTCATTCCACGGTTGATTACATCGTCCACTATTGTAGCTCTGATGTCATCAGCAATTCTATTTCTTACTCTTCCCCCTCCTCGTCCTCCTCTTGCTCCTCCTTTTCCTCTCCCTCTAACTTCACCTCCTTGTCCTTGTCGTCCTCTTCATCCTACTTCTTCACCTCCACGTCCTCTTCCTTGGCCTCCTCTAATTCTCACTCTTCTCACTCTTCCTGCTCCCTCCATTGTACTCCACATGGACGGCTTACCTGAAGCTTATTTTTAGTGCTTAGGCGGATTTGCAAAGTGTGTGTTACAAAATGGCAAACTGAGTGCAAAGCAGTGTTTGTGCTTTTAGTTTGGCAAACTCAGTGAGTGGTTTTGCTATAAGTATTAATAGTTTTAGAAATTGTGCTATACGAATCACAGTTAGGGTTGGACACTGCTAGCACGGGCGCCCACAGAAACACAAAGCAGGAGATGAAGCATCGAATATGTTTCCAAACCAACTTCATTCTAAGCCAAAGACTAGAAAATATGGTGAAGCATATCTGCCCTGGTTTCACTGGATTCTCTGGTTTCACCTGCACAAGTGCCGAGGTAGGTCTCCCCTGCAGGATTGGTTTTCCCTTCGTCGGGAGCAGCGCTGGGCTGTTTAAATCACAGACAAACAGGATCCCACAGTTGTTTATATTTTTAAACCCATTTTGCACAGAGAGGCATTTTTTGAAAAATGTATTGATAGCAATGTTGAATATTATTACACAGGAAAAAAACAAATCTCCGTTTTCGGTGATTTGAAACGCCGTTTACATGTGGACGAAACAGCTGCTATTTCAAAAATACCCGTGCAGGTGCGGACGCAGCGTAAAAGAGTTAGTAGTTTATTTTACTACTACCTGTAATTTATTGCAGATTACTTGTATTTGCTTAATTGTTGACTAAATGTTTGAGGTGTGAAAGAAACCGCAATGGAGCAAAATATGTGTGTGTGGTTGGAGGACGTGTGCGTGCGAGAAGGGGGGGGGGGGGGGGGGGGGGCGCAAACATTTTTCTTGTAAAACAAAGGGGGGGCTAGCAAAAAAAACTTTGGGAACCACTGGTTTAGACAATCAGAAAAAACTGTCATAAGAGGTGTTACACAACACTTTGAGACAAGACGCTAATATATATTCTATATACTGTATAATATAGAATCAGAATCAGAATCTTCTGATTCTGATTCTATATTACAGTTTTTCTGAATTGCTAAAACACATTTCCTAAAATCTCTTCTCTTTGTCTCAAAACACTAAACACAAACTTTAAAATTCAAGCTACACCCACATAACCTTCAACTTGTCTTGTGAAGCCAATCATTTGACCCCAAACTATTTGAACGTTTCTCAAAATCAAGCGCTACTGTCAAAAACCACACCAAGCCAGCCAGTTTGCAAACACATCTTAGCAACGATTACACACTACAGAAATAAATACAAAACACTGTGAGATAGCGGGAAAATATTATGTATTGGTTTCACAATGAGCAGCATTTTATCAATGTGTTTCTTCCATCATCCTCTCCCTTTTTGAACCCTATCGAGGAGTTTTTCTCAGCATGGAGATGTAAAGTATACGACTGAAACCCTTACACAAAGGAAAATCTACTTCAAGCAATGAATGGAGCATGTGGTTAGATAGGACTGGAATCTTGCTCGGGCTCGTTACACTGCAAGGGAGACCATAACATGTGTTGTGGGTGAAGTCCTGTGGCTTGACCCAGCACAGAGGCATGATACTTTACTTTCCATCTGCATGCTGCATGCAATTAGAAGCTGGAGATGAGAAGAGTAGATCTTCTTCAGTTGTACAGATACAGTTTGTGTTGTACCATGTTAGGTTTAACCAGAGAGAAAAAAGATGTCCTGCACAGCGGTGACAGAAGTTGTAAAGCACAATCTTAAATCAAATTGTTTGAACTGTGTGTGTGTTTGTGTTCAGACTTCAGACCAGAGCCAGACGTCGTCTACTCTTCACTGAAGTAGTCCACCAGTCCAACCACTGACACCCAGCTGCTGGTCTCTAACTGGTCCCCCCAGCACCTCAGACCAAAGGACATCCACGTGTTTAAAGATTTGAAGATTTTTATATATTTTGTGTATTTTTTCTTTCTTTCTAGACTCAAATGACCCATATGCAGACATATTGCCGTTCATTTTGGGAGGAACACTCTGGTGCAGGAGTATGAAAAGGAATCAAGGAAACTAGCGGATTATAGGAATCATCTTTGTTTCAACCTAAGATGCATACAAAGCAGAGTTGTTCCTAAGAGTTTGCGCCTTGGATCCACTGTCAGGGGATACAGAGCAGATTTGACTCTACGGAGAGCACAAAATCAGCTTCTAAGTGAGAGGATAAGACGGGTCCATTTCACTATAGATTCCCTTCAGAGCAAGATTAGCCAGACTCTGCAGGAACTGGAAACCCTTCTACCCTCTCCGATCTTAGAAGAGGTTTACAAGTTTGTGGACAAGGCTCAGTGGGCCCAACACTCTAAAGGAAAAGAAAGACAATGCAGGAAATTCCACACCTTGCTTTCAGAAACACACACTCCTTGGTCTCTTCACAGACATATGCAAAATCAGCACTATGTTAATATGTTCTCTGCCCTCGCTAACTGGTTGTAATTGTTGTAGTTTTATTCATGGTTGTTGCCTCTTGTTTCCATGTCAGTGATCTGGTTTCACTGGTTTTCTTCGTGTGGTTCTGTGGGTTTCTAAAAACTGTCAGATGGAAAATTTGACTAGTTTGATTGTGGCTAACTGACACACACCTCCCTCCCACCTCCTGCACACTGAATATAGCGGAAGCATCATTCAGTGGCTGCAGAAAAGCTTTGTTTCACGATGGGTGTGTTTGATGCAGCAGTTTTTATTTCTCTGTGCTCAAACAACAGAAGTGTTTAATTTGTGCTTTGTAAGCATATACTGATTTTTTTTTAAATAAAATCTCCTTAAATTTGAAAATTAGCTTTTTAACAACTCAAAATGTGGATTTTTAATCATAGCCTACATATTGTGCTTCATAACTAAACATGCACAGAGGAGAATAAACCTGATTCTGCAAGTTGTCTTTTCAGTGTTTTACAATCAGTCACTTTTATGCTGATTCAATAATTTAGGATAAAAAGAGAGATCATTTCTTTTTAGTGTCTGATAAACTACAAACTCATCAACATGGAGCTGATCATGAATAACACTGATAGCGTGCTCCCATCTCATTGTGACACCGGCTGTCCGGATGGCCAGTGAATACCTCAGGCAGCAGAAACCCAAGAAAGAGGAGGGAGACGAGGAACCATCATGGAAGGACAGGCCCCTGCACGGTATGTACCACCGGCAGATAGAGGAGGTGGCTGATATCCAGAAATCCTACCAGTGGCTGGACAAAGCTGGACTGAAAGACAGCACAGAGGCACTAATCATGGCAGCACAAGAACAAGCTCTGAGCACAAGATCCATAGAGGCTGGGGTCTATCACACCAGGCAAGACCCCAGGTGCAGGCTGTGTAAAGATGCCCCAGAGACAATCCAGCACATAACAGCAGGGTGCAAGATGCTAGCAGGCAAGGCATACATGGAACGCCATAACCAAGTGGCCGAGTATAACCTGGAAGTCCCGAGGTCAAAATGGGAGATGCCCCCAAGGGTGGTGGAGAATGACCGAGCTAAGATCCTGTGGGACTTCCAGATACAGACGGACAAAATGGTGGTGGCTAACCAACCGGACATAGTGGTGGTAGACAAACAGAAGAAGGCGGCCGTAGTGATCGATGTAGCGGTTCCGAATGACAGCAATATCAGGAAGAAGCAACACGAGAAGCTGGAGAAATACCAAGGGCTCAGAGAAGAGCTCGAGAGGATGTGGAGGGTGAAGGTAACGGTGGTCCCCGTGGTAATCGGAGCACTAGGTGCGGTGACTCCCAAGCTAGGCGAGTGGCTCCAGCAGATCCCGGGATTAACATCGGAGATCTCTGTCCAGAAGAGCGCAGTCCTGGGAACAGCTAAGATACTGCGCAGGACCCTCAAGCTCCCAGGCCTCCCCGAGCTTGAAGGATAAACCGCCCGCAGGGGCGTGCTGGGTGTTTTTATATATATATATACATATATATATACATATATGTATATATATATATATATATATATATATATATATATATATATATGTATATATATATATATGTATATATACATATATACATATATATAATATTCTGTAACTCTGTAACTTCTGTCGGTGCTGTGCTTTTGGAAACCGAATTTCCCAGAGGAACCCACCCGAGGGATTAATAAAGTTATATCTTATCTTATAGTTAGGGCTGGACCAGGTGACCCTGAATCCTCCCTTAGTTATACTGCAATAGACGTAGGCTGCCGGGGATTCCCATCATGCATTGAGTTTTTCCTTTCCAGTCACCTTTCTCACTCACTACGTGTTAATAGACCTCTCTGCATTGAATCATATCTGTTATTAACCTCTGTCTCTCTTCCACAGCATGTCTTTATCCTGTCTTCCTTCTCTCACCCCAACCGGTCGCAGCAGATGGCCCCGCCCCTCCCTGAGCCTGGTTCTGCCGGAGGTTTCTTCCTGTTAAAAGGGAGTTTTTCCTTCCCACTGTCGCCAAAGTGCTTGCTCATAGGGGGTCATATGATTGTTGGGTTCTTTTCTGTATTTTGTATTACTAGGTCTATAGGGTCTATACATAGTAGTTTTCATGACTGTTGAGATTGCACTTAATATCGAGCAGTGGTCTAAAGTGCTTGGAAAGAGTGTCTGGACTTCTTTAAATTGCTTGAAGACGTTTCACCTCAAGCAACTTAGTCCAGACGCTTTTCTTTCCAAGCTCCTTAGACTATGATGACCTGGATGACTGAGAACCTGTACAGAGTGGGGGGGTATTTTAAAGACTGCAGTGGGTTTCAGTTTCTTTCTCTTCTCAGCACCTTTGCTGTGAACCAATGTCTGAATGGACAGATCTGTAAGTCGCCTGTGCTGAAAGCAAAGCCACCATGTTCTTTCTTTGCAGATACAATATCTACAAGGAAGAAAGCCGACATGTTCTCATCAGTGTCCTCAGATTCAGTCTGACTGCAGCCAGCAACAGGAAGTTTTATCGTTTTACTGAACTCAGTTTTTAGAAATTAAATAATTACAAAGTTTTTAAAGGATTCATTTCATTAAAGGACAGTTTGAGAGGCTGAAAACACTCTTTGGTCTGTTCAGCCTTCTTCTTTATACGACTCATGTTAGCAATAAATTCATGTATCAGAAACAGACAGCAGACCCATCTGGGCCTCATTTTGGCAGTTTTGGTACACATGGCTGAGTTACATCACTACCTGTGTTCTGTTGCACCAAACAGGACAGCTGATCTATGAAAGGTGGACCTGTGGCTGAGTTGCAGCAGACTTTCCCTGAATTTACCATCAGATTAACCAAACAAAAGTGCAGATGTGCCACAGTTGGGCAAATTTCTTCCTAAAACACAACAGGGAGCTCCACTGTTGAACTACTAAGTCCCTATAAACACAGAAGTAAAAGCTCCACCAGGTCGTGATGTCACCTCCAGGTGGAGACAGACCAAAGAGCAGCAGGCCAGATACTCAATATTCCTGAAGCACACTGGCAAATCACCCAAAGAGATGCAGCTGAAGTTTGGAAACCTCTGAAGCACACTTGAATACAGAAGAATAAAGACCTGGTCCAGTGTTACAAGACCACAAGAAAAACCTCTTTGCTCCTCCTGAACCCAAGGTTTTATCCCCTGTCCAGCACCCTGGCATAGACGTGTCCAGGAAGGCTGCAGGGGAAACATCAGCACTCTAATGTTTAGATTTGAGAGAAACCTGACTGTAGAAGTGATGAAGAGCAGCTTTACCTCTCGTCTGTGATCGTTTGTTCTTGTCTGTGATGATTTTTCCGTAAGTGATGTCTTCAGTTCTCACTGCTGAGTAAACTGCAGCTGGATCAGTGTCTGCACAGTAAAACACACACAGAGGACGTCACTGCAGACAGAACAGCTGATAACAGACATGAAACTGCTGCCACTCACAAATCTTTATATGAAAACTGTTAGGATTATTTTAAAAGTTTAAAATATTTCAACATGAAGTTGAATGTGAGATAAAGGGACCTGACAAAGCAGTAACCTAATGACTAACATGTTAGCTGATCAAGATCACAGATAGACAAACTGTTAAATTATTGACTTTATAAAAGATAAATTCAGAATTTAGATAGTGATGCAGAACAAATTTAAGATGCTGGTGTCATAAATATGAAAGAGTAAATCTTAAAAGGAAAACCGTGAACAATATTGCAGGAGATTAGTTCATAGTAATTGGAAATTTACAATACAATAAGTATATTTCATATTTAGTAAATATGATAACAGTCTCTGACCTGTGTGAGTTTACAGAAATACTCTTACAAATAACTCACGTTTCTTCCTCTATTTAACGTTCACACCTCTGTGTTGAAACACCTGCAGATGAAGCTCTTATCGTTTCTTTCTCAGAAACAGTCGCAGACTCGTTAGTGTTAACCACAGACGACAAACACACCGTTCAGCAAACACAGACCTTAACATGGTGCGAAAATCTACAGACAGACTGATATTCATTTGCTGTACATGAGGTGATTGTTGTTATAACTGACCTGTTTAAATGTTATTAATGCTTACAGTCTGCATTATTAGGGGCGTGGCCTATTTATATCTGCCAGATATATTAGATATCATATACCAGATATATCTGCCTGAACTGGACCTCTGCTGAAGAAATTATGTTACTGAGCTCTAATTAGCAGTGCCTTTCTGTTTTTCTCATACAGTCTATGGAGAAGCTTGATAACCAAGCTAGCTAACATTAGCTGATAGCTGATAAATAGAGTCTCTCCTGGCTATAAAAGCTAAAATGATGCTGTTAAAAAATTTGTAACTTTTAGTTTCTGAAACCAGTTGATGAAGTAATTCTGGTGTTTTTCATCTTTGATATACAGTCTTGTATGTTCACTGACCAACATCTTTACTACGACCACACGTTACAGAAACTGTCACTCAAACAGCATCAATATTGCTCTTAGAGCACTGTGTAATAATTTTCCACTAAGCATTTCTCTGAACTCTTAGAAAATATCCAAGTTTCAAGTGATACAATTTTATAAACATCCTATTTTCTCCACACTGGAAAAACCAAATCACCCACCAAAGGTCCTTCTGCTTTGTCTCACAGCCAGCGATGTGATACTTGAATGTATGTGACATCATCTCGTGCAGCTTTATCTGGATCCAATAAAAATTTACAGTGAAAATATTTATAAGACAAACGGAAATGTTATTTGAATGGACAGAGAATGTAACTGAAACATTTAATCATGATAAATGTGTAGATTATTCAAATCCACAACAATAAAATTAAAACATGAAAGATCAGGAAGTCTGAGTCTCACCTTCAGGTTTCATCTCACCAGCACAACCAGTAACACCAGTAAAACCATAGCACAGTCTGATCCAACACATGACAATGCAGGAAAAAGGTAAGAACCAGGAGGAGAGGTGGATGTAGGTGGAGGTGTGGTGGTTTGTTCCCCTAAAATAAAGCAAACACAGTCATTAAGTTGTCGTCACATTGTGAATGTTGAAAGCTGCAGAAACACAGACAGGTGAGTGTGTCACCTGTGACAGTGATCCAGCTGGATGGAGACTCTCCATGACCGCTGATGTCACACTTGTAGAGGCCTTCATCAGACCTGGAAACATGCTGGATGGTCATGTGACCTGTAGGCTGCTTCCTGATGAGGGAGCCATCTTTATAGAAAGCAGCTGGGAGGTTGGAGGGAGTGGTCTTTGTTTCACAGAGCAGAGTGACGTCATCTCCCTCCATCACAGGGAGGACAGGACTCTGCAGGATCACTGATCCACCTCAACACAGAGACAAACTACAGCATTTCATCCATTTACACACAGCTTCATCAACACTAACTCCACACACTCAGCTTACCAGCGACTGTCAGGTTAACCATGTTACTGATGGGACCCTCTCTGGACTCACACCAGTAAACTCCACTGTCGTGAGATGCTGCTTTAATGATGTTACAGGAAGAACCTGCTGGTTTTCCCCACCCATCTCCACACTGAGTGGTGTTTCCTTTGCTTGTGTTTCTCCTCAGAGTCCATCCAGCAGAGCTGTCGTCCTCCTCACAGCTCAGAGACACAACGTCTCCTTTAAAGATCTGAGAGCTGCTGGGACTCACAGTCAGACGAGCTGTGAGGGTTAAAATGAGAAATACATGTAATATAATAGATCTACTGTAGGGCTGCACAATTAATCGTTAGAAAATCGCGATCTCAATTTATACTTATGTGCGATCTCATTTCCAAATGACGATTTAAAAAAAAAAATTAAAAAAAAGAGAGAAAAAAAAAAAGACGACGACTGTACCGCATTTTGATCCAGGATGTAATCTGCATGAAAACAAGCGCTCACTCTTCCTGCTCAACAAATGACAAGGGCGGAGCCTTATACCACGTGATACAGAAGCTGTGCCGTGTGATGCCAAAACTAGCAGGGAAAAAACAACGGAGAGCACGTCAGGGAAGACAAGAAAGTGACAGGAGAAAATCCGTCCCGGTCAACCACCCAAACATCAATAACGGGAACCTTATACAGCGCTTCCCTATACCCGTCGAACTCCCGCAGGCACAAAGAAATCACGGAGGCTATTACTTACCAAAGATATGGCTCCCATCAACACTGTGCAAAACGCGGGATTTAGGAAAATGATCAACACCCTAAACAAACGCTACTTTTGTAACTATTTTTGTATTGTTGCACTACCCACTCCCTGTACACGCAGTGTCGAGCAACGGTGGAGACGGAATTTCAAGCAGTACAACATTTTGCAGCAACAACAAAACGTGAGACATTTGTTGTTTTTATGTTTATTTATTGTTTTTATGTTCAGTCTCAACTGTTACGAAGTTGATGTGCAGTTAATAAGTGCAATAAATATTTATACTGGAAAATAAAATCTTGAGAGAATCGTGATCTCAATTCTAAGCCAAAAAAATCGTGATTCTCATTTTATGCAAAATCGTGCAGCCCTAATCTACTGTATGTTATACTAATAGATCCATTGTGAAACATGAACCCATTCAGGTCATATCAGTGAGCATTTCTCAGGTTTAAACTGTGACAGAAGAAGGTTACTGACCTTGGTTTGTTGTGCAGCTCAGCAGTGAGATCAGAACTAAAGAGAAATGACACTCAGGTTGATTTGAGGTGAACATAAAGAACAACTCCACAAAAACAGCTGCCAAACTCACAAACTCGTCTCTTTCTGATGTATCTGCTCAGTTTGTAATCATAAATATAGCTTGTTGAAGAATGTTATCCATTTATCCACTCTCAAAGTTACACGTGCAGCAAGTTTAGAATCACAGCTTAGCGAAACTTTTAGACTTTAGACTGTGGAAGAAACGCACACAGACAGTAACGAGGTGTTCACTCTTGCTTATATAAAATTCATGCCTCTGCCAGCCGTTTTCCGGGCCTCTAAGTTGGCATCATGGCCTTCGGGGACGGCCTCCGGAAAGGGTTCGTCGCCGCCGCTGGCATCGCGGCCTCCTGCAGCATCACCGCCTGCAGCATCACCACTGTCTGGTTCCGCAGCCGTCCCGCTGCCGCCTGGTTCAGCCTCTGTGTCTTCATCCACGCCTGGTCCAGCCTCCATGACGCCGCCTTCGTCTTCATCTGGTCCAGCTCCGTCTTTGTCTGGTCCTGCGGTTGCCACACCGACATGAACCAGGACCAGGCGTGGATGAAGACACAGAGGCTGGACCAGGCTGGACCAACCTGACGGCATGGGACGTGTTTTTGCTGTGTTTGCAACAGACGAACCGTGGTGCTGGGTGGGCTCCTCGGACCCACCAGCTGACTTGGCTTGAAGCCGGACGGGCGACTCGGACGCACCAGCAGACGACACTTGAGGCTGGCTGGGTTCTCCTGAACCCCCAGCAGACGACACTTGAGGCAGGACGGGCTCCTCAGGCCCTCCAGCCGACGAGGCAGGACGCTAGCTGGGTTCACCTGAACCCCCAGCTAACATGGCTTGAGACTGGACGGGCTCCTCGGGCCCTCCAGTGGAGACAGACACTGAAGCAGCAGGTACGGAGACCACTGCCAGTGTGGACACTGGCTGGGACTGAAAGTGTTCCCCAATACACTCAGCAGAGGACGGAGGCGGACGGGTGAACTCACTTGAACTCTCAGGGGGTGCTGAGAGCTGAGACTGTTCTGGTGAGTTCTCTGGGTGAGGCTGCTGGCGCTTGCGTCTTGACCTCTAGGGGTCAAGAGTTGGCTGGTGACTGACACCCAGTCTCTGGGGAGGCCCTAGAGGGAGCAACTGTCTCTGAGATGGCCAGCTTAAGAGAACCAGCAGATGTTGTGGTGAAGTGTGTTCCCTGCTTAGAATGAGACAGTGAGGATGGTGGCCGAATGAACGAGTGGGTAGGCTGCTGAACTGGTGGCAACTGAGCTACAGGTAGCGAAGTTGTAACAGGTGGTGGAGTGGCTGACTGAACTGAGGGCAGCTGGGCTGCTGACTGAACTGCTAACTGTACTGCTAACTGTGTTACAGGCCCCACATTGAATTATGGTGAAGGTGTGGATGGGGGGATATGGTCAGGAAAAACTGTTTCGGGAAAGTTCAACTGCATTAACCGATGCAGACGAAAAGGCTCCCCTAACATAGTCATTCCCTAAACTCGTGGTGCTTGACTCAGTAACTCCAGGTTTAGAAAAAATAGCGTGAACACAGTCATTAACCCTGAATGTGGGCTCAGCAAAGGCAGTCTTTGGAGCAATGGCCATGGGTGAGACGGAAAAATTATTGTTATCTTCAGAAGACACACAAAAAATAGCTCCAGAAAACACAGTCACAGAGTCTGACGCAGCAGAAAAAGTGTCCCTTTCACTCACCACAGCCGACTGCTTACATGTCCCTACATCCGGCTGTGGGCTGTCCCTACAGCCGGCGGCGCGAACGTCGCTTTTGTCTCGGAGACGGCTCAGATGGACCGAGTAATTCCTCATCCGGCCGGTCGGACGGCACGTCCTCCATTGAAGCGAGTGGGCGAGCGGTAGCGGCGGGAGGGTGTAGGTGAAGCTCGTGAAGAACAAAATTCTGTACGAGCGGATGCAGTGAGTCCAATAACCAGGGGTAACTGGAAATAAGGTGTTGTAGGTTGGCTTCCACAGTGTAAAGAGACGCCTCTGCCTCATGCTCTAACCACTGGTTGATTAATTTAGAAGCAGAGTCGACAACGGCCTCCTGAAGCTCCCTGGGTGGGCTGAATGCCGCTGGATCCATAGCTGGCTGGTCAGTACTGTCACGGCGAGTGAGATGAGCCGTATAAAAATAATAAATGAGGATCCAATCGCAGGCAGTAGTGGAGAAGTGAAGGTGGTTTATTGAACACAATGCGCCAGTGGAAAAACGGAAACAGAGATCACACTGAACTATACTGGAGACAACTAAACTACTGAATACGAACCGGAACTGAAACATGCAGCAAGGTGGACAACGGTACAAGATGGTGACGGCAGGGAACACACGGATGAAACATGGCGAATACACAGACGGACCAGCAACTACAAAGACAGAAGACGCGACTTAAATGCACACAGAGAAACACAGGGAGATTACACAGAGGTGGGGGACACAGCTGGGAGTAAACAACGAGACGAGAGGCAAAACTGAACACACTCACATGAGACGCAGACCTTCACAATAAAACAGGAACAAGAAACCATCACACAAAGACGCAGACTCGACATAGAGAGAGAGACAGAAAATGACACACGGAACTAAACTAAACCTTCAAAAACATGACAACTCAAAATACTGGGTCAAACTGACCCAGAACCATGACAATTAATATTAATATTAAGCTTGTATAGGGGGGCGAGCAGGGAGTTATATATATAGTAGGGGTGCAACGATACACAAAATTCACAGTTCGGTACTTTGGTGTCACGGTTTGATATTTTTTTGATACAAAAAAAATGTTCATGCTTTTTTAATTTGTCATTTATTAAAATTATAAATAGATATTTTAACTCAAACATACAGTTTTTAATTTTAATGTTGCTGAAACAACAAAGTAATAAAAAATAAATCTGACTGAGAAATCACTCATCTTTTGGAAAAGAGAGTTTATTACAGAGAAATGTCTCTTTCCAAAATAAAAGCTATACTATCCGCTTCTTCTGGGCTATATTCTCAGCAGCATATTAAACATATCAGGTCCCCATAAGGAGAATCCTGTGCTAACGGCTGTCTAAATGACTCGGCTAAAGTTAGTAGCATGCTTGTTGTTTTTGTCTGCTTCCACTTGTCTTTGCACTAGGATGATGTCGGCGTAAATGTGCAGTCATATTCATTGTGTTCCCACTAGTGCTGTCAGCGTTAATCTGAAATGACCTTAACGCCACAACGCGGCAAATCTCCGTTAACGAGCTACCCCTGATCGCCCCGTGCGTGGGGCTGGACGGCATCAACACATTAACGAGCTAACTGCGCTAACACACTAGCTCCCACCCATGTAATTGAGCATTGCGTGGCACATCCAACATACTGTTTTACTTTAGTCCATGACTGCTTACCTTCAGGGTCATATGTCACATGAAAACCAAGATCCACTGAGCGCTCAACACAGACAGCATCGTCAGAAGAAAAGTTGATAAAATAAATTAAAAATTTTGTATTGTTCGATACATATGTGTACCGAACCGAAAGCACTGTATCGAACGGTTCAATACTGATACGAGTATCGTTGTACCCCTATTGAATATGTTTCCAAACCAACTTCATTCTAAGCCAAAGACTAGAAAATATGGTGAAGTATATCTTCCCTTTGGCTTCACCTGCACAAGTGCCAAGGTAGGTCTCCCCTTGGAAATTGGTCTTTCCTTCGTCGGGAGCAGCGCTGGGCTGTTCAAATCATGGACAAACAGTATCCCACATTCTTGATTTTTAGTTCACAAACACTTGTTGTAATGACTAGCTACTCCTGACATTTTGGAGATGTTAGCTCTTTATACAGTAAAGTTACCATGTAAAGTTACCAAGTCACCATAAGTTATCATGTTAGTAAAGTTAAAGAGATAGGGCTGGGCCATATCATACCGTTCATGGTAATACCGGTATAATGTCGGGCAACGATAAGAAAATGAAATATCGCGACAGAACATGGGTAAAACGCGCATGCGCAGTGCCTTTGTTTTCATACACACATGGCAGAAAAAGCATGGCGGCGACAGAGAATGAGAAGGGCGACAGCAAATCGTTGAATGAAACGGATGACCCAGAATTGGTTTGTAAAAATGCTAAAACTTCAGTGGTGTGGAACTGGTTTAGCTTTCGTCCGTCAGTTAAACAACTAAGCACTATTTTTGGTAGAGCATGCTAGCGGGCCGTCGTTATTACCGTGTTCTTTGGAAAATACGGCACACTTAAAATCAATCCTTTGATTTTTTCTGAAAATCGACAGTGCCCTTTATAATCCTGTGTGCCTTATGTATGAATTCTGGTTGTGTTTACTGACCTCGAAACGATTTTATGTCGTACACGGTGCTCGAAAATCTGTCAAATGTTTTAGTACAACTTTGCTAAGCTACGAACCCGCACCGAATCCGCTTGATGGATTGTTGGAGCATTACGGCTGTCGTAGGCAGGAGCCTCGCGGAGTGATACGTACTGTGCTTCAACATAATATTACCGTGTTGTGTGTGTATAAGGTCTTTCTAAGTTTTGTGGATATTAAACATGGTTATGCTGAGGATATGTCGGCCAATTTCCACTGGAAATGCCTTTTGGTTAAACTGTCAGCAAGGAATTTGCATTTGCACTGTTACATTTTTATATAACTTTAATGCAAATAAAAACAGCTGCTTGTTAAAGTGCAAATACATTGATGGGTTTTTTTTTTGCACTAATAAAGTTGTGGAGTTGTAAAGTATTTTGTCTAGTGTCAATTATATCATCAGTCGTTATCGCAAATTTTCAAATGTATATCGTGATAAATATTTTTGGTCATATCGCCCTGCTCTACAGCGGGATACAAATAACATCAGGCTGATTCTGCCACGATTTGTTCCCTCAGTTCAAATCACAGACAGTATCCCACAGCTGTTTATGTTTTTAAACCTATTTTGCACAGAGAGGCATTTTTTGAAAAATGTATTGATAGCAATGTTGAATATTATTACACAGGAAAAACAACAACTACATGTTAAATAATCTAAAACACACCGTGACGCCTCTGCCTTTGTAAATGGAGGGACAGTAACTGCGTGTATATGTAAGCGTGTAAACCTGCAGATAGTCAGATTAACAGTATTTTGTCTCTATCTGCCATTCATCTCATGTAAAAAATAATGTGGCGCACAGCTGACGTGGAAAAAGGGCACATACCTTTGACATTGCCTGAGGAACTCTGTATTCCTCGTCCACACATAAACGCAAAAAAGGAGTTTTAAAAAAATCTCCGTTTTCGGTGATTCGAAACGCCGTTTACGTGTGGACGACACAGCTGCGTTTTCAAAAATACCCGTGTTAGTAGTTAGTATTTTATTTTATTACTACCTGTAATTTATTGCAGATTACTTGTATTTGCTTAATTGTTGGCTAAATGTTTGAGGTGTGAAATAAACCGCAATGGAGCAAAATATGGGTGTGTGGTTGGAGGGTGTTTGTGCGTGCGCGCGCACACGCGCGGGAGGGGGGTGGTCGAACATTTTTCCCGTAAAACAAAGGGGGGCCCAGCAAAAAGAGTTTGGGAACCGGTGAGTTATCAGGAGAGCAGACAGTCAAAGTACAAGAATTCAAACAAACACAGAGATTCTACTTACAGAGCAGACACAGCACAGATGTTTCCTTCATCGTCCTTCTCACTCATTTGAGCTTTTTTTCATTTCTGTCACTGACACCAAGTAAAGCCCGCCCTCTTCCTCTGAGCTCCAGCTTTCTATTGGTTTTTAATGTGGTGGGTAATAGCCTATCATGTGTAAAAGTATATTTTTAAAATATAAAATTTTTAAAAAACCTGTCTCGTCCACCATGAATGTAAATGAAAAGGCAAAACTAATAAATGTACACACTGTTATAAAGTATTTTAATTTGGATTTCCTTATATGTGTAATTGGATATTTATCAGTTCACAAAGGGAAAAAAAAGATATAATAAAATATAATCATCTAATGTCCTCTGCTCTCAGTGATCTGTAGTTTGGTTGATGAACAAATCCATGTCCATGTAGTGGACGTCCCCCTCAGTGAGAGAGGCAGATATGAGCTGAAACACAGGAATCAAACCAGGGACGCTGCTGTTATGGAGCTGAACTGGAACCATTCAGACACTGAGGCCCTCTGAACACATTTTAATTACAGCTGTGCAGAGACACACTGATGACTGACTGGAACACTATGATTCACATTTTACATTAACACCATCCTCACACATGTTTTATATTTGGCCACTAGAGGGAGATGTTGGGCTTTACATACTAACATGAACACAAGCAGCTCAACAGTGATACTTCCGCAGTTTGTTTTTTGTTTTTTAAATAAATAAATCAGATCCCAGCTACTCCTGTACAGGAAATCTGGACCTTGTAGGTCAAAGACTCTGCTCCTAATAATTATTAACCCAGCAGAAATAGCGACTAGAGACTTGTTTAAGCCAGAGGTGGGCAAACACACGTAGTTTTATATCCAATGCTAACTCTGCGCATCAGATGACGTCCTCAGTAAGTTGGCCCCGCAGTTAAGGAAAGTCACAGCCACATCTGTTAATGGCAGCTCTCCTCAAATGATTTGAGTACTTGGTAAATTATAATAACAGGCTCTTGCCTACACCTGTGTGCCTATACTGCCCCTTTCTGGTAAAGCATTTACCCGATCATGCAAAAATACGGATCGGCCATAACAAAATATTTAGAAAATTGTACAATTTTTTAATGTCAAGATTTGCTAACTTTTCTTTGTTTGAAACTACAAAAACCTGGATGTTCTAGAAGTTGTTAAGGTTCAAAATATTGGGGATGGAGACAAGAGAAAAACCACAATAACAACACTGGTCCGGCCGGGTTGAGTCAAACGATGATTTAATGATCACACACGTGGGAGATGGACACTGATGCAGACAGCCTCAAAATCTCAAAATGGTGGAGCATTGCTCAAACTTTTATAGCCTCTGGTGCCTCCACCTTATCATACAAAGCCTAAACATTCACATGCTTTCTCTCACACAGCGCCTAAGCTACGACCTTGGCTCCCTGTTTATCTGCTCCTGCTGAAATGGGGCAGAAAACTCCAGCACACTCTGTTCTCTTCTACTCAGACAAATTAGATTTCTTATAACTCAGCAGTATAATGCATCATAAAACAATATCATTCATTCACAACAAGTCAGCAGTTTAATGTAATGCAAATCAGTTTAACTAATGTAATAGTTATCAGCTTCTTCTAATTCAGGAGAATAATGCAAACTAAAACTACATAATAATTCACAATCTTTAATTAGGGGTATAACATGGCATAAAATAATATTATAATCTAACAAAGTACAACAAATGCAAAGAAAATAAATTTCGACACTGACATGAACGTGAACTTGGCAGCTAAAACAAAATCATTGATCCTAATAATGTAACACACACTATACTGAATCCACGGGTTGGATTACAATTGGAAGCTGCAAAAGAATTAGCAACCTTCAGCATGCAAAATAAGCCAACACTGAAATATACAGCAGGAGGAGGACTCTTTAAAAAGCTATTTTTTCATGAATATGTTATTTGAGTGTGTTTAAAATGCTCAAACTGTCCATCTGTGACTGACAGACAGACCCGCCGATCTTTCAGAGATTATGTTTATGCTGTGGATATGAACAGAATCTGTTCTTGCACTTTACAGGAGAACAGCATGTGTTAGTAGCACTAAAGCAGAAAGTCTGTCATGAAATACATCTGGTTTATCACTTCACAGTACAAAAGAACAGCTTCAGCTTGTAACTCTTTAACATTCCAATAATTTAACAATGTTCTTATTTAACATGCTTGTTTCACATGGTAGGCACAAAGAAGTTAATACACAAAACTGTATGCAGTCTCTAACATACTGATATCCCATGAACTGCCAGGGTTTCAGCTCTGTTATTTATCTCCTATCTCTGAGAGGGGCTACTGAGCTTCCACAGATCACAGGTTGTAATAACATCAGGTTAAATGTACAAATATTCACATTGTTACACTCAAGGTGAGATCAAATCTGCTCACACTCAAACAGCAGGTCAGAAAAACATTTACAGCCACAGGAAGCAAAGACAAACATTGAAGAGCAACACGTGTAAAACTTTATCGATAAACAAGCTCATATAAAAATCAATAATAAATAATCTTGACATGTTTAAACTGAAGAGTCTCCTTCATGGAAGAACAAGTTAAGGCTTCATAGATCAGAGGAAACATGTGACTCTGCAGCTCCATGTAACACATTTCTCTTTGGTTTCATAATAATATCAGATTATTCAGTCACTCAGTTCTAGCTGATAAATGGACCCTGAGCACTTTGTGTTGTGTTTGTGTTGTCAGTCAGTGTCTGTAATTATTGTGTAACATCTAAACACGAGGATCAGTCTGAGTCTGACCTCACAAACAGCTGAACCTGAAGATGAGACAAACTCACTGATTCTGATATTGTGACAGAGACGACGCTGAATCCATCACTGTGAACAAACTTATTTCTGTCGAGATCAGAGACAAAGAAGATGTTTGTCACATAAAATGGTTTTTGTTGTTGAATATCACTGATCTTATTCTTAGATTTGTAACTTTTCTTTGTTTGAATTATGAAGTCCTGAATGTTCCACATGTAACAATAACAGTACTGAGAGTCTGGATCAGCAGGAGTTCAGCTGTATAAAAACAAACTCTGAGATGTTTCAAACAGGCTTAAATTCAACAGGAGGCTGGTGTGAATCCTGACTCTGTTGTTGTTTATGTTTTCTGTAGATCAAAAATCCAACAACAGCAACAAGAAGAACAGCAGAAACTGACAGACCAGCAATCAGTCCAACAGGTCCATCCTGTTTGTTTACTCCTGTCTGACCTGCAGGTGAGAAACAGGTGTGAGGTGTCAGCTGTCAGGTAGGTGATGAGTGAAGAACAGAACAGAATCCATTTCCTCTTCAAACTGCTGTCAGACATTATCTACTGCACTCTGATCACATCACTCAGACCAGCTGCTTTCTACAAAGTCTCATCAACAACATCTTTAGAAACAAACATCAACAACCAGGAAGCAGCTTCACCTCTGATCACACACACACTCAGCTCTACTCACTCACCTGAAACAGTCAGGCTGACGGTGTTGATGCTCTCCCATGACCTTGTCTCTCCGTTGAAGATATTACAATTGTATGATCCACCATCATCAATCGTCACATTCTTCAGAATCAAAGACATGTTTCCATCCTTCATCTGTCTGTCTTGCAGATCCACCCGGTTCTTAAAAGATGGATGCTGGTTGTCTTGATCCAGCTGATCATCCCGGTACAAAAGCACATATTTATCTCCCATGTCAGCTCTGCTCCACTTCACAGCTCTGATGGTTTTGTTTGATGGTACTCGACATGGTAGAACTACATCCTGTCCAGACTCAGCTGTGATGGTTTTCTGGTCTGAAAGAGGAAACAACACAGAGCAGAGAGGTTAAAGGTCAAAGTACAACTGTTCACTTCTACAGCAGCCAATCAGAGACAGGATCAGAGACCAGTGAGCTCTGCTGACACAGAGGACAGAAAAAAAAAAACCTTCTTGGACTTTATTTTGGGACAAAGTCACCAAAACTCTGCAAAGCTGAGTGAATAATTTTACTATTGAGAAGCACTTTGGTCTTTAAATGTGCTATATAAATAAAGGATTGATTGATTGATCGATCAAATAAGAACCTGGCTAAAATTATACCCATCTTTATTTCCTTAATACATCTCAATAAGATCAAATCTCACTCAAATAGAGCAGCAAACACATGTGAGAGCCGACTCTTAGTCAGCCTAGTTTGACAGGCTGGGAGCTGAAGACTGAGTGTCTGCTGTGGGGCAGAGAGAAGTTCCTCCTGTGGAGGTGGTTATTTTGTGTTATTATTTTTTATTAAATTTGTTTTATTTATTTATTTATGTTTTATTCGGATGCTCAGCACTTCTATCAGAGGTTAGAGATCTCTGACATGATTGATTCTGCACACAGAATCCCTCTGAATGAAGATCAGAATATATGAAGATGACTGAACATCATATTTCACCTCACATTGCTCCTGTGTGTTGCTGTGCTGCAGTTCTTATGATGATGTCATTTCAGAGCTGTACATTTCTTCCTCTTTAAGGGAAACTTTTACCGTTTCTGCTCCATCGGGATCAGGTGGGACACGGTGGGCGGAGTCTACAGTCAGCAGGTCAACTGTTGAGTTTGTAAACTGGTTTGATTTGTTTTCGCACAGAGATAATACGTCACTACAAACCACGTGAGAACGCTGAGCCCGCTCATTGGTCAGATGTCACAGAAGGTGAGTGTGCTGTGAGTGAAAACAGAGTCGTTTCAGGGCTGGTTGCTGACCCTCACGTAACCTTTGCATATCTGTACTTCCTTCTTGTATTGAGAGTATAAAGCACACATAGCAACGGGACGTTTTTAACCCAAACCTGTAACGCGCCCGTGTTTGGGATCGCGTTCACACCATAAACGAACCGCACTGAGACCTCCTCCTCCTGAGGGTCTCGGTGGGGTTGTTGCTGTCTACACATGAGTGTGATTACTGTGTTCACACCTGCACGAACCAACCGAACCAAACAGGAAAAGAAGACTTTGATGTCAGTAAAGAGTAAAAACACACCTTGCCTTAGTGCCGTTAGCAGTCAGGGTAAAGTTATTGGGAACGGAGGGGACAGGGGCTTTTCGTTTACCTGACCGCACCCCGTAACTCAGGTGTTCTGAGAAAGCTTACACAACCTGCGTATACTTTTTTTTTTTTTAATTTATTAGATTTAATCCATCCTTCTGATAATTAACAAGCATTTTTCGGTCACTACATGGACATAAGGCACAGTCTAGGGGAGATTCAACACTTTTACATTAAGAGGCAGCGTAATGTTTCAGAGCCTTGTTCGTGAAGTTGAAACAAAGTAGTACCTGAAGGAGAGCTCACCTGAAGAGGCCAAATCCACGACACAGACAAACAGCAGAGTTAAGCAGAGACAGGCTGATGTTAACATTGTAGTTTTATTCGGTACCTCCAAAACATACCGGGGAAACACGACCTGTTTGATCCTCTGTAGCGCAAGTAGCTACAAACGGCGAAAAACTGGCACTCATCAATCTACTTTCTGTTTAACGCCGCAATCCATGACGTCACTGCGCGTCACTCGTTGGCGCGTTTCGGAGAAAAATGTTCTGGTTCTTGTCACAGGTCTGTGCTGTGAGGCAGCATTTTGATTTATTCACATAACTTCAGGATGAGGTGTTCATATATAGAGACAGGGAACCACAAGTGAGCCGAATGAGTGGGGTTGCTCTTTGATTCAAGTGGGTGCAGCAAATACACAGAATGAAAGATTTTCACATTTCAAACTGGGCTGCAAGGCCTGACATTTGGAAATGTCTGAAAGAAAAGTTAATTGTTATTCCAGATTCAAACAAACAGCAGCTGAACTATTTTTAATCACATGAGCTTAAAAACGTAATCAAATACTTTTGTTAAAAAGCTACAAAAACAACAAAATTAGTTTTATTCTTTTAAAGCTGAATCGTGTATGAACCTGTGTCTGGTTACTCAGAAGAAGTTATTCCTCAAACATGGCCGCCATCACTGCGCTCATGTAACTGAAAACTACAAACCTGCTGCTGATGATGGTCCGAGGCTCGTGGCTCCACAGGCCACTGATTAGTCAGACGTTCAGGTTCAAGCTCAGCTGAACGTAACATTAAGGTGTCAGTGAGTAGAAATACTACAAAAGCAGAGTAAACGTTCACAATCTGACAGATGGAAATGTTGGTGCTGCATAAATATGATAAAAAAGTCAAAACAAAACAAAACACTGGAGTGAGTTCACTGAATGTATTTATTAATCATATTTAATTAACCCTTTAAGACCGACCATTTAAAAATAGTTATGCAGAACGGAGCGTGCGCGCTCCGACCGGCTTTAAACAGCTTTAGATTCACGGCCTGTTTATGGAGGTTTTAGACATTTTACTTCCTCTTTTTTTTAGCAGCTTTCTGATGAAACAGCTGCAACTTTCTTCCCCCAGACACAGAAAAATGAAGTTCCTGTAGTTTCTGTTTAAACCACAAACAGCTCAGAGAGTAACGGTCACTATGTGCAGCACAAAGCTTTAAAGACAGCTACAGATTTCATGTTTCAAACTCACACATATGTATGGCACCAAGTGCAATTTTCCCAATGTAACAAAGTATTTGTATAGTACTTATTCTATCGTCTAGTATTCTTTCTATTTTGCATAGTATGTTATTCTGTTTATCTGAATCTATTTTATAGTTTTTTTTCTATTGGTTTTACTGTTCTTGAACTTGAATTCAGCCTGATTTGTTTTTCATGTCTTCTCCTCCATCATCAGTTATCAGGAGAGCAGACAGTCAAAGTACAAGAATTCAAACAAACACAGAGATTCTACTTACAGAGCAGACACAGCACAGATGTTTCCTTCATCGTCCTTCTCACTCATTTGAGCTTTTTTTCATTTCTCTCACTGACACCGAGTAAAGCCCGCCCTCTTCCTCTGAGCACGTATTCTTCCTCCATTCATACAAACAGTGGCCGATCACTAACTTCATTAACATTCATGTGATGAAGCTATTCTAATATATACCTATGAGCACACCGACACTATTTTCTCCCTATTTTGCCTCCAATCAGTTGCACATTCTTTAAAAAGTGATCTTGAGCAACAGTTCTCCAGGATGAAGGTTTGTCTCTGGACTTTGGCTCCTTCCCACATATTTTTAACAGTCCTTGCACCAGTCCATGAATCATTCAGGTATAAAAATTCAAATTGATGAACCTGTTTTGTTTCTAAACAATTTTTCAAATAAGCAAAGAACCGTTAAACTGTAACTTCAGAGACTTTATTACAAGCAACCTGTCCCAACAACACATTTGCTTCCATTTCTTTAGTTAGATTTAGGGAACCTGCCAAAGATAAGACAGTTTGACAGACAGAATAATAGAATTGCACCGACAATCTGATTCTTTAACAGATATCTTAAAACTTGGAGTATCTCAGTACAGTGTGCAGTGGGTCCTTAAAAATATGATTAAACTGGACAAGTGAAAGAGGAACGAAGAAGTTTCAGGCCTACAAAAACAACTATCTGCAGCAGATGAACAGTCTGTGAAAGTCATGTCCTGAAGAAACAGGACCCGAGAGATGCATCTGAGCCTTCAGTTGATTCATCTACTGTTCACTGAAGTCTCATCAGTGAACAGTTTCATGTTGTGGAGCTTCATTTCAGTCGCTGTTGATGATCTAGTTAAAACTGATGAGCCATGCAGTACCTCCTGTAAACACACTGTTGAAGCATATTTGGATGGAGCAGCACACAGTTGACTATCAGCCATGAACAGCTGTTACACATGAGTAAGAAGCTACTTTGTATTTAAAGAGATGGGAAAGCATTGGATCAGCTCCTCATCGCCCCCTGCTGGTTACTTTATGAGTTGAGCTGTTTCATGTAACGTGATGTAAAGAAGTGTGACTCTCCAGTGAAGCACGATGAGAGTCGTTATCCACACATGGAGAAAACGTGGAACAGTGGTGAAGCTTCGTGGTTAGGAAAGTGTAGTGAAATAAGCCGTCGATGTTTGAGTGACTGAACTCAAACTTCAAAGATCAGCGTGACAGCTGCCAACAAACTGGCACAACCAGTTACTCAGTTCAGGAGGTGTTCACTGTTTCCCAGCACTACATTTATATACAGCATGTTGGTGCACAACAATCACAGGAAGCAGAATATTCTCAGTCTGCAGGTGTAACAGCTGCACTCTGCAGAAAAACTGAGACAATCACTGCTCTGTGCTCCTATTGGTCAACTGCACATGACTGAGGGAAACATTAGAAAAGAAACAAGTACAATAATAATAAAAGAACAAAAACATGTTGGTGCTTGTTCTGAGACATGAGGAATTGCCCTTTTTCCTCCTATGCA
This sequence comes from Rhamphochromis sp. 'chilingali', assembly GCF_963969265.1. Classification (NCBI taxonomy): domain Eukaryota; kingdom Metazoa; phylum Chordata; class Actinopteri; order Cichliformes; family Cichlidae; genus Rhamphochromis; species Rhamphochromis sp. 'chilingali'. The sequence continues at coordinate 60,754,603 of NC_137929.1, read as the reverse complement.
TATGTGGCTATGTGTTCCTCTGGTGACAGTTTTTGACTTAAACAAAATTTGATCAATTTAAAGAGAAACTCAGGCAGCAACTGTGAACTTTCAGTATCACAGACATTAATAACACCTCCCAACACTTCGAGTGGCCACGTCGTAGGTTCTATATACAAGTTTACAGCAGACGTATGAATTAAGCAGTAGCTTAACTAGTAGGTTAAATCTCGATCAAATGACATAGTAAGTATGAGGTCTTTTTTTTAATAAGGCAGTGCCTCTCAGCTCTCCTCAGAATTTTTGTCTACTGGCTTTAATATGTTTAATAAATCCATTGATTTTTTTTACCTTCGTAATATGAATATTTTTAAGGGTTTTTAAACCATTGTTGTTATTGAAAAATATTTAATGTGTTTAATGTGTTTCTGTAGGCGTTTTCAACAAACATCAGTTTTTAAACTGTGTTTTCATTTTAGGGTTTTTTACACCTTGTGATGGTCGTCAGGAGACTTATAGCTCCTGACTCCGAATCTCAGCATCATTATTGCAGTAAATGCAAAGAAAGATCCCAAAACAACACAAAAGAAAACCTGAAACAATCCCACCAATAAATGACAGACCGATTTTAAGTCCAACAGGGATATCCTTTATCCCTCCATCCTCCGTGTCTCCCTGGTGACCTGCAGGAGAGAAACAGGAGGGTGTCAGCATTCATGATGAGTGAAGAACAGAAGAGAATCTAATCCAACGTCAGCAAGCAGCTTCACCTCTGATCACACATAGTGAACTCTGCTCACCTGGAGGAAGAACACTCATGTTGACGGTTCCCACGATCTCCCATGATGCTGATTCTCCCACAATGACACGACACTCGTATGTTCCAGCATCATTAATCGTCACATCCTTCAGAATCAAAGACACGTCTCCATCCTTCATCTGTCTGTCCTGCAGATCCACCCGGTTCTTAAAAGATGGATGCTGGTTGTCTGGATCAAACAGCTCATCTCGGTACAAAAGCACATATTTATCTCCCAGGTCAGCTCTGCTCCACTTCACAGCTCTGATGGGTTTGCCTTGTGGAGCTCGACATGTCAGAGTGACGTTCTGTCCAGACTCAGCTGTGATGATTTTCTGCTCTGAAAGAGGAAACAACACAGAGCAGAGAGGTTAAAGGTCAAAGTACAACTGTTCACTTCTACAGGAGCCAATCAGAGTGAGGATCAGAGACCAGTGAGATCTGCTGTCACAGAGGACAGAAAAAAAAACCTTCTTGGACTTTATTTTGGGACAAAGTCACCAAACCTCTGAGTTTATCAGGTTTGACTCCTGTTTGTATGTAATCAGTGTTTATGTCCTTGTATCTTATGAAAGCACTGAGCGAGTTGTGGATCTCCCTGCTGAATAACACAGCAAGCATATAGATAGTGAAGGTGTGGAGAAGGGAGAAATACAGAGCAAGACTAAGGTCAGATATTATATATTATATATCCTGCAGATACTCCAAAGACAGCGAGAGCAGTGGTTCAGGTCAGACACACAGAGAGCAACGAGGAGACGGATTTAAAAGTGAGCGTGTCGGGAAAGAAGAAACAAGGAAAAACTGGAAAAACAAGCTGTGCTGAATTTCAAAGACATTAGAAAGCTGAGTGCAGAATTTATAAAATGAGGTTCTGCTAAAATGATTATTTTCAGCCTTTTTTCCCCACTGTGGAGGACAAACACACAGGCCTGTGTTCTCACAGGTTACACTAAATGTTTAAAAAAAAACCACACTTTTATGAAAATACTGAATAAAACGTTTAACTAAAAATAAAATTTATAGTTCAGTGTTGAATATTAAATAAAATATAGTATATAAAAGTGTATTTGAATGGTGAGATGCACCACAGAGTCACGGCTCAGTGTCTGACAGTCTAACTGTGTCTCACAGGCCTGAATGTGAGCTTGAAGCCATTATTGTCGTTATAATGTGGATGTTTCCATCAGATCACAAACAGTATTTACTTCAGCAGGATTTTTATATTTGAAATTTTATCATTTGTCCCAAAAAAAAGGAAGCCAAAAATATCCAAAAGCTTATTTTGCTTTCAGTTTGTTGATCCTGTTTGGACACAAACATCTGTACTTGGTGAGTTTGCCTACCTGAGTGAGGTGACCTTTAAGTCTCTCCAGCCAGGATCAGAACTGTCTGAATTCTCTAAATAGTAAAAAAGGAGCTTCGAGGTTTATTATGTCCTTTAGCAGAGAAGACAAAGTTTTAATTGTGTGTTATTATTTTAATTGAAGTGTTTCTTTTATTTATTTATATTTTATTCTGACGTATTTGATCCTGTGTTCAGCACTTCTGTCAGAGGTTAAAGTCCCTCATAAATAAAGTTCATGATGATTGAACATCACATTCCTCCTGTTTGTTGCTGTGCTGCAGTTTTTACGATGGTGTCATTTCATAGCTGTAAAATCACGACCTTTACTTTAATGTCCCGTCAGTGTGTGGGAGCTGAATTTTCAGCCTGCTCCTTAAAATCGCAACCTTATAATGAAACTTTCACGGTTTCTGCTCCAGTGGGATCAGGTGGGACACGGTGGGCGGAGTCTACAGTCAGCATGTCAGCTGTTGAGTTTGTAAACTGGTTTGATTCGTTTACATACAGAGAAAAGGCGTCGCTACAAACCACGTGGGAACGCTCAGCCCGCTCATTGGTCAGACTCACAGACGGTGAGCACACTACAGGTGTAGTGTGCTGTGTGAGGAAACAGAGTGGTTTCAGGGCTGGTTGCTGACCCACACAGACCTTTGCACATCTGTACTTCCTCCCTGTATTGAGAATATAAAGCACACGTGGCCACGGGACGTTTTTAACCCAAACCTGTAACGCGCCGCTGGCAGCTGGTTGGGATCACGTTCACACCATAACGAGACCCTCTGAAGGAGTCGGTCTCGGTGTCGTTGTCCACACATGAGTGTGATTACTGTGTTCACACCTGCACAAACCAACCGAAGCAAACAGGAAAACAAGCCTGAACACCCCAAGCCACACCCACATGATTTATATATCTGTCAGTTTCTCTGATCGTGCGATCGTGGCTCAAGAGTTGGGAGTTTGCCTTGTAATCGGAAGGTTGCCGGTTCGAGCCCCGGCTTAGACAGTCTCGGTCGTTGTGTCCTTGGGCAAGACACTTCACCCGTTGCCTACTGGTGGAGGTCAGAGGGCCCGGTGGCGCCAGTGTCCGGCAGCCTCGCCTCTGTCAGTGCGCCCCAGGGTGGCTGTGGCTACAATGTAGCTGCCATCAGTGTGTGGTAAATGGTAAATGGCCTGTATTTATATAGCGCCTTACTAGTCCCTAAGGACCCCAAAGCGCTTTACATATCCAGTCATCCACCCATTCACACACTGGTGATGGCAAGCTACATTGTAGCCACAGCCACCCTGGGGCGCACTGACAGAGGCGAGGCTGCCGGACACTGGCGCCACCGGGCCCTCTGACCACCATCAGTAGGCAACGGGTGAAGTGTCTTGCCCAAGGACACAACGACCGAGACTATCCAAGCCGGGGCTCGAACCGGCAACCTTCCGATTACAAGGCGAACTCCCAATTCTTGAGCCACGATGTGAATGGGTGGATGACTGAATGTGTAAAGCGCTTTGGGGTCCTTAGGGACTAGAAAAGCGCTATACAAATACAGGCCATTTACCATCTCCTCATAAAGTCTCCTGCACATCCCAAAAGTTGATTCGGTTCACGTGGATGTAGTGTTTTCAGTGGGAGAAACGTTTGGTCACTCATCCAGGTGACTCCTTCAGTCTCAGCTCACTGCAGGTTTCAATCTTATAAACAGTACGTTTGCATAATGACTGAAACCAGCCCAGTGAAGGAACAATGACTGGCACAATGGCTGTGAGGTCAGTTCCTTAATCATTACTGTGCAAGTTCTCCTGCACACCTTGTGACGTCATTTATGGTGGTCTGGATAAAGTGACAGGAAAGGAGGGCAGAGGGGCTTCTTGTTTACCAGACCGAACCCCTGCCTCGTAGCTCAGGTGTCCCGAAGCAGCTTACACAAGCTGCGTACACTCTTTTTAAAATAATCCTTCTAAAAACAAAACAGTATATTTCGGTCTAACCGTTTTTGTCCACTACCAGGACATAATGCACAGGCGGGGTCTCGGGGGGGATTTGACAGTTTGACAGTAAAGGAGAGCGATGTTCATGAAGAAAAAGGAAGCAGTACCTGAAGGAGCGCTCACCTGAGGAAGCCAAATCCACGACACAGACGAACAGCAGAGCCACGCAGAGACACGCTGATGTTAACAGAGTCATTCTAGTTTAACTCGGTATACGTCTAAAATATACCGGAAAAACACGACCCGTGGATCCTTTATGGTGCAGGTATAAACAGAACTAATTAACATGCACCCACTAATCAGTGTGCTTTTGAGGCGTTTACGCCGCATCACAGTGACGTCACTGCCGAGGCGCGAGACACTGTTTTCAGTGTGAATTAGATTCTTGAGCAGTACTTTTAAAACGGCAGCTTAGAAACCCACTGAATGAAGCACAAACTCAGTGTCTTTACAACAGGAGTGTTCATGTGTTCATTCGATAATTTGGAAAAAATATCAAATATCGTCGTCCTACATTCTAGTCTGAGTCTTTAAATCTGCTGGAAACACAACACAAAGAAAACCTGCTCAGCCTGCTGAGACCACGCCCTCGTTTTAGGTTTGACAGCATTTCTACTCGATGATGACTTCAGCGTGAACTGAGGCTGCAGTGTGGGGAAGGCCTCAGAGAGTGGCTGCTCCCGGCCGGGCAGATCCTCGTGTACGTATGAGAAGTGAATGAATTAAGGGAGGGACACGAAGACAAGAAGAACAGCGTGTAGTGGCGGGGCCGTATATAGAGAGGGAACCAGAAGTGAGCCGAATAATGGGCACGCCATGCAAGCAGGCAGATACAGAGGCAGACTAGCATCTATACCATTTAGTTTGTTTCTTTTACAAAAAACCCAAAGTAACAGCTCAGCGTTGAATAAAACATAAATTATATAAAAATGTATCTGAATGCACCAAAGAATCATAGCTCGGTGTCTGAGAGTCAGACTGAGCCCCACAGGTATGAATGTGCCTGTGGGACTTGAAGCCATTACTGTTGTTATAATGTTGATGTTTTCATCAGATCATAAACATTTATTTTAAAGGCTTCATCAGCATTTTTATGTTTAAAAATAAAGGGTTAATCCAGCTGGTATGTAGGTGAAAACGAACTTCTCAAGGTAGTGTAATGAGCTCCTTCCTCTTTTTAATGACGGTTAAAGATCATTACGAGGACGTGTAAGAGTCTGATGACGCAGCCATCGTGAAAAGAAGAATAAAGGAGCAGATGTGAGCAGCTGGACTATTTTAAATCACATGATCTCAATAATATAATGCAAGACTTTTATTAAAGCCCTACAAAAATTACAAAACTATGATTTTCCAAACACTTATGAACGGTTCGAGGCTCGTGTCTCCACAGGTCACAGACTGGTCAGACGTTCAGGTTCAGTTACAATCAGACAGATAGAATTTAAATAGTTGGTGTCACATAAATATGATTAAAGTAAATTAAAGAGAAAACACTGGAGTGAGTTCACTCAATATATTTATTAATCGTATTTTAAAACAGAACACATTTAATTAGACAGCTTTAGATTCATGGCCTGTTTATGGACGACTCAGACGTTTAACTTCCTCTTTTTAAGATAAGCAACTTTTTTTCCTTTTCCCCAAGAAAAAGAAAAAAAGCTTCTTGAGTTTCTGTTTATACCACAAACAGCTCAGACAGTAACGGTCACTATGTACAGCACAAAAGTTTAAAGACAGCTACACATGACTGAAACGACGAACATGTTAAAATTTCATGTTTCAGACTCTCAGCTGTGTCGATATAATGAGTTTAATTTCTGTCACTGACACCAAGTGAAGCCCGCCCTCTTCCTCTGATGAGGTCTTTCCACTTTTTGTGCAAACACTGTTGGATCACTGAATTCATGAAGATTCATGTGATAAAGCCATTCTAAAATACATCAATAATAACACTGAACTCTGATTTAAGTCTTGAGCCAGCCTTATTTTCTATCTTTGTTGCCTCCAAGCACTCAAACTTTTCATTTTAAACTGAACAATATTTCTCCAGATTAAATTTTTTATCTCTTAAACCTATTTTTAACACATTCCTAGTACCCGACCCATGAATTATTAAGGCATAAAAAGGAATTTACTCATAGGAACCTCGTGTAAACACACTGTCAATGCTGTAAAAGCATATTTTGACAGGAAAACACTTATTTGACTATCAGTCATGGACAGTTGTTACACATTAGTGAGAAGTTACTTTGTATTTGAAGAGATGGGAAAGCATTGCATGGATGAGCTTGCATCAGCTTGACCTTTTAACCAGGAGGTCAGCTCCTCATCGCCCTCTGCTGGTGACTTTATGAGATGAGCTGTTTCATATTAAGTATCAGCCTCCCCACTGATTTCTTACTTCCATATTTGTCACACTTTATTTTCTCATAACATCAAAAATTAATTTTGGATATTATATTTTGGCATTTTGTCTTTAACAGTTAAAATAGACATGAAGCTGACAGACTTGCTGAATCAAGAGTCACTGAAGTAGAACGTGTCCGACAAGCCACGATCTACAGAAGAGCTGAGAAACAAAGTCACTGACATCTATCAGACTGGGAAGGTCACAGATTCATTTCGGAGGCTCTGGGACTCCAGTGAAGTATGATGAGAGTCGTTATCCACACATGGAGAACACGTGGCACAGTGGTGTTCATGGTCAGGAAAGTGTAGTGAAACAGGCCTCCGAAGATCAGCATCGATCAGTGCAGGTTATCAAAAAGACTGATTGTTGCTGTTGCTGCCAACACACTTGCACAACCAGTTATTCAGTTTAGGAGACACGTGCTGTTTGACAGCACTGTAGACCACACAGAAAGTGAACCCTGAATAACAGATCTCTTTATTACAAATCACATCTTTGTTTAAAATAAAACAGTCAGATTATGGCTCAGACAGCAGCAGCTTCTCTCCTACAGTCCAACTTTATATAAAATCATTTTAACCAAGTTTATATACATCTGTCAAAATCTTTTATTTGAGTTTATTCAGTATTTAAACATATTTTGTATCATTTAACATCCCACATTTATAAAACTCACACAAAACTTTTTGGTTTCATCCTGTTGAAAACCTGCGTTGTGACTGAAGTTCTGCAGGATTAAAGTTCATCTCTTCATCAACACAGTTGGTCTGACTCAGTTTAACCTCCTGAGCTCTAGTTTAGGATTATTATTTGATCCTGATTATTGGATTTTTATTTGGCGAGTTTTATCTGGAGACCCCGACTCAATTTTCTGAAGATGAAAATCCAACGACAAACAGGAGCAGCAGTGACAACAAGAAAAAGAAGAAGAAGAAACACACCAGAACCATACACATAATTCATCTGTCCTTTAGATCCATCCTTTGTGTGACCTGCAGGAGAAACAGGAGATGTGTCAGCAATCAGGTAAAGTCTAACAATCAGGAAGCAGCTTCACCTTCACTGAATATAAAATAAAATCTGAAACAATCCCACCAATAAATGACAGACCGATTTTAAGTCGACCAGCGATATCCTCCTTCCCTTCATCCTTTGTGTGTTCTGGCTGAACTGCAGGAGGGAAACAGGAGAGATGTCAGCATTCATGTAGGTAATGAGTGAAGAACAGCACAGAATCCAACGACAGGGAGCATCTTCACCTCTGATCACACACAATGAACGCTGCTCACCTGGAGGATCAACTCTCAGATAGATGATGCTGACGAGCTTCATGTCCTCTCCCTCTCTCTGAACACGACACTCGTATGTTCCAGCATCATTAATCGTCACATCCTTCAGAATCAAAGACACGTCTCCATCCTTCATCTGTCTGTCCTGCAGATCCACCCGGTTCTTAAAAGATGGATGCTGGTCGTCTGGAAGAAAGTGCCCGTCCCGGTAAACAAGCACATATTTATCTCCCAGGTCAGCTCTGCTCCACTCTACAACTATGATGTTTTTGTTTAGAGCTCCACATGTCAGAGTGACCTTCTTCTGTCCAGACTTAGCTGTGACGGTTTTCTGTTCTGAGAGTGAAACAACACGGAGCAGAGAGGTTAAAGGTCAAAGTGCAATTGTTCACTTCTACAGCAGCCAATCAGAGAGAGGATCAGAGACCAGTGAGCTCTGCTGACACAGAGGACAGAAAGAAAAACCTTCTTGGACTTTATTTTGGGACAAAGTCACCAAAACCTTTGATGCAGTTTATCATGTTTGACTCCTGTTTGTATGTAATCAGTGTTTATGTCCTTTGAAATTAGAGTTATAGATCTCTACTGTGATTCAGACAGCAGCCATATAAACACTGTAGAGCGCAGAGAACGGAAAAAAAACTGAGCAAGACTAAGATGCGATAGCATTTATTAATTATTGATGTCCTGTCGGTATGTGGGAGCTGAATCTCCTGCAGATATTCCAAAGACAGTGAGAGCAGTGGTTCAGGTCAGACACACAGAGAGACGAGGAGCAGAGAGGAGGGGGATGAGAAAGAAAATTTAAAGTTCACTGTTGAATGTTACATAAAATAAAGTATATAAAAGTGTATTTGAATAGCAAGGGCGTAGATTTTGTTTTGGCATTGGTGGGGACGAATGATTCAGTTTTTTTCCCTTTTTGTCTTTGCTTCTTCACAACAAAAGGAGAAATGTATTTGCCTACATATGCTACTCCACCTGCTTTTAAACCATTTAAAATTACAATTGATAGTTTTATGTGTGAGTTATATAATGCTAAATTACAATTAAACAAATGAGTATTTTAGACTTTAGTTTCCTTCAGCCATATTCAATATAAATCAGGTATCATACAAAAATAAAAATAAGTTCAAATTCAGCAGGGCTGGACTGGGACAAAATATCGGCATTTTGACTAGTGACCGGCCCACCATGGTATTATAGGAAAAGTCATAAATCCTTTAAAGCCTTTATAATAAGCTTAAACCTACAGCACCTTCCCTATTCTGGTATTCTGAACAGTAACACCCAATTTATAATTACATATACCTATAACTAAAAGGGTTGCCAACTCCCAGCAAAAAAAGAAAAGAAAAAAGTAGGGAACCACTCCCCCACCCTCTGCCTCAAGATGCTTAACTAACAAAATCGATTTAAATTTAATGCACGTATAAAACAAATGCACATAAATCTATTATTTTTCTCCAGTAATTAAATAGATTCAACATCTTTCTTCAACAGAATTGCAGACTGCACAGATGGTTCCTTCCCAAAGTAAAGAATACTATAACTTACTAGGGTTTATACTAACGAGACTTAATATTTACTGAATACAATAATGGATTTCTATACATTTTACATCAGATGAAAACGTTGGTTGAAAGATTCAGATAATTATTTTTTAAAAGCGAGACATTTTAAATGAGAATAAGAAAGTATTTCTTTGTGCCACCTCTCCCTGTTAATGCCCTACCTGCCCCCCTGGCAACACTTTGCTAGACCCGCCCCTGCACAGTTACCAGCTGTCAGCTACCTAAAAAAGGATCCTGGGGTTATTTGTCTCTCAGAAACAGTTCATAACTTCCCTTCAACTCATTCATGTCACCTAAAAGGTAAACCTGTTTCTCCATCACAGCTCTGATGATTCAGTAAGGACATCTCCTGGTTTCATCTTCATGTTTCCCTCTCACCACATATCCAAACCGACATCATGACCAGCAGCTTTACAGCTGTGGCTCCAGCAAACATCAGCTGATACTAGAAATTAATATTAAATAAACTCTAACAACAGCTGATCAAGCTTAAACGCGCTGCTGTTGTTTAGCGCGACATCCGCTGGTTTCCTCTTTCTGGCACAGAGAGAAAAGCCGATCAGCTGATCATTGATCAGTTTCATGATTGAATTAGCAACTTTCTAGCTGAAGTAGTACGGGACAAATCGCGTTCCTTTTCACCTTAACTTTAAAGTTTGACCTCCTCGGCTGTAATTGGTCCAGCCTAGAGTCGATCATGACCAATTGGCCAATCCAACACCTTTTATTATATATACCCTTCCTAAAAAAAATAAATAAATCCATCGGCCCATAAAAACAAAAAATCGCCAGCGGCCCACCGGGCAAATGCCCGGTATGCCCGATGGCCAGTCCAGCTATGCTCGAAGAAATCAAATTATTGGTGTGGACATGTCCCTTCCGTCCATGCCAAATCTACGCCCTTGTTGAATAGCAAGCTGCACATGGCTCAAAACACTGAGTATTTTTATATTCAGCACTTCTGTCAGAGGTTAAAGACCTTCATAAATAAAGCTGGCTTGCTGCTGCTATCATGATTGTTCCTTCTCACAGAATCTCTCTAAATTCCGATCAGATTATATTAAGTTGAACATCATGTTTCACCTCACAGTGCTCCTGTTTGTTGCTGTGCTGCAGTTTCTAAGATGATGTCATTTGATTACTGTATGTTTCTTCCTCATTAAAATCACAATCTGATAATGAACTGAAACTTTCACTGTTTCTGCTCCATCAGGATCAGATGGGACATGGTGGGCGGAGTCTACAGTCAGCAGGGGCATGTTGCTGAACCACTCAGACCTTTGCACACTTCTACTTCCTTCCTGTATTGAGAATTCACTAGCTGGGACCACATCCTCAGAAACGATGAGCGAAGAGGGATGAGGAAGTATGAACTGGTGCTGCGGTTTGGGGAAGGCCTTGAAGGGGACTGGCAATGGCTCCCGGGCTGGGCAGACCCCCATGCACCAACGAGAAGTGAATGAAGGAAGGGAGGAGGAGAAGAGAGGGGGAAAGGGGGGCATGGAAATGAGAACAGCAGGTATTGGAGAAGGGGGCATTTATAGTCTGAGGTCAGAAGGGCATGAAGGAGGAGTGGTCCCACTCCAGAAATTCAGATGATATCTCGCCTATAAAGCACACGTGGCTATGGGACGTTTTTAGCCCGAACTTGTAACGAGCCCCTGGCAGCAAGTTTGGATCACGTTCACACCATAAACAAACTGCAGTGAGACTGGTTGTTGTGGCCCACACCTGAGTGTGATTACTGTGTTCACACCTGCACAAACCAACCAAGAGTTTCATGCTCAATCATCATAACATTCATACTCCCATGATGTATAGGAGAGCAACATGGAGTTTGGATCTTGCCCAAGGATATTTGGCATGCAGAGTGGAGGAGGCTGGGATCGAACCACTAACCTTCCAGTTAATTTCTGACCTGCTCTACCACCTCAGCCAGCGTCATGAGAATTTGCATATTAATAATCAAGGAACTGACCCCCCAGCACATTGTTCCTTCAGTGGGCTGGTTTCAGTCATTATGCAAATGTACTGTTTATAAGTTTGGGGAAACCTGCAGTGAGCTGAGACTGAAGAAGTCACTTGGATGAGGGGTGGCTGAATGTGTGTGAAATCGTTAGAAAGCACCAAGTATAGAGACAGGGCTTGTGGGAATGTGGGTGTGATTGGGTGAATGTGGCATGTTGTACAGAGCGCTTTGAGTACTCTGGGAGAAAAGCGCTATATAAGAATCAGTCCATGAGTCCAATGTTTCTCCCACTGAAAATGTCCAGATGAACAGAATCAAATGTTGGGGAAGAAAACCTGAGTTTGATTTCAGCGGAGTAAACAACCGAAGGCACACCCACATAATTATTAATCCATCAGATTCTCTGATCTACTCCTCATAAAGGCTACGTCCACACTAATGCGTTTTCGTTTGAAAACGAATCGTTTTCTCTCCCTTTTAACCTCCCGTCCACACTGAGACGCCGTTTTAGCTGATGGAAAACGCAGCATTTTGAAAACGCTCTTGAAAACGCATACATTTGAAGACGATGCGTTTAAGTCGAAGTGAAAACGGAGACTTTCGAAAACGATGACACATTTTAGTCATGTGATGCAGTCATGTGACCAGTTAAAAAAAAGAGAGCTGAGGGCATTATACAGCATTGTTTTGTTTGCTTTGTGACAGCCCTAAAAAAAGATTAATATCAGTCTGTACATGCTCCAGATAGCTTTTCTTCAAATTCTTTAATTCTCACTCGCTTTTGCAACTCCATCTCATTGATACGTGTAAAGTAAATAAAAGTAAATAAACGGCGGACAAAAACGAGGCAGGTCGAAACGTCTTGCGTTTCACACATGTGCAGAACTGGAACGTAAGCGTTTTTGTCCATTTAAATGTGGACACGCAACTCTCTGAAAACGACTGAAAGCGCTAGTGTGGACGCGGAGTGGTTTCAGACGAAAACACCGTTTCCAAATCTATCCGGGCTAGTGTGGACGTAGCCAAAGTCTCCTGCAAACAGTTCCTTCACCTCGTGTAACCTCCATTGCGGCCAGGGTAAAAAGGGTGAAGAGGGGTTTTTGGTTTACGACTGCACCCCTGCCTCGTAGCTCAGGATTCCTCTTAATCTATCCTTATGAGAAACAACACTATCAGTTATACCATCATTATCCAGTAGAAGGACAGGATGCACAGGCTGGTCTCAAGGAAATTCAGCAGTTTTACAGCAAAGGAGAGCAATGTTTCAGGGCCTTGTTCATGAAGTCTAAAGACAAAGTGCAGAAACTGAAAATACTCCGTCCAGATGAACAGAATCAACTTTTTTGGAAACAGAAAGTAAAGAACTCACCTGAAGACGCCAAATCAGCAAACAGCAGAGCCACACAGAGACATAATGATGTTAATGGAGTCATCGTAGGTTAATTCAGTACGTCCAAAATATACCGGGAAAAAACAGGACCTGTGGATCCTTTATGGTGCAGGTGTAAACAGAGGAAAACCGATGGAGGCACGCCCACTCATCGATGTAGTTTCGGTCTATTTAAGTCCACATTCCAGTCATGTCACTGCTGAGTTGGCACATTCCAGAGAAAATTAGAAAAATTAGATTTGTTCTGGTTCAGTCACAGGTCTGTGCTGTGAGGCAGGATTTTGGCTTATTGAGATAACTTCAGGGTAAACCTTGGGTTGTAATGTACTATAAATGTGCTTCACTTCTTACCTGTATGTAACCTGGACGTGTGTCCCTCTATCTATAAAGAGATGATCTATACTGCTCGCCCAAGTGCAATGTCTACAATATCCGAATCTAGGTTTGGGAAGGAGATTGGCGGTAGCAACTCTGTAAGAGCAATGAGACTTCCAACCCACATAACACGCACGACCACAGGTTTATGAAACAAAGTTTGCTTTATATATTTCCTTTTGGATCAGTTCCCTTTGCTCATCCTCAATGTAGGGATACCTTCAAATGCAGTAACCATCTCAAATGCATCACAAAAATAATTGAAACAATCAAAATAGATGTAAGACAAGAAACACAATATTTCAACACCCCAAAGAAAAGGAAAAAGAAAAGAAAATAGCATGTGAGTGTCCAGTTCCTTATGGTGTCAGTTTATTCAGTTACCCACTGTCCTGGGTTAAGAACTGAAAACGACCTGAATCTCAGGCGGAGAAAAAGTAGCAAAAGAAAATGATAAGGTATCTCTCAGGTGGGCTTCCTTTTGTTTTTTTCCCTACCGCCCTCCTGGTACGGCAGGCATCAACGTGTAGCGTCCTGACACAGAGAAGGCCTCCACAGCAGCAAGTGTCTTAGACCCACGATACCAGCTCCTCACTTGGCACCCATGGAACTGTACCTCAAAAAAAAAACCAGTCTGCACACAAATACGCAGAATGTTAGATGTCCACATTCCTTAAATGTCCTTGTTCCTAATGTCCTTGGTTCTTTTGAAATATTAAAATAAATCTGCATCTTGTGACACATTAAAAGTAAATACACCGTATTACTGTGCATCACCCGCAGTTACAGTAACAGCACAGCTATTGCACGTGAACTGCGCATAACCACTTAGCTGGCCGCGGCTGAACTAGCAGGCCCAAGAAAGTAAAAACATTAGACACTCATAATAAACAAAACTGTCACAACATTGCAATACTATGAAAACACATCTTAAACATCATTAAACACATTTACTACTATTCTGACTGGTTAGTTATTTTTTCCAGTGCATTGAACTGCAATAGCGGTGCTAAGTGAGCTAGGCTAACTCACCAGAATAGTTCAAAAAGTTCAAAGAAATACTCCGGCTCCTTTCAGGTAGGTACCCGTCTGTGGTTCACCGCTAACGACAGCTCTCTCACAAATGTTAATTAAACCTCTTTCCTCTCTTTCAACTGGAAAAAACCGTGCTCCGCGGCAGCATGGAGTTTTTCCTTGCCGTCCTTTTTCCTCTACACCACACCTTCACGCGCACGGAGCTGCAGATGGTGCCTTCAGGGCAAGCCCGGAAATTAAACTATCAGACAAGGACTACGATGCATTCAAAGAACCCTGTACTTCTGATTGCTGTAAATCTTACCAGGGTTACATGTACATTGCCATGGTAACCTATGCTGTGATTAGAGATCAGTAGACATGCAATCACTTGAATTAAGCAAAAGCTGAGTCGCTTTATAACAGGAATGTCCATGTGTTCATTTGCTGATTTAAAATATGTAAAAATATGTCCTTCATTTTACTCTGAAGAGTTTCTGAATCAGCTGGAAACATGCAAATAAAAACCTGCTCAGCCTGCTGAGACCACATCATCATTTTAGGTTCGACAGCATTTCAAGTAGATGAATTGAGGCTGCAGTTTGGGGAAGGCCTCAGCGATGACAGGTGGCTGCTGCTAGTCCGGGCAGATCCTCATGTATCAATGAAAAGTGAATGAAAGAGGGAGGGACAGGAAAACAAGAACGAACAGCATGTAGTGGTGAGGGAACCAGAAGTGAGCCGAACACATTCGACATACAAAGACAGGCTGGGATCCATCTACAGATTGAATTTACAGTTCAGTGTTGAATAGTTCATGAAATAAATTATATAAAACGTGTATTTGGATGAGATGCACCACAGAGTCATGGCTCAGTGTCTGAGAGCTTGACTGAGTCCCAAAGGTCTGAATGTTTTCATGAGATCAGAAACAACATTTATTTTAAAGCTTTCATCAGCATTTTGATATTTGAAATTTATCCTGAAGAGATTTTGATCCATCCATCCATCTTCATCCGCTTTATCCGAGACCGGGTCGCGTGTGTGTGAGATTTTGATGGAAAATGAAAATATTTAAAAGTTAATATATATTGTTGAGAACAGTGACAGTAGTCTGGCTCTTTCTGTTTCGGTCTGTTTTCCTGTTTGGGTGCAACTAAAAACATATTTTGTGTTTTGGCCTCGTTTAACACTCCTGTTCTACAAAGATGGACTATTAAGCACAGAGGAGCTGAATCTGTGATGGGTCCTGATAAATGGTGATTCTGCTGGTTTGTAGGTGAAGATGAACTTTTCAGGGTAGCATTATAAGCTCCTTACTTTTTAAAAATGGTTAAAGATATATTTGATGAGCTCCTTACTCTTTTTAATGATGGTTAAAGATAACTATGAGGACACGTAGGAGTCTGACAACATGTCCATCGAGAAAAGAGGAAGAATGAAGGAGCAGATGTTTGCAGCTGGACTATTTTTAATCACATGAGCTTAAAAACTTAATGCAATACTTTAGTAGTATTATTATTAGTATTTTATTTTAATGAAATAAAATAATTTAATATAATTTAATATTTAAATCGCCGTCATCACTGCACTCATGTAACTGAAAACTACAAACCTGCTGCTGATGATGGTCCGAGGCTCGTGGCTCCACAGGCCACTGATTAGTCAGATGTTCACGTTCAAGCTCAGCTGAATGTAACATTAAGGTGTCAGTGAGTAGAAATACTACAAAAGCAGAGTAAAAGTAGTCAGTTACAATCTGACAGATGGAAATGTCGGTGTCACATAAATATGATAAAAAAGTAAAAGAAACACTGGAGTGAGTTCACTGAATGTATTTAAAACAGATCATATTTCATTAAACAGCTTTAGATTCACGGCCTGTTTATGGAGGATTCAGACATTTCACTTCCTCTTTTTAACATCAGCAGCTGGAACAGCTGGAACTCTTTTCTTTCCTTTTCCTCCCAAAACAGAAAATTTAGCTTCTTTAGTTTCTGCTTAAACCACAAACAGCTCAGAGAGTAACGGTCACTGTGTGCAGCACAAAACTGTAAAGACAGTTACAGCTGACTGAAATGATGAACATGTTAAATTTCATGTTTCAGCTTCTCAGCTGTGTTGATATGACGAGTGGATGATTTGAGCTTTTTTTCATTTCTGTCACTGACACCAGGTAAAGCCCGCCCTCTTCCTCTGAGCACGCTTTCTTCCTCCATTCGTACAAACAGTGGTGGATCGCTAAATTCATTAAGATTCATGTGATACATTTTATTCTAATATATAACTATGAACATAAATTTCTCCCTATTTTGCCTCCAGTCGGTGACACATTGTTGTCAGTTTTTAAACGCGATCTTGAGCAACAGTTCTCCAGGATGAAGGTTTGTCTTTGGACATTGGCTACTTTTACACTCATTTTTAACACAGTCCTATTAGCTGAGCCTGAATCATTCAGGCAGTAAAAGGAACTTATTCAAGGGATCAACCAGTTTGTTTATACACATTTTTCAATTAAGCAGAGAACCAATGTTCAACTGTAACTTTAGAGACTTTGTTACCTGAAGTCTGTCACAACAACACATTTGTTCACATTTCTTTAGTTAAATTTAGGAAACCTGCCAAAGATTTCACAGTTTGACAGACACAAACTCCCAGATTTATTTCCCACTTAAAAAGATAAATGGCTTCTCAGTAGACCCGCTGCTCAGATGAAATAAGTGCCTGGATGACTTTGAACGTTTTACATTTTAATGAGCAGAAAACAAAAGTGATGGTTTTTGGTGGCACTTCTGAGGCCACTACTATAAATCTTGGTTTGCTGGCACAGTTTGTTAAACCAGTCATCACTAATCTGGGAGTTTAAATGCCGGCAGATCTTCAACTTGAAAGCCAGGTCAGAGCTGTTGCAACATCTAGTTTTTTTCATTTGAGGCAATCAGCCAAAATAAAGCCCATCTTATCAAAACAGCTTTTTGAGACAGTAATCCATGCCTTTGTTACATCTAGGCTGGATTATTGTCACGCACTTTACTGCGGGGTTAGTGATGCGTCCATTAGGCGCCTGCAGGTTGTGCAAAATGCTGCAGCGCGTCTTTAAACTGGAACAAAAAAGTCTGAGCCCATTACCCCCATTTTAATTTAACTCCACTGGCTACCTGAACATTTTAGGAGTGTTTTAAAATTCTCTTATTTGTTTTTAAATCTCTTAATGGTGATTGTGCTTTTGCAGTAGCTGCTCCAATGTTGTGGAATCTGCACGTTAGGAAGGCCTCTTTTATTTTATTTTTTTAGTTTAAAGCATATTTATTTGCTGAAGCCTTTGGCACTGTTTAAGGGGACTGACTCAATTTGTTTTTAACATGTTTTATTTTATTTTATCTTACTTTTATTTTATTTTTACTTTGCTTAGGCTATTTGCGTATATAGAGCTCTTTGTCAACTCTGGTTTTATGTTAAAGTGCTTCATAAATAAATTTTATGGTATAATGTTATTGCACCAACAATATGATTCTTAAAAGCTCAAAACTCGGGTTAAAGTGGAAACAGGAGAAGTCGAGGAGAGAAGAAGAATCAGGTCTAAAGAAAAACGATGCATGAAAAGGCAGCATTTCAAATTACACAAGAGCTGCACTGAAAATTGGAACAGGTCTTATAATGTGACGAATCCAAATTTTACAGTTTTGGTTCAAATCATCATCAGTATATAGTATATAGATAAATAACTATATACATAATAATAATATATATATTTAGATATATATTTCAGTATGTTCGGAGGAAGAGGTTACAACAGTGAGCTTCTACTGCTGTAAAACAGGGCGGAGGCTCTGTTGTGGGTTGGAGCTTCATTTCAGTCGGTGCTGTTGGTGATCTTGTTAAAACTGATGGAGTCATGAACACAGAAAAATAGCATCAGATTGATCCACCGTGCAGTACCTCCTGTAAACACACTGTTAGTGCTGTGAAAGCGAACAGCACACAGTCAACTATCAGTCACGGACAGATGTTACACAGTAGTGAGAAGTTATTTTCTATTTGAAGAGAAGGGAAAGCATTGGATGGACGGGCTCCCCGTCGCCCTCTGCTGGTTAATTTATGAGATGAGCTGTTTCATATAAAGTGGCATGAAGAGGTATCGGCATCAAACCTTATTTTTGAACATTACTTCTTTGGCATTTTGCCTTGATTGGACGGCAACAGTGAACATAGACATGAAGCTGATAGATGTCAGGATGAAAAAACTCATTTTTTTTATTCAGATTTATGAAGAACTGCAAAAAAGTGATTTCTATTCAGCATGTTGGTGCACAACAATCTGGCACAAGATGCACATGACTGCGGGAAACATAATAAAAGAAACAAGTACAATAATAATAATAATATTAATGATGATGATGATGATGATAAAAGAGCAAAAAACATCTCGGTGCTTGTGTTGGGACGTTGTGAGGAATTCTGGTGTCTGTTTTCATCACTGGATGAGACTCTGCTGTTTGCTGAGGATGATGAAGAGTTTGTTCCTCAGCTCAGTGTGAAGTTTCCTCCACAGACAGTTTAACTCGAGGCTCAGCAGTGAAGTTACAGTCTGACATTTTAAGATAAAAAGCTTAAGAAGTGCCCAAAGCTACAAATCACCTACTGTATGCAGCACATCTGTTATATTGATCTTAGCATTGTCAAATAAAATAAACAAATAAACACAAGAAGAAGCTTTATACTTTGTTTCAATGATAAAAAAAATACAAAAGTTAGATTAAAAATAAAAAAAATTCCTATTTAAAATTTATTTGTCACCATTTTATCCATGTCAGCTCCACATTCAGAGGGATTCTGTAACGCTGTCACATACAAACATAAAAGTGTAGCTGCATGTTGTGTCGACCACGATGACTGCGATTGGTCCGTTAGGTACCAGTATGTCCTCCTGTGCAGATGTGACTGTGTTCCTCTGGTGTCTGTTTTTGACTTAAAGAGACAAACTCCAGCTGCAGCAACACAACATCACTGCTGCACCACCTCCCAAAAACCACATCGTTGGTTTTATATAAATTTAAAGCACAGGTGAAAATGAAGCAGGAGTTTGGTTAAAGTTTACTCATAAGCATGAGGTCATAGTTTTATTAATACCTTCAATATATTTAATAAATCCTTTCATATTTCTGCTTTCATATTTTGAGAGTTAGAGGTCCTAAGAGTTGTTTAAACCTTCGTTGTTTTTGAAACATTCCTGTTTTTTATGCCGACCTTCCTTCTGGTTGTTCCATCATCACAATGTTACGTAGTGTGAAACCATCATGAATTAGACCACCTAATCTGTTTCTTCATCTTTTTGAACCAACATCATTTTTAAATAGTGTTTTTAAACCATCAGGAGACTAGTATGACCCCTGAAATATTTTCTTTTTTAATTTTCTGGAGATGAAAATCCAACGACAAACAGGAGCAGCAGTGACAACAAGAAAAAGGAAAAGAAGAAGAAACACACCAGAACCTGATAGATGATTCATCTGTGCTTTAGATCCATCCTTTGTGTGACCTGCAGGAGAAAAAGGAGACGTGTCCGCAATCAGGTAAAGTCCAACAACCAGGAAGCAGCTTCACCTCTGATCACTCACCTGGAGGAGCGACACTCATGTTGACGGTTCCCACGATCTCCCATGATGCTGATTCTCCCACAAGGACACCACACTTGTATGATCCACCATCAGCAGTCGTCACATCCTTCAGAATCAAAGACACGTCTCCATCCTTCATCTGTCTGTCCTGCAGATCCACCCGGTTCTTAAAAGATGGATGCTGGTTGTCTGGATCAAACAGCTCATCTCGGTACAAAAGCACATATTTATCTCCCAGGTCAGCTCTGCTCCACTTCACAGCTCTGATGGTTTTGTCTGATGGAGCTCCACATGTCAGAGTGACGTTCTGTCCAGACTCAGCTGTGATGGTTGTCTGCTCTGATAGAGGAAACCACACAGAGCAGAGAGGTTAAAAGTCAAAGTGCAATTGTTCACTTCTACAGCAGCCAATCAGAGAGAGGATCAGAGACCAGTGAGCTCTGCTGACACTTCTTGGACTTTATTTTGGGACAAAGTCACTGTGGCGCGAGGGAGGCCGGCACACCTGAGCGGCATCAGCTCATCACGCCTCAGCGACTTAACAGCAGAGTGAAGTGGGTCCTGAGGTGGTTGTTGTTCCGAGAACCGAAAATAAAAGTGTTGCAAGTGAGCTATGTGGTCGCTCCATCATGCATCTGTTATAGTCACCAAAACTCTGAAGCAGTTTATCAGGTTTGACTCATCTAAGAGGTTTTCTGTCCTTGTGTCCTTTGAAATTAGAGTTATGGATCTCTGGTTTACAGCAGCCATACAGATACTGTAGGGAAGAAATACAGAGCAAGACTAAGACAGCATTTATTAATTATTGATGTCCTGTTGGTATGTGGGAGCTGAATCTCCTGCAGATATTCCAAAGACAGTGAGAGCAGTGGTTCAGGTCAGACACACAGAGAGACGAGGAGCAGAGAGGAGGGGGATGAGAAAGAAAACTTAGAGTTCACTGTTGAACGTCACATAAAATAAAGCATATAAAAGTGGTGGGCGGAGTCTACAGTCAGTAACTGAACTGATGAGTTTGTATCCTTGTCCCCTCCCTCACCCCACGGTTTGTTTTGTTTGCATAGAGAGAAAAATCCAAGTGAACGCCAAGAAAACTCAGGCACCCTAACTCTGCCTGGAAGAACCGGTTATTGCAATATATAGCATTACAGACACTCTGTCAACTCTTTCCTCATTGGCTGTTCTCATCAGTCTCTTAATCTTGCTGAGCCCTACTTTGGCTAATTGTTTTTCTAAATCTTCCTCTACTGTGATTACCTCCCACATTACTTTAAACTCCCCCAATATTTTTCTCTCTCACAGTCTTCTGTCAGTATTTAACACTTTATTTTCCTGCTCTTCTGTCTTAACAGCTATATACAAACGTCCATCTCTAAATACTAATGTTACACCTCCAAACCTCTTTTCATGTCTCTCGACAAACAAAACCATCGGGCCATGCTCTGAGTTCCTACCATACATCCATCCTCTCTTCCTCTTCTCCCTCTCCTCGGCCCTCTCCCACTATGAACAGGTGTTGTGCCAAAAGCTGATTACTTATATTCAAACTGCTATAAATGCCTTGTTGGTTTCGAATATGTGAAACAGATCAAATATTTCCCTCCTGAATGACATCAAGTCAACTTGAGCCAAAAACAACATTCCTGTTACACGGTAGCAGCCGCAATCAGTTTATGGCAGTGACTTTCAGATATCCTTTCTTTATCCAGTTAAAAAAAATCTAATTGACATTAAAAATGTCTTTTCAAGAGTAATCTGGCCTCGAGGATGTGCAACAAAATATAACAAGTTCTGTAAGTGGACAAAACGACCGGATTGGTTATAATGGAAGTACAAGAAGACAGAGCTATAAAGATAAAAGTTTTTTATTTTAATTTATATATAACCCTGCAAACGCTGTTCACTGAAGTCTGTAAACATATGTAAAGATATTACACATAAAAAAACACACGGATAGATTATAAATCTGTTTTTGGCACAACACCCAGCTCCTGTCTCACCTCAAAAAAAAAACAACCTCCCTTCCAGGACCTGTAATGTGCCACTCCAGCCAAACCGCGTACACGAGCTGCGTATTTTTATTCATTTATTTTGTATGTTAACCGTCTTTGTTCCCTACAAGGACATCATGCACAGACTGAGTCTCGGGGGGATTTAACAGTTTTCCAGTAAACGAGAGCAGAGTTTCAGGTGCTTGTTCATGAAGTCAAAATAAAAAGCACATTGATGCTCATCCATCGATCTACTTTCAGTGACGTCACGGCCAAGTTGGCACATTTCAGAGAAAAGGAGAAAAATTGGATTTGTTCTAGTTCTTGTCACAGGTCTGTGCTGTGAGGCAGCATTTTGACTTATTCAGATAACTTGCAGCGTAACTCTGAACTTTATTCACTGTGAAGGTGGTTTACTTCTTACCTGTGTACATTACCAT
Source organism: Rhamphochromis sp. 'chilingali' (assembly GCF_963969265.1). Classification (NCBI taxonomy): domain Eukaryota; kingdom Metazoa; phylum Chordata; class Actinopteri; order Cichliformes; family Cichlidae; genus Rhamphochromis; species Rhamphochromis sp. 'chilingali'. Next base: position 60,732,424 of record NC_137929.1, on the reverse strand, counting down.
GGTAACCTATGCTGCGCAGGTACTTCCCACTTACAATCAAATCACCAGAAAATAGTTTTGCCAGGTGAGATCAGTGTGAACAGAGAACAGGAGGATCTAAAGGTTTTCAGTTGGATCTAAGGTCTTTGTGTTTCTGATAATAATAACAATAATAAAAATTATTAGAATAATAAATAATCAGCAATGAATGATCAGCAAAGTGGAAAACAGGGATCTTTGGAGGAGTCGGACATCCCAGCGTTGCTGAAAACTGTATAGTGCAACTGTCTAAATCTGGGGTACATTTAGGGTCCTTTTTGGAGCCCTGATATACTCACATATGTCATATGTATTTTATTCCTTTCTCCTTCCTTTTTGTAACTCTTCCCATGTGTGTGTTTTTTCTCTCTGTTTTTGTTTGTTTGTCTGTTTGTTTTTGCTGCACTGTTGTTTTCAAAAACTTAAAAATAAAAATTAACAATAAATAAATAAATAAAAGTGTCTTTGAATAGTGAGATGCACTCACTCAGTCTGAGAGCCTGACTACGTATTTATATGTTCAGAGCTTAACGTCCTTCATAAATAAAGTTGACTTGCTGCTGCTGTCATGGTTGTTTCTGCACACAGATTCTCTCTGAATGAAGATCAGAATATATGAAGGTGACTGAACATCATGGTTCTCCTGTTTGTTGCTGTGCTGCAGTTTCTAAGATGATGTCATTTCCTAGCTGTACGTTTCTTTCTCTTTAAAATCACGACCTTTATACTGTTTCTGCTGCTCTATCTGAGCTGCATGAACAAACCGAAGGTCCCAGTTTCTCTGAAGCTTCATCAGGATAAGGTGGGACATGGTGGGTGGAGTCTAATGGCGTTTTCACACCTGCAGTCAGCAAGTCAGCTGGTTAGAGGTTGTAAACTGATTTGTTTTGTTTTTTTCACACATCGGTTGTTGTGGTCACACCTGAGTGTGAATACTGTGTTCACACTCACATTATTAATCTGTCAGATTCTCTGAGCTACTCTTTATAAAGTCTCCTCCACACATTTCCTTTACCTCGTGACATCACTCATGGCGGTCCGGGTAAAAAGAGGGGAGAGGGGCTGCACCCCTGCCTCGTAGCACAAGAGTCCTGAGACTCTTACATGACCTGCAGAAAAGCTGATGTTTTTTTTAATCTATCCTTCTGAGAATAAAACAGTATCTTTCAGTTTAACCCTTTTTGTTCACTTCAAGGACATAATGATAGACTGTCTTGGGGGCATTTGACAGTTTTACAGTAAACGAGAGCAACGTTCATGAAGTTCAAACAGAAAGTAGTACCTGAAGGAGAGCTCACCTGAAGAGGCCAAATCCACCACACAGACAAACAGCAGAGTTAAGCAGAGACCAGCTGATGTTAACAGAGTCATTGTAGTTAAACTCGGTACGTCCAAAATATACCAGGAAGTAACATGTGGATCCTTTACGGTGCAGGTATAAACAGAGGAAAACTGATGGAGTCACGCCAACTTATTGTTTCGAGGTGTTTAACGCCACATTCCAGTGATGTCACTGCCGAGCTGCTTAACTTTTTGTTTCTCTGCTGAGCATCAGTAATGAATCGATTCTTAGAGACATCTTAGAAATGAAAACTAAAACTATCAGGAGCAGCTTCTGTTCAGTGATCCGGTTTAAAATGGTCTTTAAGCGTTTTCATTGACTATTTTATTCACAGCATGTTTTCAGTGTTGTTTCGATTCTCTGAGCCGAACTTTAAAAAACACATAATGAAACACAAACTCTTTGTAACAGGAATGTTTGTTTGTTTATTCGGTGATGTAGGAAATGAATACAATGCCATCATCCTTCATTCTACTCTGCTCAATACACAGAACACACAAAGAAGACCTGCTCAACCTGCTGACACCACATATAGTACTTTTGCTAAAACATATTTCTACCGAATATAGTATTTGTGCTTTTCATATGATTCGTGCTTAATACAGCATTTCTGCCATTTTACAGTATTTGTGCTAAAACATGAATGCTGCTGAACAAAAAGACCAGACAAAATAATAAAACAGTTTTAAAACATTTTATTTTAGAAATGCAGTTTTATTTACTAATGGATGAACATAATGAACAACAGAAGGCTGCAGATTTAAATAAATGAGCTACACACAGAAATTAAATCGTGTCTCCTGCTTCCTGTTCCTGCTGCAGAGATGATCCAGGATATCTGCTCATTTATTCAGACTCTGTGACTGAAGTAAAATCCACTCATGATCATCCTGAAGTCTGAAATACTAATAAAACTAATTCAGGCTGAAACACGGTGAACATTAAAACTACTTTGATTGTTTTAAAACAGCCCAAAATCTTCATTTAGAGAAATGACTGTCTTCATTTGAAAGTATGAGTCTGTGTCTCTTTGTTTCCCGTCTGTGGGCTCTGGCTTGTAAAGGCTGTTCATTTTCCTGCTGCACCCACAGCCACGGCCCAGCTGCTCCTTTAAAACACAGAGTTCACGATCACAGTCTCTGTTTCACTCCATTCCTTTAGTTGGTGGAACCGTTTAAAAAATACAAATCCCTTCCACGCCAGAACAAATACGTCATCATGATCTGAAAAAGGATGGTTGTTTTTAGCATACATGCTAGCGTCTTCTAAATGGTAAATGGCCTGTATTTGTATAGCGCTTTACATATCCAGTCATCCACCCATTCACACACTGGTGATGGCAGCTACATTGTAGCCACAGCCACGCTGGGCGCGCTGACAGAGGCGAGGCTGTTCATTCTAGTATGACAGAAGAGTTTCACACCACAGGAAGTGGACTCATTCGCAGAAATCACTCGTGTTTGGATCGCGTGCTTAATAATACGTTAATGATAATGTGACGTTTCTACAACATTAACCACCCGAGGGGGCGGGGCGTACTCCGCCGAGCGCGTGTCCAGGAAGGCTGTAGAGAAGCTCGATTTAAGGGTTAGTGACGTCACTGGTCATGTCGCTCGCTGGTTCAGAAAGTAGTTCAAGTGTTGGTGAGTTATGAACAGAGAGCAAGGACTCTCAAAGAGTCGCATCTGATTCATGACTTTTTGACACTTCTACATCGTCAATGCGATTTTCTGCCTCTGAAATAACAAAATAAAATAATAAAGCCGGATGTTACAAAATATGATACAAATTAAAGCTCGTTTTTAAATTCATATTTATTAATTTATTTGTTTATTTCAATTTGTCAGAAGTTTCATTTCTTTTGAGGAGGGAGGGATTAGAAATTTTGGCAAGTATTTCATGGTTCAGGCGTTAAAGAGTTAAGTGTAAAGTTAGTGTGTAATCGATGCAGTGACACTGTGCTGGAGCTTCGCTGGTGATAATCTTTCTGAGGTTAGACAGAGACAGGAAAGTTACTGTTTCTTGCCACCCATTTTAACTTCATGAGTTCTGTTTTTTCGTTTTTTACTGCGTCTTGTCTTGATGCATGCTCAATCATCCACTGATTTCACAACACAAGCTTTCCAGGAGTTTATTGCTCGGAGAATAAGTTTTGTAAGTAAATAATGCTGCAGTCAGTCTGTAAGAGTGAATAAGAGTGTCACAGCCAGCATGGTGTAAGTTATTTAAGGACCCAAAATGCAAGCACGGCTTCTGATGAGAGTGAGCTTTATTGAGGAGGATGACATACAACAAAAGGCGAGGGTGCGAGACTGACAAAACCTAAATTGGGAAAACTAAGAATAAAGCTAACCTGAAACCAGATGCAGAGCAACCACTCAGGATGACGGAGGGCAATAATGCAGACAAACCAGCAACAAAGGCAGACACAAGGCTTAAATACACAGAGGGAGAGCACAGCTGGGAGTAACCAGACACGACGGGACATCACAACAAAACAGGAAGCTCAAAACACAGAAGACAGACTCAGAGATGCGGCTTTACACAGAGACCTGACTACACTAGAAGGGATACACAGGCAGGGACGACACAGAACAGAGGGACCACAGAATAAACACTGTCGTAATTCACAATCAAATCAAAAGTAAAAGTGCAAAAACCAAAAACACTGGGTCAGTGACCATGACAAAGAGAGAAGAGAGGTGGTGAGCAAGTGTGCTTCCAAACCTCCACAAACAGAAAAACCTGTAAGGATCCAAGTTTACTGCCGTGTTGTTTTAGTGGACCGAGCCTGAAATCTGTTAAACACAAGAATGTTGTAAAGAACTGGTCAACTCCACAACTGCAGCACATATAACACTGAAACGAATGCACTCACAAAATATTAAAACATATATTTTGTTTAAATCACATTTCAATCATGTGTCTTGTTCCAACTCCTGTCAGATATGAGTTAAAATAAATTGTGTTGTTTTGCTCTTCTTGTAATTCTTGTAATTATGCACTACATATTGTTTCACTAAATGCACAGCCCTGTCATTGAAGCCTTTGTAATTTAGGCTGAAAAGTGAGCCCACAGTGAGGGACATGACAAAGAGGAAGTGAGCTGTGCGCTAACACCATCTGTGACTATTGAGAAATCATCTGTGAAATATTTTCCTGCATTTTCCAGTTTTTACCAAAAGAAGAAGAATTAATAATAACTGTATTATTTTTTTCTCTCTACACAAGTTCACAGGTTCCTTAAATTTTAAAGTCCATAAACATTAAGGGAAAAGCTCACCAATCATGAAATGCTTTGTGAGCAGTGGTTGGTGACTGTGGGAAAGAAGAACTAGCTTTTAACAGGAAGCAGCAGAACTTCATGATTAGCAATAATTAAATTTAGAAAATGTGAAATTTCTTCTTTTTTCTAATTTAAATTCATTCACTCATCAACATCCCTGTTAAAAATTAAAATATTGACATCCTTTATTTCTACTTTTAAACCTTTCAATTTTACTTTTTTTTTTTTGCTGCTGCTGTTTGTGAGGAGAAATGTCTCCTGTAACAAACAGTGAGCTCGCATCTTAACGACTGTAACTCTCAGTCAAACGTCTGTTTGACGTTCAGTCAAAGTCGCTGGTTAAAAGTCGGTCTTCTTATTCAGGTGTTTGTAGTGCTCGTCTCTTTCATTTCCTGTTGTTATTGCAGGCCTCTCACTGTTAGCTGCCTTAAACAAACCAAACCTGCTCAGTCTTTGCTTTGTTCTGCAGTTTGAACACAAACTTTTTGTCTTATCTTCTGCTTTGAAAACAGTTAAAGCAGTAGTCCCGTCTCGCTCGTGGCTTTAAACTGATGTCATTAATGAAGCAGATCAACCAGTAGATGGAAAAAGATTTTGATTGTGACTTGTGGTCATCTTAAGCTTCTGTGAGAGGTTAAACAGGAAGGGCCCTGTGCTGGTTCAGGAAGTTAGTCTGAGTTACTTTATCAGATATAAAAACGTCTCTCTGCTGAGAAGCTGCTACCAGAAATTTTTAGCATATTTTTTTTATTAAATTTTCAAACATAATTAAACATGAATACTTTTGCCATGTAACTTGCTGCTGCTTGGTTCTCAGTAAAAATAAAAAATAAAACTAAATAAATAAATTCTTCGGCCTCAAACGTGCAAAACACGTGGTAAAGTGTTTCTGTGAAGTTTTCAGCCACTGTGCAGTTTTTAGCGTGTGGTTGTTCAGCTTCTCTGCATGTAAGGAGGTGTGCATCGATTAGCCACAACCAAACAAGTCACATTTTCCATTTCACATATTTCTGAAGCCCACGACCACGTGAGAAAAACACTAAAACACACTAGAAGAGAGGTTTATTAATGCGGAAAATAATTTCCCACTGCAAGAACCAACAAACATGAATAAAGATATTAATAATAGAGTTATGAATCATATTAACATATTTATATTCTCATTTGCAATAAAAAAAAACATTTAAAGCAAGTTAAAATAGGAAGTTATTTTTGAATTATCTCAGTGAAAATCTATAGATGTCTTCTGGTCTGAGGTGCTGGGAGGACCAGTTAGAGACCAGCAGCTGGACGTCAGTGGTTGGACTGGTGGACTACTTCAGTAAAGAGTAGATGGTGTCTGGCTCTGGTTTAAAGTGTGAACACAAACACACAGTTCAAACAAACTTACAGTTTCCTTTCTGACAGAGATTAGACTTACTGAGCTTCAGTGAACACGTGGTTTGCTCGGCTCTGTACAAAGTTAAAGTGCAGCTGTACCTTTGGGCCTCTTTGATCTGGTGGTTTTCGGTCCATGGCAGACGTCGCCTGCTCTCACTTCTGAGTAGATTGTAGCTGGATTGCACTCTGCAGAGTAAAACACTGAAGTTAAAACTACAGCCGTGTCATTTTTTCTATGGCAAACAGTTTTTATTTTGATTATGAAGAGATTAAGTGATCAATTTTATAAAGAGCAGCAGATTCTCACTGTGTTTTTTTCTAACAGCTTCTTAGCAGCTCTGCTGTGAAACACAGTAACCACAAAGAACTTTGGGGGAATGTTTGTAAAAAAAGGAAGACAGACGACCACAAAGCTGCTGTCTTCTATCAGACAGCCTGATACATTTTACCACAGAGCAACATGCAAACTCGTTCTCACAACATGAACACTGTTACTGCCCAAAGCAGAAGACAAGTGGTTAGAGTCATCAGAATCAGGCTACCGTTATCTGGAATCAGCAAGAGGAAGTAACGTCTGTGGTTTCCACACAGAATTTAAAATAAAAATAGAAATAGGGAACTGACTGATTGGTCTGTTCAGTCAGTCTCTTTTCAGATGTCCTCCTGAAACAAAAGCACAAGTCTGCCATTTATTAAGTGTTGCTCACTGGGACAAAACTCTAAACAGAAGCTCCCTGGGATATTCTCAAGGGGACAAAGAGCTGGTCCGGTGTTTAGCAACCAGGGAAAAAAACACACTGTTCGTCTTGAATCCAAGGTTTAACTAAAAGACTCCTCTTCAGTACTCAGATGTAGACCTCCCAAGATAGGCTGAGGAATGTGTGATTGGAGCCTACCCTGGACTGCTCTCTTAAAAAGGGGAACCACCACTCTAGGCTGGCAATCCAGAGGCACTAATCCAGAGCTCCGGGCTATGTTGCAGAGGTGTGTCAGCCAAGACAGCACCACAACATCTACAGCAGCCAACGGGCCACAAGCAGCCTAGTAGCAAGTGAATCTACCCATGGTCTGCTAGAAACAGAGAAAAACACTTTTTGCAAGCCTTTATTAATTCCAACAGAAATTAGTGTAGACATTCAATGCAGCACTCCTGCCACTCCCTCTCTGAATCGGGCTGCAAAGACAACTGGTCCCTTAAGTAAAGCACTTTGAATCACCTTGTTGTTGAATTGTGCTATACAAATAAACTTGCCTTGCCTAAGTAGCAGTTGTCAGTTGAATCCTTACTGATCCCGTATGTGTCAGGAGTGGATGAGCTGAGACACATTTTTTCTAAACACCGCATCTCTGTGGGTTTTAAACCCCAGAACACGCTGCGCCAAAAATTGATCCACCCCAAGGATCGGGTCCCCGACACAAACAGAGTAACATAGTGTACGCTGTGAAGTGCAGGAGGATTGCCAGGATTTATACATCGGGGAAACCAAACAACCTCTGGCGAAGTGAATGGCACAACACAGAAGAGCTACCTCGTCAGGCCAGGACTCTGCAGTCTATTTACACCTACAGGCCAGTGGACACTCTTTCAAGGATGAGGATGTAACATCCTGGACAGGGAGGAACGCTGGTTTTTGGAGTCAAGGAGGCCATTTACATGAAAAGGGAAAGACCATCACTGAATCGAGGAGGGGGCCTAAGGGTACATCTTTCGCCATCTTACAATGCTGTGATTGCAGCCATTCCCCAACTCTCTGTGAATGGTACTCATGACCATTGATCAGTGGTTAATTGATTCATTAAGATCAAGGAACTGACCTCCCAGCACATTGTTCCTTCAGTGGGCTGGTTTCAGTCATTATGCAAATGTACTATTTACAAGATCGGGGAAACCTGCAGTCAGCTGAGACTAGAGTTGGATGTGTAAAAGTGGTATCGAGACCGGTCTTGGTCTCGAGTCCGGTCTCGAGACCACTTTTACGTGGTCTTGGTCTCGTCTTGGTCTCGACGGACTTTTGTCTTGGTCTCGGTCTCGCTGTTTCGGTCTTGTGTTCTCAAATCGACATAATGTTCGGGAGATTTGGAGTCAACCATCAGCGGAGCGGAGGGGTGGTTTACTGGGCTTAAGCCCGGGTCATTTTTTCAGAAGCATGGGGTCTTTTGGAGTGTAATTTGTTAGTTAGATGCCTGACTAAAAACTGTATAAAACAAAAACACACGAAGCACAGAGCGCACCATCGTAAATTCCCCCTAATTGTGGTATGATCCGAGCTCAGGCACTAGGCGACTGAGCACAGCACCCATGTGAGCGAGGGGGGAGAAGCTGCTGCCTGCGAGTTTGCTGCAGACAGAGGAGAGCTTAAGTTTGACCAGGTACCAAAGCAAATCATTCATACTGAACTAATAATGTAAATATGACGGTGTATCACAAAAGATTGATATCAAACTGATCACTTGGTTGCGTTACTTGCTCTTCGAGTGAATCAACGAATGGATAAATAAAAAGCCGAACAGCAATGCTGATTTTTTAGAGAGTCTTAGCTTACATTTCATATTTTCAGTTGTTACCCTCCACGGCTAAACAAACTCTCTAAATCGGTTTCAGTTGTGTACTGATGTACACAACAATGGACATAAGGAGCTTCTTTCAAAGAAAAAACTCAGGTAGATGCTATTTTATATATTATGCTTTGGATGTTGTTCAGTATATCTATGCAAAACAAGAGGACTTTCAATACACAGCAGTATACTCACAGTTGAAACCAGATATTTACATTTTATGGAGAAAACATAAAAACTTTTTTTACTGTTAAACATCAATTTAGAGTAAACTTGTTTTATTTTAGATAAATAAATGTTGAAATATCTTTTGAATTAGTTAAATGTCAGAATAATATTTAGGAGTACATATACACTAAGTTTATTGTTAATTAATAAGAAAACTCCAGACGATTCCATTCTGAGCTGAAGAAGCTTCTGATAGGTTAGTAGAGTCCATGTGAGTAAACAGGTGGCACAGCTGTGGATGCATATAAGGCAAAACACAGAGCCTGTTTCTTTGACATGGGAAAATCAAGAGATGTCAACCAAAACACCAGGAAAAGAACTGTGGAGCTCCATAAGTGTGGCTCAATTTTGAATACAATTTGGTGCCATTTACAATTAAGAAATACAGACGATTTCTCTCTTTACTCTTAAAGTTAACAAATATGTTTTTTATATTTATCAATCTAAAAAAATAAACATTTAGTCTGATTTGATGTTACAATTAAAAAAGTGTTTGTGTTTTTATCTGAAGAGTTTGTAAATATCTGGTTTCAACTGTATATTTGATGATGTTTGGCTTGATTGTCAACACAAAGAGGGAGAGAGAGAATGAGGACAGAACAGAGATGGAACAAGAGCAGGTGAGACACACATGTTAGTCAAATGGTTGTTTACCAAAACTTGTCAAAGGAGTTTGCAAAGAAAAGCGTCTGGACCTCTTTAAGTTACTTGACGACGTTTCACCTCTCATCCGAGAAGCTTCTTCAGTTCTAAGGTCAAATGGTGGAGAGTCCCAGATTTAAACCTAGTTTGAGTGACCCCCCACAGAGGGACAAAAGGACCCCCTGATGATCCTCTAATCGCCTGAGCCATGGTGTGAAACTGGGTGTGGGCCCCAATCAGCCAGAGTTTCGGGTGTGTTCATTGTGAAACCTGGCCCCACCTTATCATGCGAATTCCTGAGGTCAGATGGCCCAGGATGTGAGTGGGCGTTAAGGCGTCTGGGAAGGGATCTCAAAACTGGATTATAGATGGCAGAGAGTTGGTGTCGTAAACCCCCGCCTCTGTTCAAAGATGGTCGCTCACAGTGGACATAGATGGCTTCTTTCACTCCTCTTTCAAACCATCTGTCCTCTCTGTCCAAAATGTGAACATTGGCATCCTCGAAAGAGTGTCCTTTATCCTTAAGATGCAGATGGACAGCTGAGTCTTGTCCTGTGGAGGTGGCTCTTCTGTGTTGTGCCATGCGCTTGTGAAGTGGCTGTTTGGTCTCTCCAATGTAGAGGTCTGAGCATTCCTCGCTGCACTGTACAGCATACACCACATTGTTAAGTCTGTGTTTTGGCGTTTTGTCTTTCGGGTGAACCAGTTTTTGTCTGAGCGTGTTGCTGGGTCTGAAATGCACCGGGATGTCATGCTTGGAGAAAACCCTCCAGAATCAGAAAGGGTTTTATTGCCAAATGTTGAGCAGGTTTACAACATTAGGAAATTGCTGCGGTGCTTCAGTGCAAACATACTGTCATAAATTACGCTTAAATAGACATGAAAATAAAAATAAGAATAAGAATTAAAAGTGCTAAGTAGATAGATATATATATCTTGGTCTTGGTCTCGTCTCAACTTGGTCTTGGTCTTGTCTTGGTCTCGGATTAGGCGGTCTTGACTACAAGTCTAGCTGAGACTGAAGAAGTCACTTGGATGAGTGACGAAACGTTTCTCCCACAAAACACTACTAAACAACTTCTGGGAGTAGGTCCTTTGTTTGTTTGTTCGTTTGTTTGTTTTTTCTTTTTTTCATTGTACTAGTGTCTGATTTTAAAAAATAAAATTATCACCTTCTGCGTGATTCACCTTGGAATTTAGATTGGAAAGAGGACTGAGATTCACCTGCTTAACTCACCACCCTCCACCACTCTGTGGAGAAATACCAAGTAAACACTGAGCACAACTGCATTATTCACACTATGCTCTGAATCAGTCTCACCAACCTGTTTGGTCCCAGTCTCAGGAGGTTGTTGTTTAAGTTTTGTAAATAAACTTGTTAAACAGAATTTCCTGGGTTGTACATTTTGAGTCCAAGTACAGCCACCCATGAGTTTGACTGGACCATTTTCTCAACCTCCATTGCTGAGGGACTGTACCATTAAATGCTGGTTTTACAGTCTCTCAGACAGAAAATGTCTTTCAGCTGATTGGGAACACAGTGACGTTTCCCCAGAAGAGCTTCAGAGCAGAGCTATGAGCTTCTCTGTTTAAGCTGTTGCCTCTGTGCACCTACATAAGTAGTAAGAAATGATGGATGGATGGGCGACCGTGGCTCAGGGGGTTGGGAATCGCATCTGTAACCGGAAGGTCGCTGGTTCGATCCCTGGGCTCTCTGTCCTGGTCGTTGTGTCCTTGGGCAAGACACTTTAACCTACTTGCCTACTGGTGTTGGCCAGAGGGGCCGATGGCGCGATATGGCAGCCTCGCTTCTGTCAGTCTGCTCCAGGGCAGCTGTGGCTACAACTGTAGCTTGCCTCCACCAGTGTATGAATGTGAGAGTGAATGAATAGTGGCATTGTAAAGCGCTTTGGGTGCCTAGAAAAGCGCTATATAAATCCAATCCATTATTATTATTATGGATGATCTTATGAGAACAAATCATTTTGCATGAAAATATGATCTTGTTTGAATTAATTATAATTTTGTGCATTGTGATTGTATTTTACAGAATGTGGGTGACCTGTCATGTGTGTGATTTTGTTTGTTGTGTGATTTTGTGTGTGCAGCCGATAAACTGTAATAAACGTTAACCACCCATCCATTGTATTTTCATCAGCCTTATGCTAATTAGAAGATGCTAGCATGACTAACATGGTGAAGCCTAACCCTGCTAAACCACAGCCCCAGTCTGGCTGTAGAAGTGAAGGATGGAGACAAAGAAGAGCTGTTGTTGGCTGAGGATGTTGTTAGAGGAGATGTTGGCTGTCCGATTGGCCTCTCTGCTGCTGCGGAGCCTGGGGCGGTCTGCTTGCCTCCACCCCGGGGGGAAGGGTAACATCTCTTGGGTCTGGGTTCTGTTTCCCCTTCTGGGGGCGAGGGTACCTGGACCCGGGGTATAGAGTATGTTTGGGGAGTGTGATTGTGTGTACATGTCCATTTATGTCAGTCCTTACGTTGGGTGAGTGCTGAGTGTTTGTATATGTGTGCATGAGGGTGGGAACGCATGTTTGTGTCTGTGTGTGCCTGTTTGTCTGTGTCTATATGTCAGGTCGGGTCTTAGACTCCACCTCTCTGGGAACTCCCAGGCCCTCCAAGGCCTATCTCCCCTCACCACACTCCCTGCCGGTGACTGATGCTCTCAGGGGTCGGTGTATTGGTGGTTCTTGGTGTCCGGGGCTGGGCACTCAGGTATGTACCAGCTCACTCCCGGTGTCTACCTGGCGGGGCCTGGCGCCTGTTGCTCGGTCAGGCCTCCTCCGGGGTGCGGGGGGCCCTCGGGCCTCCGGCCCCTGGGCCTGCAGCTCGGTTCACTCTGGCACAGCTTGTTGCCGGCAGAGCCGGCGTGCACGCCGGTGCAGCCCCCTCTAGCTTCTGCTCGGTGGCTGCTGGGTGATGCCTCGTCTGGGGATCCTCAGCCCTTCCCATGAGGGTGGCACGGATGCCCCTCCGGTGGTCCTCCTTGGGCTCTCGCACTCTGAGGCCTCTGGATGTCTGGGGCCTGGATCTCCTCCATGCCTGCTTCATGCCCTGGGGGACGGGGCTATGGCTCGCTACATCCTCTTGCAGACCATTACATGTGGAAACCATTTGAATACAAGCGCGCTGATCCACACAGGTGTGCACACGGATGTTCACTGCTCGTAGACTTAAATTACACCTTTCTTGGCTGCTACTTCAAAGCACATTGTGCGCTGTCTGTCCTGCGTGCTGCACAACAACATTGAATTTTTAGTATTTACTGCTGTTTACACTTAGCTAGATTAATGCGATGGTGTTGTGTTTAGTATGTTGCTTTGGGTTTTTTTTTTGCTTGTTTTCTATTCTTTCTCTCAACAGGTGATCAAGGAGATTTTTTTTCTCCCCCCCTTTCTCACTGTCCCTCTCCCCTTCTGCTTTTCTTTTCCTTCCTCTTTCTCTCTCCCTTTCCTATCCCTCACTCATGTCTGTCCCGTCTGTAACATCTGAAAATAAAATATAATAAATAATAAAAACAAAGGTCGATCAAATGGACCAACACAGCAATGCCACGATGATCCATTTGGCAAAATAAATCCATTGGGTATCCTTGTTGGTCTTCAGACAACAATTCTGATGGCTAAAGAACCAAATGGGACAGGCCAAAAAATAAAAAAAAGAAGAGCTGCTGTACCTCTCGTCTTTGATTTTTCTTGCTTGTCTGTGATGACGATTTGTTCATAATTGATGTCGTCATTTCTCACTCCTGAGTAGATTACAGCTGGATCACCTTCTGCACAGTCACACATACATAAAGCACAAATCCAAAGTAAATGTAATTTCAAATATTGATGTCACATAAATGTGAAGTCAGTTAAAATGCTGATGCAAGCAAACACTGAAGTTAGTTTAGTTCTTTCTTCTTTGTCTTCACGCCTGTGTTAAAACTTTTTCTTGATGATGAGAAACAGGATGTTGGACGACTGCAGCACTGTTAGTGTCTGTTAACCACCTACCACAAACGCACAGTCCAGCATGTGAAGAACAACAATCAACACACAACTGCAAATTTTAAAGACTAAGACTCACATTTGATAAAGACAATCAAGTTATTAGATTTTGGATAAAGAAAATAAATAAATAAAAAAGCATCAATTGCAAAAACTTTAACATACAAAGGTAAACTTAAATGTAAAGTCTTAAATGCTTTACATTTTTCACAGGTGGATAGAAGTATCAGACTTTGTAGACTTTGTAGATAATCTCTTTATTATCTCTTAGTTTTTCAACAAAGCACAATCAATATTTCAGGATGTTGAGTAACAACAGTTTCAACAGATAAGTTGAAACTGCTCTTGCCTTTCTGATAAGCTTAGTGTCAAATCATGCATGGTAAAAGAAAGCTACCCTTCTGTGTGCTAATGAGACGCTTTAGATTCTCAGTTGAATTCAACAGAATGACACGTGTTGGTTCTTCTATGTTAAATTTAGAAGTCTGAAATTACTCAAGAAGAAAAAAACCCACAGTTTTTTTAACACCCTGTAAGAAGGGTGTGGGGTACAACTAATAGTTCTTGTTTCTTGATTTCTCCTGCAAGGATCCCTGATGCATCGCAGCATTTATCCAGCTCTCACCTTGGATCCCAAAGTACTGTTGATTTACTGGCTTAGGATTTAGAGTGGGGTGTCTATTATTCAGAGAGTTGCTGGTTTGTTTTCCTTTTAGGAAATGTGTGTCCGAGTGTTGAAATGTGTGTATGACTGCAGCCTGCTTTGAAAAAGATGCTTCGACTGTTAGGTAAAGTTAAAAAGCAACATAAAGATTGCTGTCCAGTTACCTTAGACTAAACTATGAGAGAAGCACACAAACTATCCTCATAAACTTGATAATGTATTTAGCGAAGTTACATATTTGTCACAATACAACAGAGAAGTTTGAAACTGTCCAAAGATGAGCTTAATTAACGTAGTTAATTAACGTACATGGTGAAACGTAGCTGAATGTGTCACAGCGCCATTACAGGGGTAAAAAGGTTATCTGTCAACCTGCACACCGCTGTGTGACTGTTTGAAATAAAGTCCCTCTCTTTAAGTTATAGATTTAGTTAATCAGAGTGAAAAACACACAAATCAAGATTAAAACCTTCCATTGGTTTAAATTCTGAAGTAAATAAGTTGGAAATAATGAAAAATTTGTGTGGCTAATGGGATAAAATTAATATCTTCTTCCAAAAACTGAAATATTATTATATTATCAAAAATGATCTGCCCTGTAAAGTTTCATCAAAATCCACCTAGAAGCAAATCTGACCATTCAGCAGATACATCAGTTGATCAAGCTCCTGTCTAAAGATGAAGTGTGACGTTATTTCTAACTCGACAAACTGTATGCATAGAGTCACATTTCAAACTTTTACTATATTACATTACTTTGCACAATCTACAATTTGTGTCTGTGGATGTGGTTTGTTAACCAAAGACAGGCAGTATTAGTTGATAACGTAGCACCCCATCCTCTCATCTAATTTTTCCACACTTTTCTACTATGGACATCACAAAGCATCTTTCTATCTGTGATTAAATAAACACCATGCTAGTTATGAATACCCGAAATCCCAGTTTAATAAATAAGATGACAAACATGTTTACAGTGATAGTACAGGTCTGAAAGGTGTCACCATGGATCAATGCAACAACAACATAATTGGCTAATATGCTTAGCTTTTGAGGTTTTTTAATTCTTTCTTTCGATAATAATGGAGTGGATTTATATAGCGCTTTTCAAGGCATCCAAAGCGCTTTACAATGCCACTATTCATTCACTCTCACATTCACACACTGGTGGAGGCAGCTACAGTTGTAGCCACAGCTGCCCTGGGGCAGACTGACAGAAGCGAGGCTGCCATATCGCATATCTGGCCAACATCTGGGAAGTGAAGTGTCTTGCCCAAGGACACAACGACCAGGACAAAGAGCCCGGGGATCGAACCGGCGACCTTCCGGTTACACATACGCTTCCCAACCCCCTATGCCACGGTCGCCCATGATGTCCTTATATATTTACAAATACAATATGAAAATGTCAATGTTCCTCTACAGTATTCAAATTTCAGAAAAACAACGTTGTCTTGCAAAACACAATCTTGCAACCACCCAACCGCCAGCACCGATCAAAGCACTCAGTATTACCTTTGTTTTGTTTTATTGGTTGTTGTTGTTGTTGATGATGTTTTATTCTAATGTCACTGTATGTGATCTCTTCTTTCACAGCTTGATCTGTTTAAATAAATAAAAAGTCAGATAAGAGAGAAAAACAATATAAAATAATCTTTCATTTAAAAGCACTGAAAAAAGGGTATTTTAGTTTTATAATGTGTAACAACAAGGAGTAATCACAATAGATAACTAGATTATTGAACAACTCAAACTCATTAAATCTGACTCTCACCTTTAGGTTTCCTGTGAACATGTTGTCTAATCAACAAAACCAGTAACACCAGTAGGATCAGAAAACAGACTGATCCAACAGATGACAACACAGGTATGAGAGGGGAACCAGGGCTAGCGATGGAGGCAGGAGGAGAAGTGGATGTAGGTGGAGGTGTGGTGGTGTGTTTGTCTAAAACAAAGCAAACACAGTCATTAAGTTGTCGTCACATTGTGAATGTTGAAAGCTGCAGAAACACAGACAGGTGAGTGTGTCACCTGTGACAGTGATCCAGCTGGATGGAGACTCTCCATGACCGCTGATGTCACACTTGTAGAGGCCTTCATCAGACCTGGAAACATGCTGGATGGTCATGTGACCTGTAGGCTGCTTCCTGATGAGGGAGCCATCTTTATAGAAAGCAGCTGGGAGGTTGGAGGGAGTGGTCTTTGCTTTACAGAGCAGAGTGACGTCATCTCCCTCCATCACAGGGAGGACAGGACTCTGCAGGATCACTGATCCACCTCAACACAGAGACAAACTACAGCATTTCATCCATTTACACACAGCTTCATCAACACTAACTCCACACACTCAGCTTACCAGTGACTGTCAGGTTAACCATGTTACTGATGGGACCCTCTCTGGACTCACACCAGTAAACTCCACTGTCAGACGGGTAAACAATGATGGTACATGAAGAATTAGCTGATTTTCCCCACTGATCACACTTCGTCCTGTTTTCGGTGCTTGTGTTTCTCCTCAGAGTCCATCCAGCAGAGCTGTCGTCCTCCTCACAGCTCAGAGACACAAAATCTTCTTTAAAGATCTGAGAGCTGCTGGGACTCACAGTCAGACGAGCTGTGAGGGTTAAAATGAAAAACTGATGATCTGTTAGAGTTCACATTGTGAAACATAAACCCAATCAGGTCATATCAGTGAGCATTTCTCAGGTTTAAACTGTGACAGAAGAAGGTTACTGACCTTGGTTTGTTGTGCAGCTCAGCAGTGAGATCAGAACTAAAGAGAAATGACACTCAGGTTGATTCGAGGTGAACATAAAGAACAACTCCACACAAAGACAAAGACTCGTCTCTCTCTGATATATTTGCTCATTTTATACATGATGACAGCAACATGTTTAAAATAATTTGGTTGAAGATCCATGTTTCCTAATAATGTATCTAATTTATTGTTGAGGGAGAGCTGAAGTCTATCCCAGCTCTTATAAGGTGAGTACAGATCACCAGTCCATCACAGACTAACATTCACACCTACAGCCAGTTTAGAATCACCAGTTAACCAAACATGTCTTTGAACTGTGAAGGAAACTTACAGACACTAACCACCTCACCTCTGTGACATCTGTACTGTTAGACATAATTTACTGACCTTTGCTTTTTATTATCATTTCACAGCATCCAAACCTTTCTAGATTTCTTTCTTATTTTATGTTTGTTACTGACTGACTGAGTGGAGTTCAGACATTTCAAACCCATCATGTTGTTTTTTAATATAAAAAACAACTCTTAAAGTGATCATTATAATTATGAGCAATGAGCACATTGTGAGTATATACAAAATATCCATTACATTTAGATAACCCAGTACAGTCATGTGTCCACTGTGCAGCTGTGTTGATATAATGAGTGAATGATTTGATCTTTTCACTGCCTGCTGTGTTTCCTCGACTCCTGAGCAAAGATAAAGAGTCAGTTCAGACCTGCAGTTGGTCCTCGTGGTGTTTGAACTTGAATTCAGCCTGATTTGTTTTTCATGTCTTCTCCTCCATCATCAGTTATCAGGAGAGCAGACAGTCAAAGTACAAGAATTCAAACAAACACAGAGATTCTACTTACAGAGCAGACACAGCACAGATGTTTCCTTCATCGTCCTTCTCACTCATTTGAGCTTTTTTTCATTTCTGTCACTGACACCAAGTAAAGCCCGCCCTCTTCCTCTGAGCTCCAGCTTTCTATTGGTTCAAACACAGAGGTGGGGGACTATTATTTTTCTCTTTGTAAAGATACAAGTGGTTCAAGTTTCAAGTTTTATTGTCATGTACCGATAAACAGTGTTGCCACATTTACCCATACTGAAAATTCTTTGGCTCGTACTCCTCAACTTTACATGAAGTGTGCAGTTAAATTAAGAAGATAATAACAGAAAATAGCAGTAATAATAATGATAAAGTGAAAAAAAAGATTCACTTTTTAAATATTTAGAGAATTTAAGACAAGTAGTATTTACAGTTTGTGCAAAACTAGTGGAATGAGCATTTAAGTGGCATTAGTTGAAGTGACAGTGTGCAGAGTCCTATAATTGTAGTGATGTGTAATGGTGTGTATAGAATGTCAGCAATTCAAAAGCCTGATGGCTTGTGGGTAAAAACTGTCCCTGTGTCTGCTAGTGTGGGTCTGGATGCTCCTGAAGCGCCTGCCGGACAGCAGGAGTGTGAAGAGTCTGTGGCTGGGATCAGAGAGGAGCCGCTGTGTCTTCCTCATGCAGCGCTGTCTGTAAAGATCCTGCATGGCTGGCAGTTCAGTCCTGGTGATGCGCTGTGCTGATCTCACCACCCTCTGCAGAGCTTTGTGATCCAGAGCATTACAGCTGCCGTGCCAGGTGGTGATGCAGCCAGTCAAAATACTTTCAATGGTGCATCTGTAGAAGTTTGTGAGTATTCTGGAGTTCATGCCGAATCTTCTCAGGTGCCTCAGGAAGAAGAGCTGCTGTCTTGCTGACCAACTCAGATCCTCGCTGATGTTGGTGCCTGGAATCCGAAGCAGCTGACTCTCTCCACCTCCTCTCCTTCGATGTGGATGGGGATGTGGCCTCCTTTCGGCAGTCTCCTGTGATCCACAATGAGCTCCTTGGTTTTCCTGACGCTAAGCACCAGGTTGTTGTTGCGGCACCATGATGTCAGGGCTCTCACCTCTGCACTGTATGCCCTCTCATCTCCATCAGAAATGCAGCTGATGATGGTGGTGTCATCTGCAAATTTGATGATGGTGTTGGAACTTTGTGTTGCTGTACAGTCGTGGGTGAACAGGGAGTACAGCAGGGGGTTGAGCACACACCCCTGGGGGGCACCTGTGCTGAGTGTGAGTGTGAATGAGGTGATGTTGCTGATCCGAACCACCTGAGGTCTGTCTGTCAGGAAGTCCAGGATCCAGCTGCACAGGGAGGAGCTGATTTTCATGTCACGGAGTTTCATGACAAGTCTGCATGGTATGATGGTGTTGAAAGCAGAGCTGTAGTCTATGAACAGCATCCGTACATATGTGTTTTTCTGGTCCAGGTGAGAGAGGGCAGTGTGAAGTGCTATTGCATCATCTGTAGATCTGTTGGTCTGTAGACAAACTGGAGCAGATCAAGTGAAGCAGGGAGTGAAGATGTCATTTGAGCTTTGACTATGCGCTCAAAGCAGTTCATGGCAATGGAGGTGAGTGCTACTGGGCGATAGTCATTTAGGCAGCTAACATTAATTTTCTTAGGGACAGGAATGATGGTGGTCCTCTTAAAACATTTTTGGGACAGCAGACTGGAGCAGAGAAAGGTTAAAAATGTCTGTGAAGACCAGTTTGTGAGCACATGCTTTGAAAATACGAGCTGGAATGTTGTCTGGTCCAGGAGCTTTCCGAGTGTTTACCTTTCTGAAGTATTCACACAGACTGCCTGAGATATCTGAAGAGGGAAGCTGTCCTTCTGGTTGGGATAGGTTCGTACAATAGCCCGCGATACGACGTCATTGATGCATTTGTGAATAAAGTCTGTTACGTACTCGGCATAATTGTTGATGTTGTTGTCAGCGTGTGAGATAGATGGTTTATATATGGCCACTAGAGGGAGATGTTGGACTTTACATACTAACATGGATACAAGCAGATCATCAGTGATGCTTCAATTAAACTTTTTATCTAATATAATTACGCTGAACATAAGCGCGTGTTTATAGTAGCTTCATTTGTACAAATGTTCCAAAAGGTAATGAAACAGACTGTGTACTTCGTGATCAGACTGAAATACTGAAATACTTCAAATACAATTAACCAGAGTACAGTAAATATAATTAATAAGCACAGTCTTCAGGAAAAAGCTGATTTTTTTTGTATTCCATACTCTACTGGTCAGTACAGCACCAGTGAAGTTAATTTGCAGTAACTGAGTTTTAATGAATGTTCATTGATTTTCACATTGAGCAACACACAGACAAATTCCACTTTGAAGTTGCTATTGCTGGCTGCTCTCGCATTTTAAAGTGGTTGCTTACTGATGATCTTCCTTTTTAGATTTCATGTTAATGGTTCTGTAATTTTTGGACAATGGAATCAAACCCCCAAAGATTTCATACTTTTTTTTAACAATATTTGCTGTTTGTGTGACACACTACTAAAAATATAAAAAACATACAGTACTTGGTTGAGACGTAATATTTTAACAACAAAAGTACAGACATCCCAAGCTCACCTCTCCCCTGCTCTGGCTCTAGCGCCCTCTCTGCCAGAGCGATGGTGGCTGAGAGGCAGCGGAGCTGCGGTGTGAGTGCCTGGCTTAAAAGAAGGACATGTTGGCTGCATTTAACTTTCAGTTACTCTTCATATAGTTGGCAGGAGTCAGACCATGTTTCTTTTTAGAAGAAAAACATTACACCAGGTAACCTGCAGTGTTGAAAATGTGTTTTCCGATGATGTTTGCTACCTTACAATCCGTCCTGCTCTGTAGTAAAATCAGAGACATTTGACCGTCCTGTTGCTCCCATTGAAATTTTTATAGTCTATTTAAAATCTGAAACTTAAAATTGTCCGTAGCCTGCTGCTGTTACCACTGTCCTGTTAGAAATGGAATGAGAGAGGCTGCTCATTTTGTCATATGTGCCAATATAAAACCCAAGGTACTAACTAGCTAACTGACTGAATGCCCATTAACGTTATAACTCCTGGTGTGTGTGTGTGTGTGTGTGTGTGTGTGTGTGTGTGTGTGTGTGTGTGTGTGTGTGTGTGTGTGTGTGTGTGTGTGTGTGTACAGAGAGACAGCCAGGTTCATAATGGATATAAGGGAGATTTTTCAAAAAGAGGAGCCAATTACCACAAAGGCCACAGATTTTACAACCACAGCTAAAAATGAAATTTAGAGCAAACTTGCCGCGACATGTTTCCTCAGGTTAGATGTTAGTTAGTTTTTGTTCACTGAAATGTCGGTTTGCTTTGGCTCACACAGAAGACATCGTATTATATAGATGTCCTTTTGTACTCCTTTAAAGCGAAACATGCTTTGCATATGCGGCCAAGGGTGTTTGTCCTCTTCAGTTTTAGCAGAGACATTATTAGTAGTATTATCCAGTGTGTGAAATTAATTATTTTTTTTAAAAAGTAACAAGTCGAATATTGCCAAATGTAGTGGAGTAAAAGTACTTTTTCTTCTTCACAAATGTACTCAAGTAAAAGTAAAAAGTATCATGCAAAAAAGTAAATTTTTTTCCAAAACCTACTCAAGTAAATGTAACGGAGTAAATGCAACTCGTTACTACCCACCTCTGGATAGTCATAATAGTGTCAAATGACATATGAATTGCTGTATATGATACTGAGCACAATGTGCAAAACATTTTTTACTGATTTACAATTACCGTAATTGTCGGGCTATAAGCCGCTACTTTTTCCACAAGCTTTGAACCCTGCGGCTTTTAGTCAGGTGCGGCTTTTCTATGGATTGTCCCTGATTTTTATCATATCGTAAGACAATTTGTTTTGTTTGTTCCGCTGTTGTACGGCACTACGTTGCCTGGCGGAAGGGCATGTGATCAGACACACAGTATCGGGGTTCAAGAGTGGTATGTTGGTCACATGTCCATCCGCCAGGCAACATAGTGCCGTACAAGTAGCACGAAAAACAAACTTCAAAGTAGCGCTACGCGTTCAGCGGGAGTCGTGGATGGTGTGCGGCAATAAACTTGTGAAAAGCAAGTTATGCTCAACTCCACCGGTGGAATCTGACAGCGTGGAAAAGTGTGAAAACATCCATCCACCTGAGCCTAAAAGGTAGTCTGAATCTATTTTTCTGGTGTGCTGTAGGTTATTGTTATGTACTAAATTTGTTACTCGTTTATGAGGCACAGCACATGTTTCGTACTTGTAATTACCGCTACTTGTACATATACCTAAAAAGGTGTGCAAATATGTACCCATAACTTGTTTTTCAAAATATTAATAAAAGGGGTGTGTCTCCAAACAGCCATCTCTTTCCTGACAATTCCCTTTGTGCATATTCTCTTACATATGATAAGTCAACATTGAAACACCTGCGGCTTTTAGTCAGGTGCAGCTAATGTATGTACAAAACAGGATTTTCCCCTGATTTTAGCTTGTGCGGCTAATATTCAGGTGCGCTCTGTAGTCCAGGAAATACGGTAAAAGCCATCTAACATTTCACTGGATAGAAAACCAATTCTTAGCAGGGCTTTTATTGTGAAATGTTTGCAGTTAAGAAAAAAAAACTGAAACTGATTTAAACAATTTATTTTGGGGTCTGTTATCTCCTAACAGCTAGTTAACAAAATCATGTTACTTCAGTACAGCAGAGAATAAATGAGAGAAGAACAGAGTGCTTGTGATTGGTCACAAGCCTCAGTTTGGATGAGGCTTGTGATTGGTCAGCACTTTGGGTTCAAGCTCAGATGACAGCAGCATTGAGGCATCAGTGAGTAGAAGTAATATTGACAAGGAACTTAAATGTGATTAACTTTTCCTTTACACCTTAAATGACAGAAGATGTAGAATACTTCTGTTAGGATGCCTGGGTCGTCGACCCAGGGTTTTTGAGTTTATGATATTATTTATACTGTCTAGTTTTTGGTTTCTTTGAGTTCTATCTTATGGCTTAGGTCTCTGTCTTCTTTAGTTGCTCTGTCTCCCCTATCACCTGCATCCCCTTGTCTAGTTCGCGTCTATGTGTATCTTAAGTTCCTATATCCCCGTGTTCAGTCAGTGTTTGTGTCTGCCCTGGTCCCACGTCTCTGTTCCCTTTGCAGTGCCTGCATGTGAGTCTGTGTCTTTGTTCAGTCTGTGTTATGCGTTTCCTGTTTTACTTTGAAGGTCTGTGTCTTATCTCAGTGTGTTCAGTTTACGCTTCTTTGGTCTCGTCAGTTCTGATTTGTCCCAGCTGTGTTTCCCTCCTGTTACCCATTCCCTGATTGCTCCCTCTGTGTATTTAAGCCCAGTGTTTCTCTGTGTCTGGGTCGTGATCTACCGTTTATTTTGCTGTGTGTTCTGCCTGTCCACTGGTGTTTGCTTATTTTTTGACATTTTCCATTTATGTCATGTTAGCGTTCAGCATTAAAGCTGTTTTTGGTTTAAGTTCTGTCTCCAGAGTCTGCACCTTGGGTCCTATTCCTGTCTGCACACAGCCACACCTAACAGCTTCTTAATTTAGCCAATCACAAACCTTCAAAAAAAACTTTTTGATTCCATGTGACATGTGTGTAATCAACATCTTCATTTCAAGCTGTCCAAACATTTCTGGAAAGGCTGTACACATACAAAAGTATTCACACAGTTTGGACTTATGATGCTCTGACCCAAGATTATTTTTTTTAATCTAAAAGCAGATCTTACAGTGATCACAATGACTGTGTTATGGTCTTGGCTCATGTGACCCAGTATTTCTGAGTTCCATGTTATCCTGTAAATGCCTAGTTTACAGTTTCAGTTTATGGTTTATGAGGTTCCCCTTGTGTGATCACCCCTGTCAAAGTTCCCGTGGTTGTTACGTGTCTCATCTGTCATGTTTTGGGCCTGTGTGATTCTCATTGTTAAGTTTGTGTCATGTCTACGGCTCCATGTTTCCCGTTTTATTTTTGTAAGTAAGTAAGTAAAACTTTATTTATATAGCACCTTTCAAGATAAAAATCACAAAGTGCTTCAGAAGCTAAAACCTAAAAATAAAAATCAACTAAAAGCAAGTTTAAAAAGATGGGTTTTTAGCTGTTTTTTAAAAGCGACCACTGAGTCCACAGATCTCAGGCTCAAAGGGAGAGAGTTCCACAATCTGGGGGCCACAGTTCCAAAAGCTTTGTCGCCTTTTGTTTTCAGCCTCGTGTGTTGGACAGCAAGCAAGCCCTGGTCACATGACCTCAGGGACCTGCTGGGAATGTATGGATGTAAAAGTTCACTTATATATGTTGGTGCTTGTCCATGCAGGGCCCTGAAAGTCAAGGTCAAAACCTTAAACTGGATCCTGAATTTAATGGGGAGCCAGTGCAGCTGAATCAGCAGGGGTGTGACAAAATTTGGAGGACTTGGTCAGAAGCTTTGCAGCAGCGTTCTGAACAACTTGCAGACGCTCCAAAGAGGCTTTACATAAACAAGTAAACAAAGAATTACAGTAGTCCAGACGAGAAATGCATGAATGACAATTTCTAATTCGGAGCGCGATACAATGGGACTCAGCTTAGCAATGTTTCTCAAATGATAAAAACAGGAGCGAACCAAAGATTTTACATGGGCATCCAAAGTCAGAGCTGAGTCAATACTAACACCAAGGCTCCTGATAGACGGTTTTGCAAATGTAGCAAGTGGACCCAAGTTTTCCATAACACTAGGTACAAAATTTTTAGGAGCACAAACAAGAACTTCAGTCTTCTCCTCATTTAGTTGAAGAAAGTTTCCAGCCATCCAACATCTAATGGAGTCTATGCACTTGTGCAAAATCTGTAGCTTGGAAACATCATGGGGCTTAAAGGAGATATATACCTGAATATCATCTGCATAGCAGTGATACGAAATGTCCTTAAAAGTGCTTAACTCATTCACTGCCATTGACGTCTATAGACGTCAATTGAAAAACTTACGTTGACTGCCATTGACGTCTATAGACGTCAATTACGTTTCGTGTGTCACAAAGCAAGAAATATTAGTGTCAAAGGCACTTTTCTGCTTGAAATGTATTTTTCACAAAAAGCTCGTTTTCTCCCTTTTTTGGTCAAAACAGGCATTATTGGTGGAACCCACCTCTCTTCTACAGCTGATTACTAAAGAATGGAAAATGGTAGAAACAAGCTTTTTTTTTGGATGAAAGAAGAGAGTCTGTTCTTCATTTTGGTAGGTTCAGCGTTTATATGATCATAACACACAGTTTTCTGTGGCTCTTCAAAAATGAGTAAAAATGCTCAAAAACCCTGGCAGTGAATGAGTTAATAAGTGTTGAAGAGGAAGTAAATACAGTAAGAACAATAAAGGCCCCAAAACTGAACCTTGTGGCACACCATAGGCAAGAAAAGTAGAAGAGGAACTGTACTTAGAGGTAGCCACAGAAAAGGATCGTTCATGCAAATAGGATTCAAACCAGTCCAAAGCAGCCCCTGATATACCCACCCAGTCTCTTAGCCTATCTAGCAGAATATGATGGTCCACAGTATCAAAGGCGGAGGTCAGGTCCAACATCAACAGAACGGAGCATTCTCCTGCATCACATCTCATTAAAATGTCATTGGAGACTCTAAGAAGTGTAGTTTCAGTAGAATGAGCTCTACGAAAGCCAGATTGGAATTTATCCAGAATGCTGTATTCATCTAGAACAGCTATAAGCTGCTTAGCCACAACCTTTTCTAAAATCTTAGAAATGAACGGTAATTTTGAAATCGGTCTGTAGCTACTGAGAAGAGAAGCATCAAGCTTAGGTTTTTTTAACAGTGGGTGAATAACAGCATTCTTACAATAAACAGGGACCTGACCAGAAACCAGTGAGGTATTGATAATTGTCAGCACACAGGGACCAATAGACTGAAAGACATTTTTAAACAAAGATCCAGGTAAAATATCAAGAGAGCAGGAGGATGCTTTCATTGAATTAACCAACTTGACCAGCTCAGGTAAGGACACAGGTAAAAATCTTTCTAAAATTACAGGCCTAGCTTGAGTTGGAGCAGACAAGAGAGACACAGAAGGAGAGATACTGTTCCTCACGTTACTGACTTTTTCAACGAAGAAAGAAAGAAATTTTTCACAATCTTCATTTGGTGAAATTGGGACAGCAGGTGGAGCAGGAGCAACAATATCACTAATGGTGTCGAATAGTACCTTAGGGTTACCTCTGCTCTTAGGCACTAAGTCTGAGAAATAGGCCGCCCTCGCATCTCAAACTGAAGTGTTAAAAGAGACTAAAAGGTCCTTTAGATAAAGGAGATGGACATGCAAACGCGTTTTCCTCCATAAACGCTCAACCTTATGGCAGCAACGCTTTAAGAAGCGAATGCTGTCATTTAACCAGGGAGACGACTTTGAAACCGGAGCTAGTCTAACTTTGACAGGACAAACATTGTCTAAAATACAAAGACAATGATTATTAAAAAGATTTGTTAAAAAATGAACATCATTATAAGAAGATAAAACTAAATTAAAAGCATCGGAAAATTTAACAGCACTAGAGGAAGTTAAGATGCGAGAGCTAACCACATGTCGAATAGGAGAGAGGGACAAATGGAAAGACAGATTAAAAAGAATACAATGATGATCCGAAATAAAAATGTCCTCAGTACAAATAAAATCAATGTTTAAACCTAAAGTAAAAACAAGGTCCAGTGTGTGTCCTTTGGTGTGTGTGGGACCAGACACATGCTGAGTAAAATGAAAAGAATCCATGACGCTAAGGAAACCTCTGGCAAAGAGGTCAGAGTCATCATCAACGTATATTAAAATCCCCGACTATAACCAGTCTGGACAGCTTCAAAGTCGAGGATAAAAAGTCACTGAACTCCTTTAAAAACATAGTGTTTAGGCCAGGGCCCTATTTCAGGAAGCCGGTTTAGAAAACTCAGAGTGAAAAACGACACTCAGGGTTGAGTAACCCCGAACTGTCCAACTCAGAATATTCGGTTTCAGAAAGGCTGATAACAAATAGTTCAATCAACGCGGAGTTGCTTTAACCCCAAGTTAAGCGCGCGCACGAGGATACATAAAGCCCTGATTAGTGGAGCACAGATTAAGCGAGTCACCATGGAGACGGAGGGAAAGAAGGTGCGGTCAATGTATTTTACAGCGCTTGACGCCGAAATTCTGATGGCAGCATATGCCGATAACATGCAAATTTTGCAGAAAAAAAGTAACACAGCCACAGCTGCCAAACAAAGGGAGCATGCATGGCAAAACATAGCCGACAGAGTCAATGCGTGAGTGTTAATTTAAACATTGATCTAGGGATTTCCACCCATTTAACACGTTATTTTATCATATGTTATTTTATTTGTTATTTTATACATTTTATTTTGTGATGTGATGTGAGCGCAGGTGCAACCCAACAGGCCCCAAACGTTCCTGGCAGCAAGTAAAAACGAAATATAAAAATATAGTCCAAACAGGTAAGGTGTAATTGTATTATGAGCCATAGTGCTTGGTCTGTTTGTCCCATGTAAATCAATTGCAGTTAGAGGCTACATTAATTTTCTTTCTGTAAGCACTTATTGAAATCATCTGAGCACATTACAAGTACATATTTGCTTACTCTGTATGCTCAAATGTGGCCCGTTATAGCCAACAGAAAAAAAGCGGAGGCCCGAAAAACAGGTGGGGGTCCTCCACCACCACCACTCACAGAGGCTGAGCAGTTGGCCCTCAGCCAAAACAGTGGGCGCCCTGTGGCCGAAGGCATCTCTGTGGGGACATCCTGAGTCAATAACCCCGCAAGACACAAGTGCCTACATAGGGGGTAAATTCAAAATAATACATGATGTGCATACATCCTTTCTTCACAGTCACCTTTGCAGTGCTGCTCATTCATCTGATAAACTCTTTACCATAATGAATGTTTTTGTAGTGAAGTTATTTTCCGACTGATTTTGCCTTCCCTCAGTCTTGGTTGTCTTTGAGAGCATAATGACAATGAAGTGTAAGGTGATTGGTATGTTTGTTAATTGCCATTTGGTCCCTTGTAAGTTATAAGAAGAATTTTGCACTATATATTCCAGTCTTTTTTTATTTGTCATATTTAGTTTCACTTCCCCTATCCTGTCATTATGTTCATTGTTGTTACCTGTTTCCCCATGTGATTCCACTTCCCTTGGTCATTCCTTATGTGTATTTAGTCTGCGTGTTTCCGTTCAGTCAGTGCCAGGTCGTCTGTTTTCATCACCATTTTTACAGTTGTGTTTCATAGTTTACTCAGTGTTCATAGTTTCTTCATGGTGTTTTCACTGAGTGTCGTAGTCTTTTAGTTTACTCAGTATATTTAGTCTTCTTTGTTTTCTTATGATAGGTTTGTAGCTTGAACCCATCCGCTGGAACGTTGAAGACAATATAATTACACGGCAAAGCAAGACACGAAGTAGGCAAAGTTCTTCATGTTTCTCATGCACGGGAGATAACCGGACAAACGCCGTTCCTTCACTTGACCCCAGTTGCTCTCTCCGTTCTCCCGTACCACTGTTCTTTTATTGAGGTTACATGAATATGCATAGGTTCATTAACATATGACGTCTACATACACACAAAGAGTACCTTGCCTGTGTGTGTGTGTGTGTGTGTGTGTGTGTGTGTGTGTGTGTGGAGTGATTTGTGTGAGGTCAAGATGTGACCCTGTGAAGACTCCCCAACGCTGGTGCCAGGAGTCTAGCGGGTCCATCTAAACAAAAGGCTCTTATACTTAAAGAGATATACGTGTGTTTGCTATACCATATATCAACAAAGAGAAGATAGGACCTCTCTGATGCTCCTAGGCTGTGGGTGTGCATTCTAGTGTGGAATACACACCAAGGCTTTGTAGCCTGTTAAAGATCACACGCCACTACACAATTGATTATACACCTCTAAGCATACATGGTTAAATATTTCTAAGCATAAATGACAATCAACAATACAAAACCTAACATCTTAGTTTCATGTTTTGTTATCACTTACAGCCAAATAAAGGCTCGCCTTTTGTTAACACCTGCAACCCCCTGCATCTGCTTCTGGGTCTTATAAATGAACACACTGGCGCACCCCGCCATGGCAACTTGTGATTATATGTTACACGTATAATAGCTTTTTCTTAGCAATGAATAAATAAATCATAAAAAAAGAAAATAACATAAATGAATAACTCTTGAAAGGTTTAAACGGCAGTAACAGATAGATGATAACAGACTGAAGAGTTTCCTTCATGTACTTTCTTTTTTTTTTTTATTTCATTTAGAACGATGAAAACTTCCAACAAAATGTAAAAATTGATAAATAAAAACAAACCAAAAAACAAAAACTTCACAGCAGATCAGAAGAAGAAACATCTGACTCTGCAGGTAACTGAAAATATTTTATCTCTTTGCTTTCATAACACTGTAATAGCCCTTAGCAAAACGTGTCTTATGTTTTTCAGTCAGAGCTGATTAGTGGATCCTGAACATCACCAGACACATTATTGTCTATAATCCACAGAACTTCATTTAGACTCAGACTGTTATACACAAAAAACTGTTTGTGCTGTCAGTAACAATCAATATTTATACTGTAACAGTTGAACATGAGGATCAGTTTGTGTGATTCAAACCTCAAAGAACATGTTTGATCTTATAAGCAGAACCTGAAGTATTTCCAATACTGTAACATACAGGACACCGAAGCGGTGACTTGAAAAAAACATTTTTTTTCCTTCTTGTAAACAAAAATGAAGATGAACAAACACTGTAGATCATAGAGTCTCTGACAGACAGCACAGAGACACACTAATGCAGTCTGAATATGGTTTGATGATAACACAGGTCTGCAACCAAAAAACTACATACATACATAGATTTTCTTTTGTGTCTTATACATTTTTACTGACTGAAACTGGGAAAAATATCTTAAAAATTCCACCTCATCAGGTTTTCTTGCAAAACCTTTTAGTTTAATTAAGCGAACAATTTCCTTTTTTAAACTGAAATCTAGTACACTTGAGTCAAAAAATCTAGTCCAACAATTATGTCTTACAAATATTAAATTAATGTGAGACTCAAGAGAAACACAAGTAGAAAATGCAAGGCATTGAGGGGTGTCAGTGGGGTTGGGGTGGATGTGTGAGGAGCTCAGATGATCGTGTCCCAACAGGTTTATTTTGTTCATAGCAAAAGGTAAGGAATCTCAGAACAATTATGAATAGTAAATTGCAATAAAATATAGATTTTCTCATCATTGTTGTGCTTTTGTAATGTAAAGGGAAATGGAGATAATTTTTGGATTCAGTACCCTAAAGAGCAAAACATTTACCAAAAATATCCCAGCTGGAATTTCTTTTTTCTTTTTTTGCAGACCTGTGTAATCAGAGACATTTAAAATCAAACCAAATCTGGACGTGTTGGATGTCTGTCTGCTGGATGATCAGATCATCTGTCTGTATCTGAATGTTCACTGACAACACTGAGTCTGAACAGCAGCAGGAGAAGTGTCTCAGAGTTCATCTGGAAAAAACTCTGAGACACTTCAAACATGCTACAGTTCAACAGGAGGCTGCAACGAATCCCGACTCTGTTGTTTTTTATGTTTTCTGTAGATGAGAAAAACAACAACAGCACCAACAAGAATCAGTACAAAAACTATCAGACCGACTATCAGTCCAACAGATCCATTTTGCTTCCCTCCATCCTCTGTGCGTCCTCCTTTGTTTTCTAGAAGTGAGAAACAGGTGTGAGATGCTTAGAAAAAATGAAACAACAACCAGGAAGCAGCTTCACCTCTGATCACACACACTGAACTCACCTGGAGGAACAACTCTCAGGTAGATGATGCTGAAGAGCTGCCATGAAAGCTTTTCTTCCAAGAAGACTTGACACTCGTATGTTCCAGTGTCATTAATCGTCACATCCTTCAGAATCAGAGACACGTCTCCATTCTTCATGTCTTTGTCATGCAGATCCACCCGGTTCTTAAAAGATGGATGCTGTTCATTTTGAACAAAGCGACCATCCCGGTACAAAAACACACTTTTATCTCCAAGGTCAGCTCTGCTCCACTTGACAACCCTGATGTTGTTGTTTGGAGCTCGACATGTCAGAGTGACATTCTTTCCCAGTTCAACTGTGATGTTTTTCTGGTCTGAAAGAGGAAACAAGACAGAGCAGAAAGGTAAAAGGTCAAAGTACAACTGTTCACTTCTATAGCATATGGTCTGTACAAAGTGTACAAATCCATGGAGGGATTACATTGGCACTTTTTAAATGCATTTTCTTTGATATTTGAGTAAGATGCATTTCTCATTTCAATGATGTTAAGGGTGTGTTTTTTGCCAAGACGCAAACAGCATTCATGAAAAGTGGAAAAAAACTTAAATAATTTTAATTTATTTAAATACAAAACAATTTATTAAACATAAGCTAGCAAAGAAACAAACGTCACAAACAGGTGGAGTGGAAGACAGACTGATGATCCTCCCATGCCAGACAATCAGTGACAGCAGACCATGGCTTGTGGGATATGGGTCATAGCAGTTGTTCAGGTCAAACTTTAAACCCGGTCCTTTCTGGCAGCATTTGCAAAAAGAATGTTTTACTTTTCCAAGATGAGCTCTATAAATTCTCTATAGGCTCTTCTTGTTTGTGCTTCTTTTGTCTGTTTAATTATTAATTTCTATAATTATTATTTCGTTTATTACAGTGCATGTGTAACATGACAACAAAAGATAAGACAGAAATAAAAAAAAGAAAGGCGGGGGAAATATAATAAAAGAACAGAGCACAAGTTGGAAGTGCAAAGTATCACCAATTGCTGCACTTAAGGAAAACATACAAGAAAAAAAAACAAATAAAAAAAACATCTAGAGGAGAAAAATATAAATGAGTACAGATACACAAATCAACAATTTGGGGTCTGTGTGTGCATGAGCCTAGAACAGGGTCCCGGAGCCCCAACTGTCCCAGAAATACCCTACTCTTCATGACTATGTCCCAAAGGCTCAAACTTAGGTTCAGCCATTCACACGCGCACAGACACACTTACACACCTGGGCCATTCACTGAATCACGCATACCCACCCACTCAATCATCAGCTTCTTAAAGTACCGCTTCCACCCTATCTGCACACTTTCTTCACTCAGTACATTTCCATCTTTTATCACCCTAACCTGAGGCACATCCTTTCCAGCTAGATCTCCCTGACTAGCCAATCTACTGACTAGCCTACCATAATACAAAGAAAAAATAAATAAACTCCAACAATCCCATGACCTCCTATGAGCAAGCACTCTGGTGACAGTGGCAAGGAAAAAAATCCCTTTTAACAGGAAGAAACCTCCAGCTGAACTGAGCTAACAGAGGGGCGGGGCCATCTGCTGTTACCGGTAGGAGGTGAGAGAAGGAAAGCAGGATAAAAGACATGTTGTGGAAGAGAGACAGAGGTTAATAACAGAGATGATTCAATGCAGAGAGGTCTATTAACACATAGTGAGTGAGAAAGGTGAATGAAGAAGAAATACTCAGTGCATCATGGGAATCCCCGGCAGCCTACATCTATTGCAGGATAACTAAGGGAGGATTCAGGGTCACCTGATCCAGCCCTAACTATATGCTTTATCCAAAAATAAAGTTTTAAGCCTAATCTTAAAAGTAGAGATAGTGTCTGTTTCCCGAATCCAAACTGGAAGCTGGTTCCACAGAAGAGGGGCCTGAAAACTGAAGGCTCTGCCTCCCATTCTACTTTTAGAAGTGTAGCAGAGATTAATTTGAAGTTAACATGATTATGCTCAGATTCATTAACTCAGTTCTTTATATCGTTTAGTATTAACAAATTGTATACTGTCAGTTTAGAGAATGGGCAACTCATGAAACATCTGCTTACATCTAGTTTAATTCAGTTATGTGTATCCACAAAGAGCAGTAAACCGCAGAGCATCTGATAACAGCCTGTTGTGATTGTTTTTCCTAGGCTGAACCACAACCGCTAATTTTAGGGTTCCCCTACCTGTTGAATCCCACTTCAACCTCTTCCCTACTCATTTTCCTGTTTAGAGGCAAAGTCACCCTCTAAAGTGTAGGCAACAGAGAGCCAATTGTTTTATTTCCCTTCTTTTTCTCTGCTCGTATACAACTGTATTTATCAGAATTAAAATTTAAAGTAAATCTTTGTATTCCCATTTAATAATATTATTTTATTATCAGTTAGCTTTGCACTGCAAAAACAACCTTCAAAGAGCTAGTTTTCACTTTCTTGGTTTAAGGAACATTTCAGAGTCTGTACTTTTTCACTTTTACCTGAGTAAAGAAGTAGAATCAACTTTTACTGGAGTATTTTTTAACTCTAGTATCTGTACTTCTACTTAAGTTAAGTACAGAATGTCTGTACTTTTGCCACCTGGCTTTGGTTAACAGCTGATCTCTACCATTTCTACCATATCTCAGACTCATGAGCTGAATTCTACTCCACCCAGCCTCGTGCCACCTTCACAGAGATGGACATACAGAATTACAAAGAAAATATTTTAGTGGGAAATTTATATACACCAGGCCGATAATGTTGATAATGTCTTTATCCTGTAGTAAAACACTGTTTTCTAACAGCTGAGCCTCACCTGCTGAGACAAACACGAAGATGCCGACAAAGACCAAACAGCAGAGTGACGCAGATGTTCCAGCAGCCATTTCCGTGTTCTCAGGTTCTAATGATGTTAGTTTGTTCTAAATGTCTGAGGATGTCGGTACTTTCAGTGTATATATATATATATAGAACCAGAGTTTAAAGTCTCAATACGTTAGGTAATTAGTTAACAATTAATTTTTAAGAAAGCTGAAAGTCTCCGACTGTGACAACTACCGCATCGCTTGATACTTCCGTTTAACGGTATGTTGCATTCTGCTCGAATGGGAAATAAGAAACCCAGAGTTCAGCTGGACCGCTTCATCAAGCTCTCACTCTCGCAAAGTTGGAGAAGCCATACCAAGCCAAACTTTAGTGCACATGAACAGTAGTAATACTGGAAACTGTAACATATGTGCTACAACTGTTCCGCACTTGTTACTCAATGAATAACCCATACTCCTATTATTAGCCAGCCTCGATCTTTAAATGCACTTCAGTTACTTTTTATCCTCTAGTAAAACACTCGCTCTGATGCTAGCGATGGTTCTGTTTTGTTCCCTCGCTGGGGAACCAAAAAAGAAACAAACTGTTTTTACTGCCTGACTACCACAGTTTCCAAGGTAACCGGAACGCAGCATCAAGGCGGTAACCAGTCGATGTTCTAAATGGTTCTACTTCATGCCGCTCTGTGACGTCACCACATTGACTTTCTGCAGCCAATAAGCAAAAACCCGGCTATGACCCTGATAGTGACGTTTTTATCTGACCAATCAGGAGTAGCTCGCAACATTTTAAACTTCTACGTACTTCCGGAATTAACGTTCTCCTCGTCTCTCACACTGATGATCATGAAATGTAAACTAACAACGGTAAGCTGATGAAATGCACAAATAGATAGCTGAATGTTGAGATGGCAGTTGTTTGTGTATGATTTGTTGAAACAATAGATCATATCTGACATTACCTCATTGTAGAACTAGCACAAATGAGGGAAGTCAGCTTTTATAGGTACGCCCAATACATCTAGTCAGCTGTACTTGTCTTTCTTAAAGTGAAATGCTGTGCAGTGAATCTTGAATCAACACTCATCTATTATATTTTGCTGGGAAATTGGGATGGACATTTATAAGGCGGAAACTGAGTTTGTGTGATTAGTTTTTACTCTTCAGTGCAGCCTGAACTGTCAGAGCATCCACTGCTCTATCTGTTGTCTTCTACCAAAACAAATTCAGGGTTGCAGGTCAGCTTAAGCCTATCCCAGTGTGGTGCTAGCTAAGGGTCCAGCTGCTGTATTTCACAGGGAGAGAAAAGAGTGTGAGATTTTTCCATCTGTGATGAAGTTGGTTGAAAGAAAAGACAGGGCAGGAGTGGAAGAGAGATTAGATGTAAAGGTAAGGACTGCTCACATGTCAGTCCTGTTTCTAAATCAGATATTGGTTCTGCACATGTGACGCTATGTTTCTTTTCATATTATGACATGCTATGCAAAAGGTAGACAGTGTTATTGAAAGGTTACATTAAAGCAATGCAACCTTAGTACAAGATTAAAAAAATATGATGGATTTAAAGTAAAGCGCTGTGTGTGACTGGGGCGCAGTGACTCTGCTGCTCATGGCCAGTTAGGTTACATCAAATGTAGCAAGATGAATTTAAAGCTAAGATAATGATGCTGAGATTCATTCACTGAATTCCACCTCCATACATACTGTATACAGTCTAGAATAAAGACAGCATAAACAGTGTACTGTCAGTGTAGGAAATGGAAATCAGCCAGGGTGGGTTGTGAAACATCTGCTGACATCTGGTTGAATTCAGTTGTGTACATCCACAGAGAACAGCAGGTCATCTGATCACAGCCTGTACACCAAGAAAATCTACTGAAGCTCATATTAGAAATTATTGTGAGTGAGAGTATTTTCCCCCCATGCTGAGCCACTGTACAGATCTCAGGTTTCCCCATGACCGAAACCCAGTGTAACCCCTGATTGTGCTCATTTTACTGTTTAGGTGTGGAGACAAAGTCACCTTCTACAGTGTAGGCAACAGAAAATAATTATTTTATTCTCTTTCACCCCTTTCACTTTATTTAGAATTGGAATTCAAAATGTAATAAGATAAGATAAACCTTTATGGGAAATGTTTGATAAATAATATTTTATTCTCATGTACTAATGTTGTTTTATTATTACATTAATGTAACACAAGGTTCAGTTACCTTTGTACAAAAATGGTTAGATTTGGCCTTTAAGGACATACTTTTTACTGTGAGTACATTTCAGAGCCTGTACTTTTTCACTTTTACTTGAGTAAAAAGGTTGCTTCAGTACTTCAGCTTTTATTGGATTTTTTTAAACACAGGTATATGTACTTTTGCCACCTCTGGCTTTGACCAAAATGCACATGCACTGGTTCAGTGTGGAGAAGAAAGCTCAGTTTTCTGCAAGTCACTGAAGAACACTGATGTTTTCTTGCTGTGATTGTTTACTGTTGTTATTATTATATGTGGAAAATGATGAAGGACAAATAACTCTACTATGACTCTGTGTGCACAAACTTTTGACTGATACTGTCTTCACTAGTTATTGGATTTTGACAGTTTATATGTCAGTTACATTACATATTTACAAATTATATGTTCTGTTATATCTTACAGTTTTTCTTCAAACTTTGCTTAATACTGATTGGAAAACCTCTTCCTTTTTGTTTTTGCAGATATTTTTATGGAAACAGGAAGTGTGGTGCTGCGCCAGACCATCACGTTCCATACCACTGTCATGGTTCTTGGTCTGTGATCCAGTGTTTATGAGGACGTTCAAGTTTTGTTCACATAAATGAATTGAGTTCCTGCAGCTTCCACAAACAACAACATGTGCTGATAATAAGTGAACATAATGTGTGAGAGAAAGCAGCCTCTCATTATAAGACACTGTGAGTCTCTGCATGCTGCCTTTATGGAGCTACAGCTGTTTGTATACAGTGAACAAAAAGCTTTGTAGCTGCACACTGACTCCTGAAACTATAACACAACACACTGACACACACATTACACATCTTTGTCAAATAGTTGATTAGAGCTAAAGCAGGGCGATATGACCAAAAATATTTATCACGATCTACATTTGAAAATTTGCGATAACGATATAATTGACACTAGACAAAATACTTTACAACTCCACAATTGTATTAGTGCAAAATAAACCCCCATCAATGTATTTTCACTTAAACAAGCAGCTGTTTTTTTTATCTGCATTAAAGTTATATAAAAATTTAACAGTGCAAATGCAAATTCCTCGCTGACAGTTTAACCAAAAGCCATTTCCAGTGGAAATTGGCCGACATATCCTCAGCATAACCATGTATAATATCCACAAAACTTAAAAAGAGGTTATACACACACAATACGGTAACATTATGTTGAAGCACAGTACGTATCACTCCGCGAGGCTCCTGCCTACGATAGCCGTAATGCTCTAACAATCCATCAAGCGGTGCGGCTTCGCAGCTTAGCAAAGTCGTACTAAAACATTTTTGACAGATTTTTGAGCGCCGTGTACCACACAAAATCGCTTCGAGGTCAGTAAACACAACCAGAATTCAAACATAAGGCACACGGGATTATAAGGGGCACTGTCGATTTTCAGAAAAGATTTTAAGTGTGCCGTATTTTCTGAAAAATACGGTAATAACAACGGCCCGCTAGCATGCGCTACCAAAAATAGTGCTTTGGTGTGTATCTGAAGGACGAAAGCCAAACTAGTTCCACATCACTGAAGTTGTAGCATTTTTACAAACCAATTCTGGTTCATCTGTTTCATTCAACCATCCGCTTTCACCCTTCTCATTCTCTGTTGCCGCCATGCTTTTTCCGCCATGTGTGTATGAAAACAAAGGCAACTGCGCATGCGCATTTTACCCATATTCTATCGCAATATTTTATTTTCTTATCGTTGCCCAACCTTATACCGGTATTACCGTGAATGGTATGATATGCCCAGCCCTAATTAGAGCCCTCCCAGGCTCATGGTGTCATCACACAAGTTTTGGGGTTATTATTACAAGTTGCGTTTAACATAGCTCTTTAACCCATTATTGAAAAACCTGCTGTAAGTTGTGGGATCTGAAGATGCCGCCGGGGATGCCAGTAACTGAGTCAGTCTTAAACCAACCGATACTTTCCTCTGTTACAAACAGGATGAAAAGTAGCACATTTAAAACATGTTTGACTTTATAACAACTAAATCTAACCTGCACAATTAGAACCAGCAAAGTCCAGTAAAATGGTAGATATATTTCAGCAGCCATCACAGGTAACGGGAAATCAAGTTTGATAAAAACACTTCCGCAATAGCTGTTGTGATGCGTATTGACCTTCTTTTTTTCTTCGTCATCTACGTTGTCTTTGTCTTGTACATTGCTGCCTACTGGACGGGAGTGTGATCGGAGAACATAAACAGCAGGGTGTAAGATGCTAGCAGGATGGCATACGTGGAACACCATAACCAAGTGGCCGGTGTCATGCCAAGGTAAGCATCCCCGACAGAATCTGTTTCCCCTGAGTCAGGAGCAGGATCTGGCCAATAAGAGCGGACCCAGTTGACTCCACCTCCTTTCCAACAACTAGACACGGAAGTAGTGATGTTTCACATTAGTGAAAGTATTGTTCCATTACCGTTCAGTTTACGGGTTACAATAGCAAATGATTTATTTATTATTCTAACGTGTTATTGGATGGGATTATTTTAATGAACCAAGGACATTTTGTCTGAAATTATTTGTATCCCACTGTAACTTTACTGTATAAAGAATTAACATCTCCAAAATTTCAGGAACAGTTATTCATTATAAGAAGTATTTGTAAACTAATAATTAAGAATATGGGATACTTTGTCCGTGATTTGGAAAGCCCAGTGCGTGCTTGCGACACAAGGGAAACATATTCTGTCGGGGAAACTTAACTTGGCACAACTCCCACATAAACAAACATCTGTCCTAAGTATGGCCTGAAAATCCCGAGGTCAAATTGGGACATACCCCGTGGTTGAGAATCCTGGGGAATTTCCAGATAAAGACAGACAAACTGGTGATAGCTAACCACCTGGACATAGTGGTGGTTGACAAACAGAGGAAGACAGTCGTAGTGGTAGATGTAGCTAATATGAGTGAGGGCAACATCAGGAAGAGGGAACGCAAGAAGCTCGAGACATACCACGGGCCCAGAGAAGAGCTTTATAAGATGTGGAGGGTGAAGGTCCCAGTGGTGATCGGTGTGCTCAGAGGAGTAACTCCTATACTGCAGAGTGAGTGATTCCAGAGGATCCCAGGAGCAACATCGGAGATCTCTGTCCACAAGAGCGCAGTTCTAAGAACACTTAAGATACTACTCAGTCAGTGTGTTCAAGTCTGTAGTGATGGGAAGTTCGGCTCTTTTCAGAGAGCTGGTTCTTTTGGCTCCCAAATGGCTCTTAATTTATTATCTTCTGTAGCCTCATATTTTAGCTTTACATGGCAAATATGAATGCTTTGCGAGTTGATAACCACTTTTGCATTCAGTTTTTTTTATGAGAAGCCTTATAATTGCCTAATTTGTTTTGTTACAAAAGCAGGCATTCTTACTTAAGTTTACTATTTTAATCAAACTTTTACTTTTAATTTAACACAAAAACAAAACACTGTAAACAAATCAATAAAGCAGAAACAGAACCAAACTCAGCAGCCAAACAGTATGTCCTCAATGCAGATTGACACTCAGAAAAATCAAATTCCTGCTTCGTTTATGGGTATCAGTCATATTTATGTGTTTTTGTGACGCATTTGCACTCTCCTCACCGCTGTTTGCCGTCTCACTCACGGGCTGAGGGGTAGTGATGTGCACAGTGATCCTGAAATAT
This sequence comes from Rhamphochromis sp. 'chilingali', assembly GCF_963969265.1. Taxonomy (NCBI): domain Eukaryota; kingdom Metazoa; phylum Chordata; class Actinopteri; order Cichliformes; family Cichlidae; genus Rhamphochromis; species Rhamphochromis sp. 'chilingali'. The sequence continues at coordinate 60,693,149 of NC_137929.1, read as the reverse complement.
TAATACCGTAATTGTCGGGCTATAAGCCGCTACTTTTTCCACAAGCTTTGAACCCTGCGGCTTTTAGTCAGGTGCGGCTTTTCTATGGATTGTCCATGATTTTTATCATATCGTAAGACTATTTGTTTTGTTTGTTCCGCTGTTGTACGGCACTACGTTGCCTGGCGGAAGGGCATGTGATCAGACACACAGTATCGGGGTTCAAGAGTGGTATGTTGGTCACATGTCCATCCGCCAGGCAACATAGTGCCGTACAAGTAGCGCGAAAAACAAACTTCAAAGTAGCGCTACGCGTTCAGTGGGAGTCGTGGATTGTGTGCGGCAATAAACTTGCGAAAAGCAAGTTATGCTCAACTCCACCGGTGGAATCTGACAGCGTGGAAAAGTGTGAAAACATCCATCCATCCACCTGAGCCGAAAAGGTAGTCTGAATCTATTTTTCTGGTGTGCTGTAGGTTATTGTTATGTACTACATTTGTTACTCGTTTATGAAGCACAGCACATGTTTCGTACTTGTAATTACCGCTACTTGTACATATACCTAAAAAGTTGTGCAAATATGTACCCATAACTTGTTTTTCAAAATATTAATAAAAGGGGTGTGTCTCCAAACAGCCATCTCTTTCCTGACAATTCGCTTTGTGCATATTCTCTTACATATGATAAGTCAACATTGAAACACCTGCGGCTTTTAGTCAGGTGCGGCTAATGTATGTACAAAACAGGATTTTCTCCTGATTTTAGCTTGTGCGGCTAATATTCAGGTGCGCTTTGTAGTCCGGGAAATACGGTACTTCCATTACCAAAGTTTGCAGTATCAGTTTCCATATGAAAATATCAATATCTAATTTAGGTAAACTCTGAGTAAGATCGGCAATTAGAGGGATAGTCGGTAATACCCTGTTAACAGGAACTACAATCACCTTCCGCCTCTCCTTCATGTGCGTGCTACGGCTCCACAAGAGTGTGAGCCAATGAAGCACAAAACATCAGACCACGAAACACACAATCTTGACTTTGTTCACAGATCATAACTATATTTGCGTTCAGCATAGAAATTATGCTGTGTGTGATGTATGTGGGACGACAGTTAAACATCAAACCTTGTTAAAAAAAAGTGGGGAGTCGGCTCTTCTGATTCACTACAAACCATCGGCTCTTAGAGACGATGGTTTTGCTCATGACACATCACTACAAGTCTGACTCTGTCCTGCAGCCTAACAAAGGTGGAACAAATATCACTTTAGTTTGTGGACTGATTAAAGTGAAATTTATTGCTGACTGAAGGTTATTGTCAGTAACTCCTGCAAATGCAACAGTTTATAATCTACACACTCATCTTGAAGTAGAACAGGTACTCATTCATTACCGAGCTCTTTGCAGTTTAAGAAATTTTAAAGTGTTTGTGTTAATTTTATAGTTTTTCCTGATCTGTAAGATGCTTCACTCTGTTTGATCTGTGACACATTTGCTCCTGGTCAGTGCTCTGTGTTTGTCTCATTTAGTGAGTCACAAATACACAAGCATCACAGTAGAGATCACTGATGTTTATGTCACCACTCCTATCCTGGACTGTGAACTCTGGTTGGCTGCAGGTGCTCTGACATTCAAGTCCAAAATCCAAGTTGAGGGAGTGTTTCATTTAAGTTCAAAGTGGGAACTTATATTTACGTATACGTATTTGGGAATGCAGCACAACCAGGATGCTCATATAGTGGTAGATGTAATGTTTCAGTCATTTGTTATCAGTGATGATAGTTGTTACTTTATAATACACTTTATTACAAATTATATATTCAGACACTGAAATGTGTGAAACAAATAATTTTACTGAAACTTAAAATAAGTCGAACAATTTCACCATTATTGAGTCTGTGTGCTTTTATTATCAGGTGATAAACAAGGTTTATTAGATTAATATTTCGGGAGATGCAATTCCCCACATGACATCACCTTTTTTTTTCTTTTTTCCGAGTGTTATCACGATTTATTCTGCCACATTTAGCACCTGTAAATCCTACTGCTAAGATGAGTGATTGAAAAAGAAAAATAACTATTTTATAGAGCAAGAAAATCAAGATTTCTAAAGGGAACATTTATTTTATTGTATTAGTATTTTCCACAAATGTTTCAAATATATATATTTTCTCATGCGAGAAATGCGAGTCAGACCCTGTATTTTTTTTAATAGTGGTGGAACTGAGTTAATTTTTTTTGTTTTCTTTAGTCTGCTTATTATCTTTGCAAAACAAACAAAGTGTAGCCTGAATGTTATACTGCGTCAGTCAGACTATAAGACTTCATCTCAGATGAAGAAGCGTCTCTTCCACGGTAACACGCTTGTCTTGATGTGAGCTTTCTACTCAGGGTTTTTTCTTCCAGTCCAGAGCAGAAATGTTTTAGTTAATAAACTGGCTGTTGTTGTTTTCTCACAATTTTAATTATAAACTTGATATATTTCTACTAATGAAATTAGTTTGCTAACAGTAACAGTGAATCATGATTCACAAGTCAGTAAAGTGATTCTTGACAAGACAAAAACTGAACCAACTCTAATAAACTAAACTAAAACACAGAAACTCACTCTTAAAGAGACCATAAACACAAAACAAGAATCATAATCTCACTGGAGGATTATCAGAAACATGTTCATCATGAGAAAAGAGGTGAAAACACAAAGGTCAAAATGGCGTCACTGTATAAAAATGTATATCTTGTACTATAGAGGAGGCAGCATTTAGCTGTAGCCTCCATAAAACATAAAACCACAGCTGTTCTGAAGAACTTTGTCCACCTTTGATTGTCTTTAAGTTGTGTTGGAGCCACAGAGAGCAAATCTTTGTTCTTCATGGAGAACCAGTGAGGCTGTTTGGACTTTCCTATGAAACATCAGTGCAGGAGTCTCTCAGTACATATGTTTACAGTGAGGACGAAGAAGCAGCAGAAACACACACATAGTAAACATGTACAGACAGGCAGCAGCAAATAATCTGCAGAGAGCTCGTCTGTCTGCTGCAGACTTGTTGTAAGTCACAGATCAGATTACTTAGAAACAAAAGTGTTTTTAAGACTTACTGTTTTGCAGGGATCACTTGAAGACTCCTCTGATCATCAGGATTGAACGTTTATCCATTAAAAGATTTTAAAAAAAAGGTGTGAGGTCTGTTTTTTCAGTGGTAAAAAGAAACATGCTGTTTAATTACACTCAAAAGGTTTTACAAAAGTCAATTGTTCATTAATCTAAAGATAAAATAAAAAAGTTAAATCTCTGTGGGTAAAGCTACCTCTGTACCAAGCAGCCACAGACCTGTATTAACCTGTATTCCCGTGTATCAGCCTGTTTTACACAACATACCCTGCACCTGTGTGACATCAGTGCCATTGCAACACCTTAGCAACCACATTGCTAAGGTGTGGTTGCTGTTTGTTCCATATATGGAACTAATGCACACCTGCAGGGGCAAAGTAACAAAGTAACAGCCTATGGATCCAGATAAACTTGGTATCATGATTGAAAATAAAATTTAATTCTAATTCCTGTACAACATGCTGAGAGCAGAGATTTAAAATATATGTTACATTCAAGAAGTAAAAAAACAGATGTCATGAATCAAAGCAGTTATGAACAAAAGCTCAAACAACAAAAATAAAAAACAGTAGCACTTTCTATTACAGCTCTGTAATAAAGTGGCAATAGTACCAAGGTTGAAATAGAACGTAATGATGCTAATAATAGGTTATTACTAGTCAATTACTGTAATAACCAGTTAGTATTCATGTAATATCATTGTAGCAACAGTGGTTACAGTTGAGTAATAGTGCACTGAAATTTATGCAACTGCATAATAAGGGCCCAAAAACCTTCTTTAGCTCGATGGCTCTCTTCATTGTAGGAGTCCGTCATCCGGTTCAGGGGATAACACCACAACACTCACCAACCACTTTGCAGCCACAGCAATGAAGGTGCAGAGCATGGTCCAGATCATGGATCAGACTCAATGCCCCAAGCCTATTGCTACTGAAGTTCTGCTGCAGTTGGGAGTTGAAAATCCCACAGACTAGGACCTCTGCCAGGTATTCTCAGCTCACCCTCACCATATGTTTAGGAATACAAGGTCTGTCTGGCATCCTCCCTGCCATCTGAATACCACTTGAGTTTAGAGCTGGCAAACTGTTTCTCCCAGTCACATATTTTACATTAACACCATCCTCACACATGTTTATATATGGCCACTAGAGGGAGCTGTTGGACTTTAAATGCCTCACAATGGTATTTCAATTCAATTCAATTTTATTTATATAGCGCCAAATCACAACAAAAGTCGCCTCAAGGCGCTTCATAGATACAGAGAAAAACCCAACAATCATATGACCCCCTATGAGCAGCACTTTGGCGACAGTGGGAAGGAAAAACTCCCTTTTAACAGGAAGAAACCTCCGGCAGAACCAGGCTCAGGGAGGGGCGGGGCCATCTGCTGCGACCGGTTGGGGTGAGAGAAGGAAGACAGGATAAAGACATGCTGTGGAAGAGAGACAGAGGTTAATAACAGATATGATTCAATGCAGAGAGGTCTACACCTCTCCAACGTGCCAGACGCCATCGAATGTGAGCATTTGCCCACACAAGTCTGTTACGGCGACGAGCTGGAGTCAGGTCAAGACCCCGATGAGGACGACGGGCATGCAGTTGAGCGTCCCTGAGACGGTTTCTGACAGTTTGTGCAGAAATTGTTTGGTTGTGCAAACCAATTGTTCCAGCAGCTGTCTGGGTGGCTGGTCTCAGACGATCTTGGAGGTGAACCTGCTGGATGTGGAGGTCCTGGGCTGGTGTGGTTACACGAGGTCTGCGGTTGTGAGGCCGGTTGGATGTGCTGCCATATTCTCTGAAACGCCTGTGGAGACGGCTTATGGTTGAGAAATGAACATTCAATGCACGGGCGACAGATCTGGTTGACATTCCTGCTGTCAGCATGCCAATTGCACGCTCCCTCATTGCTTGTGGCATCTGTGGCATTTTGCTGTGAGACAAAACTGCACATTCCAGGGTGGCCTTTTGTTGTGGGCAGTCTGAGGTACACCTGTGCACTACTCATGATGTCAGATCAGCATCCTGATGTGGCACACCTGTGAGGTGGGATGGATTATCTCAATATGGCAGATGTGTCCACTACCACACATTTGGACTGATTTGTGACCACTGTTTGGGAGGGATGGTTATATTGTGTATCTGGAATGAATTTTCGGTCTCTATGTCCATCCCATGGGGAATGGGAGCAGTAACAAAGGTGTTGGGTTTATATTTTTGTTGAGTGTATATACATATACATATATATATACATATATATATATATACACATATACATATATATATATATATATATATGTCAATTACTAATAAATATCTGAATAAGATATTCATTTTGACATACTGTATTAACACAATTGATCTAAAATCAGACAAAAAATAAAATCAGAGTAGAAAAAGTTACATTATTTACTGTAACAACCACAAACATTTAATGAATCAGATTTCATAACTTTAAATGCAAATATAAATTGTCAATTTTAAAATCATATGTACAAGTTTTGCAAACAACAAAGTTATTTGCATCCATTTACCTTTTACCTTGATTTTTTAAATAACCATTTCAAAGTATTTACAGAACAATCAGCTGTTTTGCATTCAATAAGATGCCACAAATTATTTGTGCCACTCCAAAATATAATTTCTGTCCTCTATAAAGGAGAACATCACAGCCTGATACCTGCACGTCTGACAGCAGTGGGTGTATCACTCCTGTTTCTACCTGGAAACAGCAGTCGCCTCATTGTTCTGACACACAACACAAAACTATCCACAACACTAACTACACAAGACAACACATTAACTACACACTCCAAACACGCTAAATGTCACAAATCTCTCACATCTCAAAACTCGCTCTCTCTCTCTCTTTTCTGCTGTCTGTCTGTCTCTCTCTCGGCGTCACTCTTCCTAAACAACCAAATGTCAAGTTGCCATATAATTTTTTGTTTGGTCCACGTGGTGCGTTTTTCCACCAACATGAAAGGGCTGTTTTTTGTTTTTTTATTTTTTTGCTCGTGAGCAGAGAGGTCTTGCTAGCGCAGTCCTTAGATGTTAAACATGACGAAACTATTCAGGAAAAAAACGCTGTGTATATATTGTTTATCATGACTCTGGTTTTACGTGGCCTACAGTATCAACACAATTTTAAACTGGTAGGCTATAAATCACCTTGTTGCTTTGTCTTTAAGTGGTCATGTGATTGGCTTACTACGACTACTTTATTCTTTCTTAGTCAAACAGCAGCACTCGTGCGATTGTTTTGCCCCCTTAGCTCCAGGTGCCAAAAAGTGAACGTGATTACCAGAACGAGTTTTAGTTGACTCGTGGGGCGTAAGCCTTCAGTGTTGTGTGTGTGTGTGTGTGTGTGTGTGTGTGTGCGCGCGCGCGTGATTTTTTTTTATTAAAGTTATTAAAGTTGGTTTTAGTTTTTTATCATCTGTAGCGATCCTGACGCTCAGTGTCCTTTTATTCTTTTAACGTATTGCTCTGTATTCTGCCCTCACTGCTACACTGGATACAGTTATGCAGATAGATAAACTCCTCGACAACTGACAGTTGTATCGTCCCTTTTATTGACGCTGCCTTCAATTATCAACAGAGTGAAACTACAAACAGAAGAAATAAGCAATATTCAGTCTATATATTCACACGATAATGCAAATCAGTTGACTAAACTAGCTAACATTGGAAAGAAAGTAAACCTGAATACAGTACACCTTTAACCATAAAAATGCATAAATAATAGCAAATATAGTTGCATTAACTCTTGTTCAACTTAAATACTCACAAGCGATGCTTTCTGTAAAACAACGAAGAGGATGGATGCAGATGTTTATCTGAACAACATGCTGAGTCAGTCTTTTCTCAAAGTGTGCTGCATTACTAACTCTACAGCTAATAACAAACAAATCTTGGCATGAAAGAACTGTAGCGACTCTTGCTGGTGGGAAGGAGAACTACACCAGCACACTCCCCGTCTGATATCTATTGGATGTCATCACCATCTTTAAGGATCAATGTCTCTATTAGTATTTCGCAGCAGGAGTACAGTCTCTGTCACTGGTCTTAAGAAGGTTTTAGATATTCCTCCAGAAGTGACCTTTACCTCAATCTTTCTGACATGTCCGTCTTGGCTAGGAAAGGTCTCAACAACCACCCCCATGGGCCAGTGGTTTCTTTTCGCTCGACTGTCCTTTAGAAGAACTAGATCTCCCTTTTGAAGATTTTGACTCACAGATTGCCATTTTCTTCGCTCTTGGAGTGTCGGCAGGTACTGTGTTTTCCAACGGTGCCAGAAGACATTTGAAAGATGTTGCACTTGTCTCCATTGGTGTCCAAACAAATCTTTATTGTCAAAGTGTCCGGGAGGTGTTGGTGGTAATCCAGTTTTCTGCGTAAGGAGGGTAGCAGGCGTAAGAAGAAAGGGACAATCTGGATCTGACGAGACTGGTAGTAGCGGTCGAGAGTTGACAATAGCGGTTACCTCTGCTAGAAGGGTAACGAGAACCTCATGGGTCAACAGGCGAACTGAGTTGACAGTTAGCATAGAGTCCAGTATGTGCCTCACGATGCCGATCATGCGCTCCTAACTTCCTCCCATATGAGAACTATGAGGAGGGTTGAAGATCCATGTGCATTCATTCTTGGATAAAAAGACTTGAATTTCCTGGTTGTCGCAGTGTTTTGAAGTTATTCCGAGCTCCTTGCACGCTCCCAGAAAGTTGGTCCCACAGTCGGACCTCAGCTGCTTTACTGGTCCTCGGCTAGAGATAAATCGTCTCAGAGCATTAATAAAACTAGACGACTCCATCGTCTCGATGACCTCAACATGAATGGCCCTGATGCCCAGGCAGGTGAAGATGACAGCCCAGCGTTTGCTGCTAGCAAGGCCTCCTCTTGTTCTCCGAGAGCTTATTGTCCATGGTCCAAAGACGTCAACTCCGACTTAAGTGAACGGGGGGCAGACTGTCACACGATCGATGGGTAAGTCTGACATTTTTTGCGTTTCTGTGTTCCACCTGAGCTTGCGGCAAATTACACAGTGGTGGATGACTGAACTGATGCTCCGTTTCCCACCAACAATCCAGAAGCCAGCGGATCTCATGGCTCCCTCTGTGAAATGGCGCCCCTGGTGCTGCACCTGTTGGTGGTAGTGTCGGATTAGTAAAGTAGTTAAATGGTGGTTGCCTGGGATGATAATGGGGTGTGCTTCGTCGCTTTCCATGCTGGCTTGTGAAAGGCGAACACCAACCCTTAGACAGTCTGCATTGTCTTTGAAAGGAGAGAGTTTTCTGAGAAGGCTCTGTTTTGGAATGTCTTTTTGGGCTTGAAGACGTGAAGATGTGTGGGTAAACCTCGTGTTGAAGACCACTCAGAACAACACTCTTTGCCTTACTGTAATCTTCTGGACTAAGACTTTTGCAGATATGCCAGCCATGACACTTTTTTGGGGGAGTGCTGTTCCTGTAACACCTTGCAATATGAATGAGCCTTGCTATTGCTCTCAACAGTGACCCCCAAGTAGAGAAAGACGCAAATCGTCTCGTTTCGAGGAAAGAAGCCGCGACATTGGTTGAAAGTGATGTCACTGTTGGACGGATCTCAGGATCTGATTCAGGATTGACTAGTTCAAAGGGGTGTTTAGTTACTTCAGGGGTTGATCTCAGTAGGTAATCTGGTCCTTTGAGCCATGTACTTGATGAGAGTGCACTAGCTGGGATTGATCTTGAAGCTATGTCGGCCGGGTTAAGCTCTATTGGAACGTAGTTCCACTGCTCTGGGTTGGACGATTTTTGAATCCTCTGTACGCGATTGCATACATAGATGTAGAATCATCTGGATTCATTCTGTATGTATCCAAGTACCATTCTGCTGTCTGTGAAAAATCTTGTAGAATGGAAAGGAACATCTATTTCCTCTGTGATAATGTCAGCAACCTCGACAGCAAGAACAGCTGCACATAGCTCAAGCCTGGGGATTGTTATTTCTTGCTGCGGTGCGAGTTTTGCTTTGCCAAACAGGAATCCCAGTTCATTGTTGCCTTCTGAGTCTGTTAGCTTGACATAGGCTACTGCAGCGATAGCTTTTGTAGACGCGTCACAGAATATACAGAGCTCCCTTTTTTCTGCACCACTGAAGGATATAGAAGTGTACATTCTCGGTATTCTGACTTCTTTGAGAAGTTTCAGGGACTCTTTCCATGCACTCCACTCTTGGAGCAACTTTTCTGGGAGTGGATCATCCCATTGACATATGTCTGTGGAAAGTTCTCTAAGGAGAGCTCTGACTTTGATGCTGACCGGAGCTGCAAACCCGAGAGGGTCAAACAGACTTGACAACTGAAAGTACCCCTCTGCGGGTATAGGGCTTCTCAGCAGTGGACACTTGAAACGTCAATGTGTCTGTTGCAATGTCCCAGCTTATTCCGAGGCTTCTTTGCATAGGTGGAATATCAGCTCCTAGGTCGAGGTCTTTTAGACCTTTGGCTAGATCGTTTTTGTGGAATGCCTTTATTACGTCCACGTCATTGGATGCAATCTTGTGTAGCCTCAGATTAGATGAAGCCATAGTGTCTTGAGCGTTTTGCATAACAGCAATGGCATCAGTACTTGATTAGAAGGAGGCAAGACAATCATCTACGTAAAAATGTCGTTCCACCAGATGTTGTGTGGTGATGTCTTGCTTGTCTCGGTCCTCTGATGCCCTTCTGAGTCCATAAGTTGCAACCGCGGGCGACGGGCTGTTGCCAAAGACATGAACAGTCATTCTGTATTCCACGATCGGTTGATCCATGTCATTGTTTTGGTGCCAGAGGAATCTCAAAAGGTTCCGGTGGTCCTCCCTTACCACGAAGCAATGGAACATTTGTTTGATATCGGCTGTGACTGCCACCTTTTCTTCACGGAGTCGCATCAACACACCCAACAAGCTATTGTTGAGGTTGGGCCCAGTAAGAAGAACGTCGTTGAGGGATACTCCATTGTGTTGTGCACTTGAGTCGAAGACAATGCGTATTTGTTCCGGTTTGCGCGGGTGGTACACTCCGAAGAAGGGGAGGTACCAGCACTCTTCTTCTTTAGTGAGTGGTGGCGCTATCTCAGCGTGGCCATTGTCAAACAAAGTTTGCATAAAGTCTGTAAACTGACCTTTTACCTGAGGGCGTTTGTTCAGCATGTGGCATACCGATGTAAGGCGTTGCATAGCCTGCCGCTTATTGTTCGGCAGGCAGTGGCCTGGGTGAACCAAAAGGTAGTGGAGCGACCCAACTGTTAGCACTGTCCTGGTAGACTTCCTTATCCATTATCTGTAAAAAGGCCCTTTCCTCCTGTGAGTAGCCGAGGCTCTCGTCCAAACTTGTTTGTTTGAAAACTGTTTCCCCAATCGAAGAGTGCTTTCTTCGCATTGGGGTGTTGACCTTGTTGTAGCCTTGCGAGTTGAAACTTTCCTTTACCTGAATGGCATTTTTGCATGGAAGGAAGTGACTTGGACGACCATTGTCTAAGATGTTCGTTTTGAAAATGTTAGCACGCACGGGTTTGTGTCCACTTAATACTACACTGTATGGTTATATGGCATTTTAGTTCATATAAAGCATAACATTGAGACACTTCAAATGATTTCATCTGAACAGTATTCATGAGTTCTTTACGAAACTGTCTGTTCATTTTGAGTCTACGTTCATGCCTGTTTCCATCTGTTTCACACAGTGGAAGTGGCCTCAGTTTAGTGGTGATGTTGTAACTATGTTTAGTTAATGCCTCAACTCTGTGGTGTGCAGACAATCATAGACAACGAATTATTTATCTTTTAGAGATTATGTTTATTATGTGGATATGAACAGAATGTTCTGGTCTGGCAGACACATTATACAAGAACAGCAGGTTTTAGTAGCACAGAAGCTGAATGTCATTTCAAAATTCAAAAGAACAAATCAACTTGTAACTCTTCTCATTAAATAGGCAGTAATTTAACATGCTTGTTTCATATAGCAGGCACAAAGATGTTAATACACAAAACTGTAACCCACATCATACTGATATCCCATGAACTGCCAGATATTCAGCTCTGTTATTTATCTTCTACCTCTGAGAGGCGCTACTGAGCTTCCACAGATCACAGGTTGTAATAATATCAGGTTAAATGTATAAATGTTCACACCGTTACATTCAAGGTGAGATCAAATCTGCACACATTCAAACAGCAGGTCAGGAAACTTTTACAGCGACAGGAAACAAAAACAAACATTGAAGAGTAACACGTGTAAAACTTTATCAGTAAACAAACTGGTATAAAGATAAAATAATAAATAATCTTGACATGTTTAAACTGAAGAGTCTCCTTCATGGAAGAACAAGTTAAGGCTTCATAGATCAGAGGAAACATGTGACTCTGCAGCTCCATGTAACACATTTCTCTTTGGTTTCATAATAATATCAGATTATTCAGTCACTCAGTTCTAGCTGATAAATGGACCCTGAGCACTTTGTGTTGTGTTTGTGTTGTCAGTCAGTGTCTGTAATTATTGTGTAACATCTAAACACGAGGATCAGTCTGTGAGTCTGACCTCACAAACAGCTGAACCTGAAGATGAGACAAACTCACTGATTCTGATATTGTGACAGAGACGACGCTGAATCCATCACTGTGAACAAACTTATTTACGCAAGCAAACAAAAACAGGAACTTCAAATCTCTGAGAGCTGACTGATGTCCTCTGAATGTTTAATAACACTAAATGAAGTCTGGCTCAGCAGGAGACTCAGACTCCAGAAATTCAGCTGTAAAAAACTCACATTTCAAACAGACTGCAATTCAGCAGGTTGATGGTACGGATCCTGACTCTTTGTTTTTTCATGTTTTCTGTAGATCAAAAATCCACCAACAGCAGCAACAAGAAGAAGAACAGCAGAAACTGGCAGACCAACTTTCAGTCCAACAGATCCAGCCTCCTTCCCTCCATCCTCCTTCCCTCCATCCTCTGTGTCTCCTCCTGTGTGACCTGCAGGTGAGAAACAGGTGTGAGGTGTCAGCTGTCAGGTAGGTGATGAGTGAAGAACAGAACAGAATCCATTTCCTCTTCAAACTGCTGTCAGACATTATCTACTGCACTCTGATCACATCACTCAGACCAGCTGCTTTCTACAAAGTCTCATCAACAACATCTTTAGAAACAAACATCAACAACCAGGAAGCAGCTTCACCTCTGATCACACACACACTCAACTCTACTCACTTACCTGGAGGATCAACATGAAGGTAGGTGGTGTTGATGGGCTTTGAACTGCCTCCACCACTGGGAATGACAACACACTCATATGTTCCAGTGTCATTAATCGTCACATTCTTCAGAATCAAAGACACGTCTCCATCCTTCATCTGTCTGTCCTGCAGACCCACCCGGTTCTTAAAAGATGGATGCTGACCATCTGGTTCAATTCGCTTATCCTTGTACAAAAGCACATATTCATCTCCCAGGTCAGCTCTGCTCCATTTTACAACACTGATGGGGTTATTATTTGGAGCTCGACATATCAGAGTGACGTCCTGTCCAGACTCAGCTGTGATGTTTTTCTGGTCTGAAAGAGGAAACAACACAGAGCAGATTGAAGTGAGATGCTGGAACTGACTGCAGGTCAGATTTGAAAGAAGCCCTCCCACTCTCAGCTTCATACAGCAAAGGGACTGTTACTCATATAACAACCTTCTCCTCAGCTGATCATTCACACACACACACCCACACCCACACACACACACACACACACACACACACACACACACACACACACACACACCACTGTTATCTCTGCCTCAGTGCTTTCTCAGATTTGCACTCTGACCAGCAACAACTCAGGGTTCAGTATCCTGAGGAGAAAGTTCTTGTCCAAGGAGACTTTAACATGCAGGCTACAGGAGCCAGTGATCGATCCACTGACCTTCAAACGGATAAATGATCCTCTATCTCGTGAGCTACGAATTAGGAATGGCCATGCACCACCCACAGAAAAGAGAAAGAGCTCTGAGATGGTTGCAGTGAATGTCAACAGTAGTAAAAATGTAATAAAATGTAATCTATTAGTCTCAAAGAAGTCATCCATTACAGGATTAAATGACTACAGGCCTGTCTCCCTGACATCTGTGGTCATGAAGTCCTTTGAGAGACTCGTGTTGAGACACCTGAAGGGCATCAAAGCCTCAGCTGGACACCCTGTAGTTTCCCTACTGGGCAAACAGGTCAGCTGAGGATGCATCAGTATGGGACTGCAGTAAATCCTGCATCACCTCGACCAACCTGGGACATGCGCCAGTATCCTGTATCCAACAAAGTCATCCCAGACATCCTCCAGCAGAAGCTCACCCAACTTACTGTGCCCACCTCCACCTGTCAGAGGACTACCAGCTTCCTCAAGATTCAAGATTCACATCAGGCACACAGACCATCAACAGTGGGCTTCACCAGAGGTGTGTTCTCTTGCCACTGGTCTTCTCTCTCTACACTAATGACTGCACCTCAGGAGAAGCATCTGTGAAACTCCTGAAGTTTGCAGATGACACCACTGTCACTGGTCTGACTGGGAACAATCGAGTTATCCTAAAAACAGTAGGTGGACCAGTTTCTTCCAGTCAAAGACTGTCAACGCTCCACCTTCCAGCCTTTCAACAACTGTGAATCACTTCAGATTACCAGGATCCACCTTTTCAGAGGAACTAGTCCTTACACATATAAACCATTTTTCATTAGTACCTAGTTGGATCAGCTCAACACTGTATGACTCAGCTCGACTCTTTTTCCATTACAATTGAGAACAGCTTAATAAACAATCATATGATCCTATGAGCAAGCACTGTGGTGACAGTGGGAAGGAAAAACTCCATTTTAACACAAAGAAACATCCAGCAGAGCCAGGCTCAGGGAGGGGAACGCATGTGCTGACCAAGGGGTGGAAGACAGGAATAATTGAGATATATGGACGGTTGGCACTTGGCCTACAATGAGCCAAGACAGCTGGGTCAGGAAGTTGCGTTTTTGAAGTAAAGGTTTACCAACTACCAGTTTGAAGGCCTGTGGCACGTAGCTGATTATTACAGACAGGTTGATCGTGTTTAAGATTGAAACATTAATTCATGGTAAAAGTCATTAACCAGGTACTAAAAAGTGCCCGTTATCAGGGACTACCACCCAATGGAAAACTAAAAACCACGCTGAGCCGACTACGGTAGGTAGAAATGGAAAAAAAGGCTAATAGGCTATTAAAGAGAAGGCCAAGCAGAGGTTGTTTTCCTGTGGTAACTCAGGAATTGCAGCGTCTCAAAGTAAAATGCAAAAGCGTTTCAAAAAGAAGAGATTAATGCGGCAGCAAATCATTCGTACACTTCCTGTATCGCTAAATTAGTTCACGGACATTCCCGTCAGAATGCGTCATAGAGCAATTTTAGTGGCTACAACTTAACACGCTGCACATATAAGATGGTTTCTCCCAGCAGATAGTTTATATTTCACTTTAATGTGCTGCGTGTAAAAGAATCAGTGAACACTGGCGCTTCCTGCTGTTTTTAAACCGAAACTCTGAACCAGGTAACGTGTCCAGCATCTGTTAACGAGCTGATCTAGAGACAGACACCTTCATGAAAACACTGGAGTTAAATTCAACATAACTCGTTAAGCCATTATTGAAAAAGATGCTCTAAGTTGTGGCATCTGAAGGCACCTTCAGATGCCACCGGGGATGCCAGTAACCGAGTCAGTCTTTCATCATATTTATCTCAGAATAAAGTACCGGCCAGTTTAAACAGCAGCTTTACAGCATGTTTGACTTTATAATAACTAAATTTAACCTGCACAGACGAAGGCAACCAGACAAGTCCAAAACGCAATATATATTTTGTCAGCCATCACAGTTGGGGTAACGGGAAACAAGGTTTGATCAAACGCTTCCGCATTATGTGTTGTGATGCGTTTCATTGCACTCGGAAGGCTGAGTAAGACCCTTGCCACTCACTCGCACTGTGAAGGTTTTACTACTTTGCAAGCTAGAGCCATTCATTGATGAGTAGCAGAGCGGTGCAATGCTAGCCTTGTTGCAGGTAAAACCATGACTGCAGGTTGTTCATGTTAGAGTTTGGTCAGTGGTCTGTGCACGGATTATTTAGCAAGTCTAAAATACACCACAGTGGGGAACAGATTCAAAAGATTTAGTTTTATTACAGGTACATTCCCCGCCTCCATCTTGGATTGTTAACTTGAGCTTCATGAAGCTGCTCTGACTTTCCCCGTTTGAAATACAGACTGAGGACGTGATCAATCTGAAAATTCCGACTGAGATCTGAGATCCATTTCTTCTTCGTCTAATTCGTAATGGTTTTTGGCCAATCAGCTTACAGTACCAATGGTACTTTAGCGTTACCTACTGGACTGACTGGAGAATAGCAGGAGGAAAATTGTACGGTAAAAAAACCAAAACGAAACAGAATTATATAAAAACAACTGAAATATAAAACTACCAGTCCCACCAAGAGGTTTGACCACACCATTTCATTTATTATATTTTCTTTATCTTTACTACTTTCTGCATTGTAGATACAAACAGACATCAAATATATGGAGCAAGAGACATGGAATTATGTGGCAAAGAACAAGAGAGAATAAAAACTCTAAATATGTTTTATATTTTATATTACACAGAGTAGCCACCTTTTGCTTTACTGACAGCACCATAAACCATTGGTCTTCTCTCAGTCAGCGAGCTTCATGATGTAGTCACCTGTAGTCACCTCCATCATTACTTTAAGAACTGAAGGACAGTCAGTCTGGAAAATTGCTAAAAGTTTGAATGTTTCCCCAAGTGCAGTTACAAAAAACATCAAGTGCTACGATGAAACTGGCTCACATGAGGACGGCACCAGGAAAGAAGACCAAGAGTCACCTCTGCTGCTGAGGATAAATTCATCTGAGTCACCAGCCTCAAAAATCACAAGTTAACAGCACCTCAGATCAGAGCCCAGATAAATGTCACATAGAGCTCCAGTAGCAGACACATCTCTGCGTCACTTCTTCAGAGAAGACTGGTGAATAAGGCCTTTATGTTTAAATAGCTGCTAAGAAACCACAACTAACGAAAAGCAACAAGCAGAAGAGATTTGTTTGGGCCAAGAAACTCAAGGAATGGACGTTAGACCAGTGAAAATCTGTACTTGGGTCTGATTTCCAATCAAGATGGTTTGGGATGAGATGTACTCCAGAGTGAAGGCAAAAGGGCCAAGAAGTACTCAGCATCTCTCAGCCTGCTCGTCATTAGAGGGCGCAATATCACTGCCCCCATAAAAATATTGAGAGGAAATAAATGGATCACAAAAAATTACAAAAATAAACACATATAACAAATAACTACAATTTGCTCATATAGCGCTCGTGGTTGCCTGCATGTGCCTGCCAGAATCCTGTTTGTGGCCAAACTCCATTAAAATAGGCACGTGTAAAATATCCTCCTGAGAACCACCCTATTCATTTATGTCCCCTATAATGGACATTTGTTTTTGGTCTATATCTTTTGGCTTATTTGAGCTACCGTACTAAGTCCCGATGTACTAAACAAGGGCCAATGTGGGCATTTCATTGAGGCATGAAGTCAGAAAAAGTTCAATGGAAAAATTCTTTTTTCTCTTGGTTGTCAGGAGTATTTGACACACTTGATCTCAAATTTGCTCATGCTATACAAACAAGTTTAAACTGGCTCAGACCACATGTACAAACCTGATGAAGACATGCCTGACTGAATATTACTGACATCGCTGTTACTATTATTATTTCCTTAAACATAATTCCTGCCAATCACTCAGACCAGCTGCTTTCTACAAAGTCTCGTCAACAACATCTTTAGAAACAAACATCAACAACCAGGAAGCAGCTTCACCTCTGATCACACACACACTCAACTCTACTCACTCACCTGGAGGATCAACATGTAGGTGGATGATGCTGATGATCGTCTGACCACTTGTTCCTGTCTGGATGAGTCGACACTCGTATGTTCCAGTATCATTAATCGTCACATTGTTCAGAATCAAAGACACGTCTCCATCCTTCATCTGTCTGTCCTGCAGATCCACCCGGTTCTTAAAAGATGGATGCTGGTCATCTCGAATAAACTGCTTGTCTCGGTACAAAAGAACATTTTCATCTCCAAGGTCAGCTCTGCTCCACTTTACAACACTGATGGGGTTTTAATTTGGAGCTCGACATGTCAGAATGACGTCCTGTCCAGACTCAGCTGTAATGATTTTCTGGTCTGAAAGAGGAAACAAGTGAGAGCAGAGAGGTTAAAAGTCAAAGTGCAACTGTTCACTTCAATATCAGCCAATCAGAGTGAGTACACATACACAGACATGCTGACAATAAGTGAACATAATGTGTGAGAGAAAGCAGCCTCTCATTATAAGACACTGTGAGTCTCTGCATGCTGCCTTTATGGAGCTACAGCTGTTTGTATACACTGAACAAAAAGCTTTGTAGCTGCGTACTGACTCCTGAAACTACAACACATCACACTGACACACACATTACACTTCTTTGTCTCTGTGCTGCAGTTCATTTAAACCCTCCCAGGCCCATGCTGCCATCACACAAGTATTGGAGTCATTATTACTAGTTACATTACTTCTGTTACCCTATCTGGTCTTTAAGTCTAATGTCATTAGTCATGTCTGGGCCCAAACTCTGCTGCAGGTGCCAGAGTCAAACTATAACTGCAGCATCACTGAGAGTTAAAAAACTGTCCAAATTCTTTCATCTTTAACCCTTTAAGACCTACCGTAGAACCAACTCCGCCAGAGCTCATCTTTATATTTCTACATGTTGTAGTGCCATTTTTGGGAGCATTTCAAGTTGCTATACATCAATACAACCATTATAGCCCAAACTTTAACAATATGTATGCATTTAGTGCCTAACTACACAAATTGCAAAAAAGTGAAAATTGTTTTTGTTTTTTTACATATATTTCTAGTTAGAGAAATTTATGAGGTTTATCCCTCAAACCTATAAATACAAAAAAGTTGCACAAAATAGTTTCCCACCACAGGAAATTTATTCTGAGTGTCGTCATAGTTTTATTTTTGAGATACACCAATTTTTATATATTGCAGGAAAATGAAAATAAATATTAAAATGCACATTTGCAAAAAAAAACAGCATGTGCATCAAAATAAACTATTTCCAGCAGAGTTCTAAGCATCCCAGAAATGACTCAGAAAAGCATAAAATCAAACATGAGTTTTAAATGCCGCAAACTCCTCTGCTCCTCTACTTGGACCGCTAGCGCTTGCCATAACTATCGCTTGACAGACTGACCATGTGCACCATACACATACTTTTTTTCCCTTCTTTTTCGAATCTTCGGATCACGTGCGTGCCGAACCGTGGAGTGGGATTGGTTCAGATTACGGATCAACCGTGATCCGTTGCACCACTGACCAATATTCTGAACAATGGAAAAGTCCAAGAAACTTGGAACTGTAGATTTATACAAGTTGGGAAGGTCTTTTGGAGACATTTTTAAACAACAGCCCATTCCAAGACCATCGGTTCAAACAATAATATGCAAGTTATTTGGATGTCTCAGTACTTTGCAAAGGTATGGAAGAAGGCCCAAACTGTTACCCTCAGACAACGGTAGGAAATTGGTTAGAATATTCAGAAATAATAATCCAGGAACCACCAAGGCTCAAGCCTTTCCATTAACTGGAAACATCTGGAACACCCATGTCAATGTCCACAATTAAGCCAATTTTATTTTGGTATGGACTGAGAGGGTACTGGAAAAAGGAAGAAGCCCCTGGTCCAAAATTGACAGTTTCAACATCGACTGAAATTTGCATAGGACTATATGGAAAAACCAAATGGTCAGACAAGACAAAGATTGAACTATAGAGCTAAGAAGAGAAGATGATCCCAACACATTCAACTAGACTTTTGTTGGAATGGATAAAGCGGGCTAACATTACGCTTCTGGAATGGCCTTTCTAAAGCTCCAGCCTTAACCCTACTGAAGACTTTTGCACTAGGATTTAAAACTAGGTCCATGCCAGCAGATGCACTGTAATATTTCTGCCATGCAGAGTGGTCAAATATCCATTCAGAATTATACCATATACGTGTTTTCAGCTACCAAAGCATCTGGTCAAAATGTACCTTGCTAATGGACATTTAACCAAATATTAGTGGGGTGTGTACCTATTTAAGCCTATAAAGTAGATACACTCTTGAACCTGTGTGGATTTGAGAAAATCCAAATCTCAAACTGCTACACTGAGTACTCAAGCCATTAAAGATGTACGCTGTATCATTCCACCCAAGTAAAAGAACAGTTCAAATAAATAATTAAAAGCCCAACTATGACTTGAGTCTTTTTTAGTTTATGCATACTTTCGACAACAACTGTATGTGGTGTCATTATTCATAAGCATGAATGTGGGTATGTTTCATCTACTCTATTTTAAAAGAGCAAAAATTATTTCCCCAACATTATAGCATGATCAGTAAGGAATGGTTAATTAATAACAAAGCTACACGCTTGCATACTTATATTTTAAAAGGTAAAATGGTAACTGATACTTAATCACAGTTAAGATTAAAATCCAGTCTCAAAATACATTTCAATGGACAAAAGTAATTTATAAGAGCAAGTTCTATGGAGTCAATGACCTCACCTCAGAGTCTTCAGTCTACAGTTTGGACTGTCCAGACCAGTTGATAGTAACGTCACTCCTGAATCATTCAGATGGTTGTTGCTCAGGTCCAGTACTGTCAAATGTGAGGGTTCGGACTTGAGAGCTGAAGCCACAACTTCAAAATGAGGGTCTAAGAGTCCACAGTTATGAAGTCTGTGAATACATATTAATGTAGTTTAATATTAAATTTATTACAGTGGGCTTTCTAATACCCGAATTGAGATGTTGGGCTAATATCTTAATACAACAAATGTAAAAATGCAACAATATAGATTAACTGTCATCTGCTGCCATTTATGAAAAAAAAAAAGTAATGAAAAAAGTAATTAATAATGAATCTTTTTTTAAATTGAATTATCTCACATGTTTGATGCTTAGAAGATGACCTGAAGGTAATTGGGTGCTAGTATAGAAAAGGGTATGGTACCAGCTAGATAAAGTTGGGCTTAATGAACAACTCAGATTCTGGAACCAGTCTACCGGAGAAGGGCTGGGCTCTGTTCCACTCTGAAGTTGCCCTGATTATAAGACAACTGGCTTATAATCATTTAGCAACTTGGCTAACTGATGCAGTGAATGAAAGGGAGAACACCAATTAGTGTGTCTTGACGCATGCTTAATCATCCGAATGAACAAAATCATTTTCAGTAGGAGAACCATTTCATCCCTCAGCCAAGGGACTTCTTCAGACGTTTCTCCCACTGACAATGTTAAATTCAAATGAATGAAATAAACTTTTTGAGATGATTCACTGGATTATTCAACGGATTAGTGTGGCCCAGATAGAAAAACAAGAGGCGCAGAGCTGTATTTATACACTCTGGGGGTGGTAATCTGCTACACTGTTATCTAAACAGTTCACTCTTGGAGAAACAAGAAACTTATATGATGGCCTTCATTTATAGAAACATAGATACGTGCATAACCATCCACTTTCAGTAACTGGAGCATATGTAATCACTATGTATAATAACTGCACAGTCACTTCTTTTGACAAAGATGGTGATCTAACTTACATAGCCTTTCTGCAGTTCCTCACTGCTGGGAACAGCCTCAGTCTTCCCTCCTCTGATGTGTTATACTTCCTCAAGTCTAACTCATCCAGAACCTGCTCTGACATCTGCAGCATGTAGGCCAGAGCGGAGCAGTGGATCTCAGATAGCTCCTTCTCTGATCTGTTATCTGACTTGAGGAACATTTGAATGTCCTGATGGACTGAGAGGTCATTAATTTCCATCAGACAGTGGAAAATGTTGATGCTTCTGTCAGGAGAGATTTCCTCACTACTCATTTTCTTCAGGTTGTCGATGATACTCTGGATGGATTTTGAACTGTTGTCCGTCTGACCCAGCAGGCCTCCTAAGAGTCTGTGATTGGAGTCCAGACAGAGGCCATGAAGGAAGCGAACAAACAGGTCCAGGTGGCCATTTTTAATTTGGAGGGATTTCTCCAAAACTCTGCCTAGGAAAACTTTCAGTGAACTCTTATCTTCACTGCTGTCATCGTCCCTTTCTTTTTCGAAGTAATCATCATTTGTTAATTTATCTTCATCATCCGTATCATCATAAACATCTCCATAATCATCTATATTATAATCATCATGACGATCGTCGTCATCGTCATCATCATCTATATTATAATCATGATGATCGTCGTCGTCGTCGTCGTCATCATCATCCATATTATAATCATGACGATCGTCGTCATCGTCATCATCATCATCATCATGACGATCGTAATCATCATCTCTATCATCGTCATAATCATCGTCATCATAATCATCGTCATCATCATCATCGTCATAATCATCATGACGATCTCGAACATCATCGTCATCATCATAATCTGATTCTTCGTGATTTTCATCTTCATCACTATCATATTTGTTATCACGTCCATTAGTATTTTTCTGCAAATTCTCACTGTTTTCTTTTCCTAGGAAGTCCTGCAGCACCTCTGTCTTCTTATTGGTGTAACAGTGGAACATGTAGACTGCAGCCAGAAACTCCTGGATGCTCAGATGAACAAAGCAGTAAACTGGTTTCTGGAAGATTCCAAACTCCTTTTTGAAGATCTCTGTACAAACTCCTGAGTACACTGAGGCCTCTGAAACATCCAGACCACACTGCTTCAAGTCTTCTTGGTAGAACATGATATTTCCTTTCTCCAGATGTTCAAATGCCAGCCTCCCCAGCTTCAGAAGAACTTCCCTGTCGGCCTCTGTCAGCACCTGTGGACTTGTCTCAACAAACAACTTCTCATGTCCCTCATGGTATTTGTTTTTCTTCCTCTTTGTCTGAACCAGCAGGAAGTGTGAGTACATGTCAGTCAGGGTCTTGGGCAGCTCTGCTCTCTCCTCTGTAGTCAACATGTGCTCCAGAACTGTAGCAGTGATCCAGCAGAAGACTGGGATTCTACACATGATGTGGAGGCTCCTGGATGTCTTCATGTGGGAGATGATTCTGCTGGACAGATCTTCATCACTGAATCTCCTCCTGAAGTACTCCTCCTTCTGGGCATCAGTGAAGCCTCGTACTTCTGTTACCCTGTCAACACATTTAGGAGGAATCTGATTGGCTGCTGCAGGTCGGGAAGTTATCCAGATAAGAGCAGAGGGAAGCAGATTTCCCTCGATGAGATTTGTCAGCAGCTCACTGACTGATGACTTCTGTGTGACATCAGACACAAGCTTCATGTTGGTGAAATCCAACAAAAATCTGCTTTCATCCAGGCCATCAAAGATGAACAAAAGATTAAACACAGTGAGCTTCTCTGCTGTGACGCTCTGTAATGTTGGATAGAAAACATGGATCAGCTCCAGAAGACTGTACTGCTCATCTCTGACCAAGTTCAGCTCCCTGAATGAAAGCACAACCACCGCACTGATGTGTTGGTTCTCCAAGCCTTCTGCCCAGTCCAGACTGAACTTCTGCACTGAGAAGGTTTTTCCAACACCAGCGAAGCCGTTTGTCAGAACCACTCTGATGGGTCTCTGTTTATCAGGCAAGGCTTTAAAGATGTCTTGGCACCTGATTGGAGTGTCATGGTGAGCATCCATTTTGGAAGCCGTCTCCAGCTGCCTCACCTCATGTTGGATATGAACCTCTTCACTCTGTCCCTCTGTTATGTAGAGGTCAGTGTATATCTTGTTGAGGAGAGTTTTAGTTCCCGTTTCATCAGTTCCTTCAATCACATGTTGACACCGTCTCTTCAGACTGATTTTATGTTCATCTGAAACCTCCTGTAAACCAACATTTGCTGAAAGATAGAAATGTGATACCGTCATCCTTTTCTGGAGCCATAACTCCTCTAAAATGACTTATTTTTTCTTTCCATAATTAAACAATTTTGTTAGAAAACATAAAATAAATACAATTTTCCTATCAGTCTCCAGGAGGTCTGCCAGTGTTTGTGTTACATGAAAACGCAGAAACAGCAGACTGAGCCTCAGCAGATAAGCTGTAGCTGCATGTCCAAACCAATCAGTGCCTCAGTTCCTTCATCACTACATTTTTGAAGACTGCATTGTTTAAGAAGCAGAAAATAGCCATCTGTGGTCACGGATTTCTGCTTTTAAAAACTACCAAAATCCTTCAGGAAAATATTCAGAATCTTGGAGTTAAACAGTGTAATAAATATGAAGTTTGACCAGGTACCAAAGCAAATCATTCTTACTGTACAAATAATGTAAATATGATGGTGTATCACGAAAGATTGATGTCAAACTGATCACTTGGCCCATATTACGTTACTTGTTCTTCAAGTGAATCAACAAATGGCGAAATGAAAAGCCGAACAACAACAATGCTGTTTCTATTTTTTATCACTTTCATCAAATTTAGGAGTACATATACACTAAGTTTATTGTTAATTAATAAGAAAACTGCAGACAATTCTATTCTGAGCTGAAGAAGCTTCTGATAGGTTTGTAGAGTCCATGTGAGTAAATTGGTGGCAGACCTGTGGATGCATATAAGGCAAAACACAGAGCCTGTTTCTTTGAAATGGGAAAATCAAGACCAGGAAAAGAATTGTGGAGCTCCATAAGTGTGGCTCAATTTGAATAAAATTTGGTGCCATTTGCAATTAAGAAATACAGATAGTTTCTCTCTTTACTCTTATGAGAGCCCTTCTCATAATATCAGGGGACTTCAATCATGCCTCATTGGACTCCACACTGCCCACCTTCACCCAGTATGTGACCTGCCCAACCAGAGACAATGAAACACTGGACTTACTGTATGCCAATGCAGAAGAGGCATACAGTTCATCACCTCTCCCTCCACTGGGCAGATCTGACCACAACCTGGTGCACCTTGTCCCTGTGTATGAGCCCTTAGTGCGCAGGGAGCCACCAGCCACCCGCACAGTACAGAGATGGTCGGAGGAGAGCGAGGAGGCTCTTAAGGATTGTTTTGAGTCGACTGTGTGGGAGGTGATCTGTGACGGCCTGTGGGGCCGTCAAATCAAAAGACAAAGAGGAGTTTAAAAGGGTGCAGAGAGAGTTGAGAGAACTGATAAGGAATGGGAAGGACAGCTACAGGCAAAAGATGGAGAACCAGCTTCAGCAAAACAACGTTGGTGAAGTCTGGAGAGGCCTCAGAACCATCTCAGGCCACAAACATCAGAACTCTCTGCCTGGGAGGGATGTGAGGCGGGCAAATGAACTGAATCATTTCTTCAACAGATTTCTTTCAGCCACGAGGCAGTCTGCAACATCGGCTGCAGACTCACCCATCCCCACTGCTGCTGTTCCACCTCAGACACTTCACACCTCCTCTATTCACCCTGCTCACTCCTCCCCACCCCCAACAACAGCATCCAATACACACTCAACACAAGGCTCCAGCCTGTCTCTCTCAACCACCCAGGTTAGGAGGGAACTGAGGAGGATTAATGGCAAGAAGGCAGCGGGCCCAGATGGCATCAGCTCGAGGGTCGTCAGGTCCTGCGCGGACCAACTGTGTGGGGTGATGGAGCACCTCTTCAACCTGAGCCTGAGGTTGGGAAGAGTCCCACAGCTCTGGAAAACCTCCTGTGTTGTACCAGTGCCAAAGACTTCACGCCCCAAGGACCTCAACAGCTACAGGCCGGTGGCTCTGACATCCCACCTGATGAAGACCCTGGAGCAGCTGGTCCTGGCTCAGCTTCGGCGCCTAACAAGCTCATCAATGGACCCACTTCAGTTTGCCTACCAGCCTGGCATTGGAGCGGATGATGCCGTCATTCACCTCCTACATCGTTCCCTCGCTCACCTGGAGACCGCTGGAAGCACTGTGAGAATCATATTCTTTGATTTCTCCAGTGCCTTCAACACCATTCTTCCCTCGGTTCTGAAGGACAAGCTGGAGAACTCTGGAGTGGACCATCACCTCACTACCTGGATTTTGGACTACCTCACCAACCGACCACAGTATGTGAGGACTCAGGGCTGTGTGTCGGACAGGGTCGTCTGCAGTACGGGGGCCCCACAGGGAACGGTTCTGGCTCCGTTCCTCTTCACCATCTACACTGCAGACTTCTCCCACAACTCCACCCAGTGCTTCCTGCAGAAGTTCTCTGATGACTCTGCAATGGTCAGCCTCATCACTGATGGGGACGACAAGGAGTACAGAGGACTGACTCAGGACTTTGTGGACTGGTGCCAGCTGAACTACCTCCAGGAAGAGACTGAACAGGCTGATCTGAAGGGCCAGCTCTGTTCTAGGATGCCCTCTGGACCCAGTGGAGGTGGTGAGTGACAGGAGAATGGTGGCTAAGCTGTCATTCCTGTTGGACAACATCTCCCACCCCATGCAGCAGACTGTGACAGCACTGAGCAGCTCCTTCAGTGGGAGACTGCGGCACCCACGGTGTGGGACGGAGAGATTTCGCAGGTCTTTCCTCCCCACTGCTGTCAGACTCCACAACAAAGACTTTAACTGATCAAACACACACATCCACACATGTGCAATAACACTAAGTGCAATAATCTTTTCTGGCATCGTATTTTTACTCAGTTGTATACAGCATTTGTATTCTATTTTTATCTTATTGTATATTTTATTCTACTGTATATAGTATTTTATTTTATTCTATTCTGTACGGTTGTGTACTGTATATATTCTTATTGTATTCTAATTTTTGCCTCATAACTTTTGCACTGTCCACTTCCTGCTGTGACAAAACAAATTTCCCACGTGTGGGACTAATAAAGGTTATCTTATCTTATCTTACTCTTAAAGTTAACAAATATGTTTTTTATATTTATCAATCTAAAAAAAATAAACATTTAGTCTGATTTGATGTTACAGTTAAAAAAAGTCTTTTGATCTGAAGAGTTTGTAAATATCTGGTTTCAACTGTATATTTGATGATTGTCAGCACAAAGAGGGAGCGAGAGGAACAGAGAGGGAACAAGAGCAGGTGAGACACACATGTTAGTCAAATGGTTGTTTACCAAAAGTATCACCGTATCATAGGTACTCATGTATCTCGTACCAAGTGTTTCTTTTTAGGTTTTTTACTTTTCAAATTCTATATTTATTAAGTTCTGCAGGCTTGTTTGCACAACAAGGCTAAATAATTATATAAACTTTTCAGAATCTAAATAGTGGACTTTGGTAGAATTAAACAATAAGTGTAGTGCAGGTCTATGATGATTTTTAGTGCTACTATCATCTAGTTCTGATTCTGGTTGGGATTTGGTTTAGTCCTAAGTAGTCCTGACTTTGAACTGTTGTAGTTTTGTTTTAATTCCGGATCAGTTCTGGGTCTGGTTGAATTGGGGTTTAGTCCTCGTGTCTTGATACAGCCCTGATTTTGTTCTGCCTTGCTGCTTAATTAAAAAACTATTTTTTTTAATTAAGCAGCAAACACGGGGAGAACATGCAAACTCCACATAGAAAGACCCTGGCCTGATGGTGGAATTGAACTCGGGACCTCCTTGCTGTGCGCTAACATTGCTAACCACCATATCACTGTGCTGCTGTGGAGAAATGTTAATATTTCCATCAGGTTTTTAGAAATGAGTCCATCAGCAGACAAATGTTCAGTCTTACTTTGTACACAGCTGCTCTGATTAGCTGTCTGTAGTCCAGCTCTGGTTCTGGATCTTTTTCCACACTGAGGACAAGAGGAGTCTTCTGATGAAGCCAACTGGTCCCAGTATGCGGAGATGCACTGTCTGCAGAACCAATGTCCACAACTGGTAGAGACTGGATCCTTCAGGACGTCCTGACACACAGCACAGCAGGACAGCTGCTCCTCCTCACATACACCACTCCTTTTACTCTTTCTGTGAACACATTTTTTTATTAGTAAAACTATTTGCTCACTGTTTTTGAAAAAACAAACCATCCAGATTTGATATTATAATGCATTTCTAACAGTCTTTAACTTTTACTTTAACTAACACTTGCCTTTATTCTCACAGCATGGTGAGCTTTAGATGTAAATAAAATTAAAGAATTTTCTCATGGAAACAATATTCAAAACTTCAGATATTCAGCCTGAATTGGTTTAATAAAACATAAAAACATTATCCTGGCTTCTCCCTCTGACACAATTTTCACACACAAACACAGTGGGAAGAAAATAAAATTGTATGTCTGGCATAAACAAATTACAAATCAAATTCTTGTGCAGGATAAGAACATCGTTATGATCCAGAATCATGTCTGCTGTTTTTTTTTTTGGTCTCCTCCCATCAGAGGAGTAGACCAAGTTGTGTGGTTTGTATTGCAAGCCACCATTTTTTTTTTGCAAATAGCTAATTGTGAATATTACATTGTATATAATTGAGCGCCACAACAGTGAAAAGCTTTTTTTTGTTGAACTTTTTTCTCCTTATTGGTTAATGGCTTTGTTTAGAGATTTGTCTCCTGTTTGTTTTTATGTCTGGTTAGGTAACACTAGGCAATATTAGAGACTTTTGTTACTTGTTTTTCTCACTACTGACCCTGATAAACTGCTGAATGGCCTTTTGATTTGCTGTGTTGCTGCCCTTTTCTTGGGTGTGGTTGGAGTTGGGAGTTGTGCATCATGTTATGTCCAGGTTACCCCTAGGATGGGAACTTAACATTAATGAGGCACATTCCCCGAAAAAGATGACTCATTCTAACACTCTTTCACTGAGGTTTTTTGTGGGAAAGAGAAAAGAGAAAGAGGCAAAGCTGTCAATTTATTGGTCAATCTACTGATCAATTTCCAACGCCAACCTGTGGCCACAAAGCTGAAGGTAGGGACAGAAAGAAGAAGCTTGCAGAAGCATCGCCCAAAAAAGATGAATGCCCTATGGTGTTTCACAGTCTAGCCTTATGCCCCCTTTCCACTATCACCTACTTGGCTCAACTTCTTGACTCTACTCCACTGTGCTATGATCGTTTTCCATAACAACAACATGTGGGTGGGCTTATTATAGCAATGCAGCCCAAAAGTCCCATGATGTTCTTTGTATGTGACACAAACCTAAGACAACAATGGAGGACATTGAGGTGATGGTATACCTGGTGTTAACTGATGGTAAATGTCTGCACCACGTCATTGCACTACAGTGTTGGTTTGTGTGTAACCATTTTCCTTGTTGCTGGGTTTAAAAAAAAAACTCAAAACAAAAAAAAATTTGTAGGTTTGCTTGTTGTAAAAGAATCACTCACATGACATCAGGTTCTTACTTTGTGTCTGAAGATCCAAGTTCATTACTGAAGTATGGAGCTTCTTCTTTGGACCAGTCACTCTTCATAGACAAACAGCTGGAAACCTGATATGCTTTTCTCTGACCTCTGCAAACGAGATATTTTTATTCATTTCACTTCAAAAACCAATTCATTACCTATTATGGAAGGTGTCTCTGTGAGTAAATATCAATGACTATTTAGGGATGGCTGGATGTTTCACAAGGCTAAAAACATAAGATTTTTCCTCAAAGTTAGATGGACAGGCTAGAGTTCATGGAACAGAAGAGCAGCAGGTAGTGCTGGTACTGCAGTCAAGTTGTTTCTTTTCCTCTGAACTCTTTCTCTGGTGAATAAAAACAGAATTATCTTTGCAAATTTCATCTACTTAATAAAACTGTGAATCACAATGCAGTCAGACATCAGTGGAACACATCATAGATGTTAAGCAATCTAAGCAGTATAGACTGCATATTTCCTGGTGGTGGTGCTCTGACTTGGTGTTGCCAATACACAGCAGAGATGTGAGTAGCTTATCTGTATGTTTCATTTAATTAAAAACTCTTGGAAGACATCTTATTCCATAACGTAATCTTGTGCTTTATTCAAAGACCAAACTCAATTGAATCACTTCTAATGATATCTTAGTCTTAGCTTAGCTCATAGTCAACTCACTAGCAGCATGGCCTCTTCACATTCCTGCTCTGTGTGTAAAATGCTTGGTTATTCCTCAGCTTCTTTTAGTTAATACTGGTAGTTCTAATAAATGTAGCCCTTTTTCCAGCTCCTGAGGCCAGGACCAATGACTTGGAGACCCAGCTCAGAACCTTTGAAAAACCTGGGTAAAGGTGAGAAGGGAACATAGGGGCCAGAGTAGGAGACACTAAGAAACCCTCAAAGTGCTAGTTAAGAGTAAATTGTAGATCAGGTAAAATGATTACATCAGGAGTAATGACATCCTGTTACTTCAACTGAAGGTCACTAAAATCAATATTGAATGGGTGTTTAACAATGCCGGACTAGTTTTCTCTGGTCCCCTTCCCAGTTGGATCAGGTGTGACACATTTAGTCGCATGCTCTCCTTAAATTGCTGGTGGTCTAAGTGGTGTCCAAAAAAACAATGTGAGCTTTGTAGATAATTGGGAAACTTTCTAGGGAAAGCCTCGTCTTGTTAGGAGAGACGGCATCCAGAGATAATTCGAAGCCAGCTGAGAGACAAACTCATGAAACGAAGAGGGAAGTCTGGGCTTGGTTATATCCTGCTATAACCAGGTTTCTGTGAGGTGGAATGTGGTGCCAGTGTGTGGGATAGTGCCGGTGTGTATGGCTTGCCAGAAGTCACTGTTTGTTTGCCGTTTCTCAAACCTGTCACTCAAAATGTCAAACCTCTGGTTTACAATTGTTAAACTCTCTGTCATGGTCCTGGGTCGAGCGACCCAGTGTTTGAGTTTTATGTATCTTTTGTATTCATTTGTGCCCTAGCTTAGTTCACCTAGTTAATTTCTAGATTGCTGTTTAGTTTTGTTCCTTAGTTGTTTATGTCATCTCCCCCTGTACTAAGTCTCCCTGGTTCATGCGTCATGTCTGCGTGGTTATGTTTAGTCCATGTCATGTCTAATCTCCATGTTTCCTGTTTTACTTTGAAAGTCTGTATTCAATGTCAGTGTATTCAGTTTCACCTCTCCTGTCCTGTCGTTAGGTTCATGTCTGTCAGCTGTGCTCCCATGTGTGGCCACTTCCCCTGATCATCCCTCATGTGTATTTAGTCTCTGTGTTTCATGTAGTCTGTGTCGCATCGTCTGTGTTCCCACCCTCCATGTCCTCACGGCCAGTCTGTACAATCATCGTCATGGTTTTCTGAGTCTCCTTAGTTTATCAGTATCTGTTTCCCAGTTTAGTTTAGGTTCAGTTTAGTCACAGTGTTTCTGCTTTGTGTTGAGACCTGTCATCAACCACAATAAAGGCTCGCTTTCAGTTTATTCCGGTCTACTCTCTTGTGTTCGCACCTGGGTCCACCACACACACCACCGCACGGTCTGTCCCCTCAGATCGTGACACTCTCCTGTAGCTTCGTCTTCCCGCCAGAGTGAAGTGCATTGAAGCCTTTGCCCCAATTTTATACAGTGGTCAATAATAATAATAATAATAAAGTACTATCTGCTCAAATCCAGCTAAATGCAGTCAAACTGACTGGGGGGCAGAGCATTAATAAAAAAGGGGGAAACCCCAGCATCTGGTGATGTCCATGAGTTCAAGACTTCAGGCTGTCATTGTTGAAAACTATTTGCTGGCAAAGTATTAGAAATCAACATTTTATTTTCAGTTATTTAATTTGTCCAATTACTTTAGAGCCCCTGAAATGAAGGGATTATGTTAGAAAAATTCCTTCATTTCTCATATTTTCATGCAATCTTTTCGTTAAATCCAATCATATCTATATTCTCTCTTCGTCTCTGCTGCGTTTGACCAGTTTGAATCTTGATTCATTCAAATTAGGCCTATTTCCAGGCTTGCTTTTCTTTCTCCTGGAGAAATTTGTTTAAAGTCAAATGATGTCCTTGAGGTTTAAGTCTGGTTTTAAGTCTCTTCGTAGAACAGAATCTGCCCCACTGACAGTTCTTATGACAACCTCCTGGCTACAGATTCAGGGGTGGGATCTTAGTTCTCTTAGACTAAACAGCTGCTTTTGAATCAGCTGTTTCACAATCAATGAATCATAATATTCTAATATCACTATGTCGGGATTCATGCCACTACTTTGGAGGGGTTCAGATCATACCTGTCTCTGAGAACTTTTTGAGTTCATCTTTAAGATAAGGCCTCCTCCCGGTGGGACATGCCTGGAACACCTCACCCAGGAGGCGCCCAGGGAGCATCCTTGTCAGATGCCCGAACCACCTCAGCTGGCTCCTTTCGATGTGGAGCAGCAGCAGCTCTACTCTGAGCCCCTCCCCAATGGCCGAACCTCTCACCCTATCTCTAAGGGAGAGGCCAGCCACCCTTCGGAGGAAGCTCAATTCCGCTGCTTGTATCCACGATCTACTACCCAGTCACTCAGATCAGCTGACTAACTGCTCTTGGATGTGTCATGGCATTGCCATACTGGGTTCAGGATTGTGGAATTCATTGCCATTTGAGATTGCCGCTTCACTAGCAGAGTGAAGCTGACCCCCCACCCACTTGAAACGTAAAGGCAAATAGGCGGAGCGGTTAGTGCTACGTTTGTGCAGATTTGTGCAGGTAAAATTAGCGTTTGTGCTGCTACGGTTTTTGAGATATTAAACATTATTTTATAGGTCATTCAAAGGTCACCATCCCCCCAGACTGCTCCAAAACAAACCAAAATGGTCTACTTTTTTAGTGCTACGTTTGTGCTGATTTGTGCAGGTAAAATTAGCGTTTGTGCTGCTATGATTTGAGATATTCTGTTATGGTTTACTGCTGAAAAATGTCTTTTTCAAATGACCTTTCACTTTGTGTGTTCACTTGTTCAATAAAGTTCTGTTAAAAAAACCCGCTTGTTGTATTTAATCAGCTAAATTTGTAATGAGTGTATTTTGTTTTAAACTTCAATTTCTTTACTTCAATCACTTTTTGTTCATAAAACCACGATGCAAATGCTTGAGTATTTATTTTTTTTAGAGTGGATTAAAAAAACTTTATTGAAAACTACATTTGAACATTTTACACTCCCATGAACACTTTTTGAGAAACGAACAAGCTAGCAGTCTTTTGCATCAAATACACATTTTCTGGCAGAAAAAACTATTTTTTGGCATTACTGTGTCTGAAGGATTCTTAGAACAGCGTTCATCTGATTTCTGAACAAGGTAAGCTTACATTTAAAATACTGAGGTTTTAGTTACTGAGTTAATACATGATATAGCTAACTGTCTGGATCAAAAGGATTTTTTTTCAATGTTAAACATTTTCAAAAATGTCCAAGAAAAAAGTTTCTAATGCACTTTAAAACATGTAGCACACTGGACTAAAGTGGTGTACAGTACATGGGTTAAATACTCAGACTCAATTGAATAAACTCACAAATTCAATAGCTCCATCTTAAAAACAATAATTCCACAAAATATGAAAGTGTAGATTGGTGGAGAACTTGGGGGAGGGGTTGCTCCTGGCTGTATATATAGTTCAGAAATCACATTTTGCTCCATCATAATCAGTGTGTTGTTTTTTTTAGATGCCTCGAAAGCCATCTGTAGACAAGGTTTCCATTTTTGCAGTTCTTTGCAATTCAAAAGAGGCCATAGTCCAAAATGGCAAAATAGCCACTCCAGCTGCATCAGTCTGGAAAGAGCTGAGTCAGCAGCTAGAAGACAAGATGTCAGCAAAGGCCCTGTACACTTTTGTGAAGCTAAATAGACACAACATCTGGTCAGCTTTGGAAATCAGTGATCAGGAAAGTAATAGTGAAGGAGAGTTAGATTCACATTGCATTTCTCCTGGACAAGAAAACTGTCAAGCTTTTGAACTAGAAGTCCCTTTTGAGGACTGGGTTAAATTTATTCCTGAAAAGGTTGAATACAATGACAAGTTTTCTCCTACCCAAAAAAGGGAATACACAATTTTGAAACCTGGCACTTGGACTCATATCATCAACGATCTTATATGGAAGAAGATCAAAAATACATGTACACTTGTGTTCCGTAGAGCAAAGGTCCATCCAACTGTCAACAATAATTATCTGGACATCAGAGGCGACTGTAAGGAGTGTCATGGCCAGTTAGAAATGTCATGTGACAGACAGCCAGCAATTAATAGTCCAATGGTGCTCCAGTGTTTCATGAGAAATACAGATTTCTCCCTGCACACTGGCCACTCCAAGCGGTTCATGTCTGGAAACCTGCGTGAACAGATCGCTAAAGAGCTGTGTGAGGGCAGAATGGAACCAGCTGTATGGAGGTCAGCGAGGGCAGCAGATCTGATGGATGTTGGAGATCCTGAGCCAAGCCACCTTCCAAATTTGGCCACTCTGCGAAAAGCCAAACAAGAGAGAAAGGACTTGGAATTAGGAGATAAGGACCCCATTGCATCTCTGCAATTGTTAAAATATAGTGTTCCTCACAGTGGTAGCATCCGAGATATTGGACTGGACAGGTTTTTCTGTCACTACTGGAGTCAAACACAGATGCATGTTTATAAGACATTGTCAAAAAAATCTCCCCCAACTGTGTGTTTTGATGCAACCAGTTCAGTTGTGAAAAAACTGCTGAGACCAAATGGCAAATCTGGCCATATCTTCCTTTATCAAGGTATTCTGAAAGAAAACAATTGCCCCAGTGTCCCAGTGGTGCAAATGCTGTCAGAGAAACATGATGTTAATGCCATCGCAAACTGGTTGACAGAATGGATTCGTGCAGGTGCACCTGTGCCAAAGGAAGCTGTGAGTGACTTTTCTCTGGCAATTCTGGGAGCTCTGGTCAAGGCTTTCACTCCTCATCCTGATCTGAAGTCCTACCTTAATGAATGCTTTCATGTCCTTCTTGGAACCCAGTCTGCCAAACTCCCCCCTTGTTATATCAGGGTTGATGTTGCGCACTGCATCAAGATGATATGCCAGTGGGACTGCCTGAAGAAGAAAACACATCGTGTTAAAGATTTCTTTGTCAGGTCATTAGCAAAACTTCTTCAGTCTCAATGTTTGGACCATGCAAAACAGCTCCTACATGCTATCACTGTTGTGGCCCTCAGTGAGGCAGAAGGTGATGACAGTTCTGGAGCCCCACTTCCTTCAGAAAGGTGCAAGAAATACTTGAAAGCCCAAATTGCTCAAGACTCCATCATCATTCCAGATGAACAGACGGAGGAAAGTGAGAGAGTGGATTCAGTGGATGAGATCCAGACTGACCTACGACAGTGGGTAACAGAAATATGTGAGGAGAGCAGGTCACTTGCTGCAGCAAACGGGGATAGAGATAATATTCACTTTCTCCCTGAGATTATTCCTCATATAATAATACTGGCAAGTTACTTGCCACTCTGGACAGGAATAATGGTCCCTCTCTTCCAAAGCACCAGCATCACAGCAAGTTTAGCCACTGTTGAAGCTGAGTTCAAAAACATAAAACATGGCCTTTTCAAACATGACAACTTGCCTCTTCGAGTCGATCGCTTCATTGCTCGTCATCTTTCATTCATCGAGGGAAATATGCGGATTTGTTCTGCAAAAGAAAAGGTCAAAGATGAGGCAACAGTGGGACCACTGAAAGTCACAGATGCCAATTCTGGATCCATGACAACTCACAATGCAGAAGACAAAATAAAAATGGATGCTCACCCGTTTGTGGGATCTGATGCTGCCACAAACATTCTTCCGGCTGATGGGGATGCAGTTGAGAACTGGAGGGGCCTAGCTGTTCCACCCAAAAAAAGGAAGAGGACTTCCTACCTCTCTTCATGTACCGAATGGCTCCATGCAGATGAAACCTTTGGGGCCAAAAGAGTGAAAGTGGGATTATTAAAAAATGGAAACCTCCATCAGCCTATTAGATTAGGGGGAATCGACAATCTCTGTGCTCAATACCTGTGCATTTGATGCATTTTTTCAGTGCTTATGTTATGCCTTCTGTGACAGCTCCACATTTCAAAATGCTGTTCTGAAAGACAGTGAAAACCCAGTCCTGCAGCTGGTGAAAGCCATTGCCACAGATGGTGTGACCCAACAAACCTACAGGAGGAGAGCAGAGCTGCTTAGTGTAATGTTTGAAGCTGTCTCGTTGAGGTCTGCTGCGATCCAAATCGATGCTCAGTGCAATATCTCCGCTGTAATTGCTAAGACAATGAGGAACATCTCAAGTGTTTATTTTACCAAACACTGCTCCTCACAGCACTGCTACCTCAGCAAAGGGATGACAAGGGAAGTGCCATTTGTTTCTCCTGCCATCTCTGTCCTCAAAGAGTCTGGTATGGCTCATCTTGGCACGGCTGTGGAAGCAGGACTTGGCCTACCTGAGTCTACCTGCCTCAGGCCACTGTCCAATCCATCTCTGTGTCCATCAGAATTTCAAAACAGAAGACAGCACCACAGGAAATGAGCTCTGTGCAGGGACAGTTACTCACAGCTACAACATTGGAGATATCGTGTGGATTGATACTGACCTTGCAAACCAAACAGAATTTCCACTGAATGAATTTCCCTCCAACCTGGTTCTCCAAGGAAAGTCGTTCACTTTGAGGGCATTAATTGCTTTCCACGGAAAGATGACCACTGATGGTTTGGGGCATTACACTGCATACTGCAGGAGAGCTCCATGTGTGTGGGAGTGCTATGATGACCTGGGAAATGGAGTGACAGGAGCATCTGAAAAGAAAAAAATACAACCCCATGCTGTGTTATACACAGTATAATGAGTGCTGCCTGCATTTTTCTGTTTTATTTGGTTCATTACAGTTACATGTGTTCAAATGGCTAGTGTGTGTTATCAGTAAGTTCAGTTTTGCACATAAAGTTAAAGTTCTAAATTAAAAATCTTTTAACACTCTTTTCTTTGTCAGTCTGATGCATATTTGCTTTTACACACCCAG
The DNA here is from genome assembly GCF_963969265.1 of Rhamphochromis sp. 'chilingali'. NCBI lineage: Eukaryota > Metazoa > Chordata > Actinopteri > Cichliformes > Cichlidae > Rhamphochromis > Rhamphochromis sp. 'chilingali'. Next base: position 60,657,146 of record NC_137929.1, on the reverse strand, counting down.
TCACCTTCACCCGTAGCCTTGAAAGTACCCGTTCCGTTTTTCTGTCAATAATTTTTCTGTTAAAGGGTTCTGTTAAAACTGTTAACAGAACCCTTTCTTGTTGTCTTTATAATAAAAAAATGACTTACTTGGTCTTACAAGAGCCACAGTGGAGGGGCCGGAGAGCCACATGTTGCTTTAGAGCCGCAGGTTGAAGATCCCTCGCCTAGGTGCTGTGGAATATTCAGTTTTCTACACGTAGGTAACAACCTATCAAAGCAAACACTTCATTTTTTCTGAGACAGCTACATTAATAATAATGAACATATATAATTCAAAACAAAATCATAGAGGCCAACTGGGTATGTAAAAAATAATAATAATTTAGGTATACGTGAATCACTTCACATGAAACTCAGTTTTGCCACAGAAAAAATAAAAACTTTAGCCTACCTTGTGTACATTTCTGCACTAGTAACAAAAGAAATATCGACCTTTCCGCTGAATAAATTGTGTTACTAAAGTGTAAACTAATAAAAGTTAATATGCAGCAAGCCTAGAAAAAGTGCAAAACTCCACAGCTGCTGAAACTCACTGCCACAGACACTGGTGTTATACAGTGTAGGCCGTAATAATTAAAATCATTATATCTCAGATACTGTAGCAGCACAAACGCTAATTTTACCTGCACAAATCAGCACAAACGTAGCACTAAAAAAGTAGACCATTTTGGTTTGTTTTGGAGCAGTCTGGGGGGATGGTGACCTTTGAATGACCTATAAAATAATGTTTAATATCTCAAAAACCGTAGCAGCACAAACGCTAATTTTACCTGCACAAATCTGCACAAACGTAGCACTAACCGCTCCGCCTATTTGCCTTTACGTTTCAAGTGGGTGGGGGGTCAGCTAGAACGCGCTGGTTACGAGCCGGTGTTCCAGATCTACTGGCGTTTAGATCAACTGGCGTTGGTCGAACAGATGTGTGGCAGTCTTGCGTTTCAGGAGCTGCTACCGACAAACCAGCAAAAAAAACGCCAAATGTGTCATCTGTGACACTTGTGAGGTTGTCTCAAACACACTCCGTCAGTCTTGATGCTGTTGAACAACAAAATGTTTAAAAATGTGGCGAGTTTACCTGGTGATATCCTCATGCGCGACGCGATCGCGAAAACAGCAAACAAGTAATACCACGCCGATGTTGTTCACAGGACACAAAGAGTAAACGATCGGGAGACTCTTGTCGTCGTTATCGTTCCCCTCGCACGGTTTGTTTCTCCGAATTCAGCGTTTTTGCTTCACAACTACAGCGAGCTGTTTACTTTGTGCACTAACATGGACTCGAGTCAACCAGCGCCACCTCTGGCCAAGTGCCACAGCCTACAGCCAGATCAACCTGTGACACACATCTGCACCACGTTTGAATTCGTGTCATGCACATTTGTACCTTTCAATTGTGTCTGTTTGTGCGTCATGTAAATAAACCTTTGAAATGAATGAAATGATATCATGTATTTATTATCAGCCTACATTTGTACAAAATTCCAAATTATATACACAAAGTCATAGAAATCACCACTCCAATTGGTCATCATGATTTTAATATTCTCTTTTTCCATAACAATGAAATACGCCTTGGACAAATATGACACATCAATATTTCATTAGTGTTGTCACATCACATCCTGTAAGCATCGTCTGTCTGTGTCTTTTCCCTGAAAATGAATATTTCCAGCCAATATAGGCAATCCATCAACATGGCTGGAGTTATATACAGTCTGTATAAGTGTGGTTAATCTAATGAACATTTGTAAGGAGACGGCAGTTACTGTGAATTCACAGCAGTTACACAGTGATTAGTAATAAACAGCCAGTGAGAGTGAGTGGATATGACTGTTCCCACCACTAACACATGACCATAGCCCACTACTAGATTAACTTGTGACACATCTGCACCTGCTGCTATGATCACATTGAGTAGAGGCTGAGTGGCTGCACTTACCCCTGGTACATCCAAATCTGCCCACAAACATGTTGAAAGATGCAATCCCAGCAATGTGGATTGTCAACACTAAAAACAATCAGTAAGCAAAGACAACAGGGATCAATTCTTTCTGTTTATTTAGCACCCACAACATTTGTAGTTGCCTTCTGCACAGGGGAAGTCCACACACACCGTGTGGTACCACTTTCCACAGAAGGTGCAATCTGCAAGATTGAATGAGATTGTCAGAGTCATTGTCTGACTGTTTATTACTAATCACTGTGTAACTGCTGTACATTCACAGTAACTGCCATCTCCTTATAAATGTTTATTAGATTGACCACACTTATGCAGACTGTATATCACAACCAACTCTAACATGTTTGTTTGCAGAGGGCAGACACAGACAGACTACGCTAACGACATGTGATGTTACAACACTGGTGAAATATTAGTGTGTTCACGACATTTTTCGTATGGGCAAAAGTATTGATATCAGGATGGTGATTCTTATGTGTATGTCATTTGGCATTTTGTACAAATGTAGGCTGATAATAAATACATGATATCATTTCATTCATTTCAAAGGTTTATTTGCATGACGCACAAACAGACACAATTGAAAGGTACAAATGTGCATGACACGAATTCAAACGTGGTGCAGATGTGTGTCACAGGTTGATCTGGCTGTAGGCTGTGGCACTTGGCCAGAGGTGGCGCTGGTTGACTCGACTCCATGTTAGTGCACAAAGTAAACAGCTCGCTTTAGTTGTGAAGCAAAAACGCTGAATTCGGAGAAATAAACCGTGCGAGTGGAACGATAACGACGACAAGAGTCTCCCGATCGTTTACTCTTGCTGTCCTGTGAACAACATCGGCGTGGTGTTACTTGTTTGCTGTTTTCACGATCGCGTCGCGCATGAGGATATCACCAGGTAAACTCGCCACATTTTTAAACATTTTGTTGTTCAACAGCATCAAGACTGACGGAGTGTGTTTGAGACAACCTCACACATGTCACAGATGACACATTTGGCGTTTTTTTGCTGGTTTGTCGGTAGCAGCTCCTGAAACGCAAGACTGCCAAACATCTGTTCAACCAACGCCAGTTGATCTAAACGCCAGTAGATCTGGAACACCGGGAACGAGCTCACAAAGAGCACGCGCATGTGTTGCGGTCCGGAGCTGTAGGAGAAACACAAGTTAACTCAGGGACACAGACTGATGCGACAAAACCAGTAAGTAGGTGTACAGCGTACACTGTAGTGTATAGCACACAGGAGTATTAGCTTATTACGTACACGTTGGTAAGCTGTCTTGTTGCAACTGACGAACTGAAACAAACGAGCGTGCTGTGTGTGCAACAGCGCGACAAACATTACCTGTCCTTTTATTAACTGCACATGTAGTGCTGGTCATAGCTGCTGGCTACCTGTGTAAGGCTGTCATGGGTCTGTAGCTCTGTCACCGTTTTACGGAACATATTTAGTTTTAAAGTATTTAGAACATATTTAGTTTTAAAGTAAGTTTCCGGGCTTTTCCTGCCTTTCTGGGGGGATTATATTTCACTAAAAAACGATCTAATATTCATGTCCACATAATAATTATTATAATTATAATATATTAAAAAACACACACTGTATTTTAAAGAACATACATTAAGAAGCAGATTATATTAGATTTATATTTTAAATAAGACAAAATTTGGATTTTACAGCAGTAAAATGATTGTATCTCTACAGTTTAAACATGTAATAAGCTTTGCCCTGCACAGAGTGGATAGTGAAACAAATGGAATCATCATAAATACATTATTTCATATTTATTACTTCCCCCTCATTGCTTTATTATTGTAGCTCTAGTAATAAATAATAATGTAAGGATTCTGGATCAGCACAGTGATGCCCATAGTATATACAGTATTCTGAAGAAGGTCTAAAATGTCACTGTGTGCGCGTGCATGTGTGTGTTTTATGTATATAGATTTTTTTTTAATTATTACTCATGATATAACATTGTCCAGACATGCCTGGTAAGGACATGAGGAGGAATTAGAGCTGTGTGAGGCTACTAAAGGCAGGGCTATAACATTTTTCTGTCATCATTTTATTATAGATTAAGTGCAGGAGTTGTTAGGTGTGGACAATTAGATTATAGTTTATTGCAATAGCAAGTTGTGCCTTGATCTCAGATAGACAGCAAGTGGAGAGTGATATATGAAATGATGGGATGGAAGGAAGAAGAGAAGCAAAGAGTGATTCACAGGCAGAGCCTAAATTATTTCTCACAGTCTTTTGTGTCCTTATGGTTCCAAGTGCTGTCACCAATCTTTGCATTTTGTTATTATCTCATGACACTTGTTTAATCAGCTACCATCTCTCCTATGGGCTTTTTAATGTCTACAGTCTCAGATCAACACAGCCCTGCCCTTCCCATATTAGATTCTTGATGAATGTGTGTTGTTGTTATTCAACCTGGTTCAATGTGCCCCTTTTTTAACTTTGAGCACCCGCCCCTTTAAACCTCTCTGCACGGCCCTGTTCAGGTAACAGGAAGCAGCACAGGTGTGAGAAAGGGCGCCGAGTGTAACCATGGAAACGGCTCCTGATGGCTCGAGCCGCTAGTTTCATTTTAGCTGATCTACCCATCTGTGTCACTTCCGGTCTCTTTCACTTGTTCTGTCAGTTTCACCTGTGCTGGAGTAGTTTCACCTTTGACCCTTAATATGACCCTAGTACCTGCGAAGTGTACAAGAATTTGAACCACTCTCAGAGAGACGCTTCGAGACGGCCGACCTTTGACCCAATGACACTTCCTCCTTTCACAGTTAAATAGGGGTTTGCTCTGAAACTGCAGCTGCAGTCACGATGTGTACGTTTAATGACGTTCACAGCACGATGGCGATGAAGAGCAGATGGTCTGATGAGCACGGAGTGCCGCTGCTCGCTCTCTGTCAGGGGTTAAATGTGTTTGTTCCAGCTGAGAAACATCAGGCTCAGGCGTCTGCACCGGTGATCAACACTGAGGTCAGAGCCTCCATTGGCTCAGTGAAGTTTGTCACACTTGCTGATTTTGACTGAACACACAAACACGTGACACTGAGCATTTCATCAGATTTTAATAAGCAACAAGCTGCAGTGAAGCTGCTCTCAGAGTAAAGCAGCCTGTAAGCATGACAGCATGTGTTCACCATAAACGTGCTGACATTTGTGTGACACAGTTAAGATCATAGTAACTGTTTACATGAGTTCATGTGTGCAGTGCTGAGGAAAGAATGAGCTGCGTGACTCTGCAGAGATCAGTGATCTCGTCAGTATTTCTGGATTACATGTCTCAAGGATTTCCTGCTGCTGCAGACGCACCTGCTGCTGCAGACGCACCTGCAGCTGCAGACGCACCTGCAGCCTGCTCCACATAGCAGTCGTTGTGAAACAGCTGACCTTTAACTTGGTTGTGTTTTTCAAGAAAGGCTTGAAGCTGTGACAGGGTGTACTTGTCCTCAATCTTGTTCTCAGTGTTTTTAGCTGTGGCACCTCCACTCTTACAAGATGTCTTGTCACAGTAGCAGTAGGCGACCCACATGTAGTCAGGGATGTTGACACCTGGCTGGTTATTTCTTTTGATCCAGTTATCTTTTGATGGAATCGCACCGACCAGAACGTAGACGGAGTGCTCTTTGGCCAAAGCTTTGAGTTTATCCTCATGATCTTTCCACTTCCCTTGGTTCAGGTTTTGTTGTTGGGGAACTATATTAGTCAGGGTCATAGTGGCTTTGGAAGCATCACCTGTGGAAAATGATGTAGAGACAGAAGAAAGATGTGATTGGTGGGTGGATGAGAGCGTAGCAGGTTATGAAGTGCTGTGTAGAATACATTTCCCTCATAAACAGAACGTAATTATTTTTAAAGGTCTTGTGTTTGAAGTCTTCTTCTTTCCTGTGTTCTCTGGTTCATGTTCCTGGGACCGTGTTCTGTCTCCCACATGTGAGAACACGCGTGTACATCTTACTGTGCATGAGACACACGACAAACCCCTCAGAACAGCTCGACCTCTCTTACCTTTATGATGTGAGCTGGGATTCAGGTGACCGTGATTGTATCCTTTAGGAAGTTGTTTGTAGTCGTCATCTGTTGCCTGCATCTTTCCTATTTCATCAAGGTTTAGTGTAGGATGTTTGTGTATCAGTGAATCCTGTGTCATCATCTCCTTTTCAAACTCCTGTTTTACCAGCTAAAGGTAGAAGATCGACATGAAGTGATGTAAACATGTTATAGATCAGCTGATCTACATACACACAGTACTTTGTTTACATTAAAACGACCCACTCTGGTGTATTACTGGAATATTAAACACAGAAAGTACTGCCATCACTTTTTACAGTCTTCATTGAAATGTAAATGTGTGATGAAGCTTTAGCATCTGTCAGGAAGTCTGGGATCAGCTGTCTGTGGAAGAAACCTGAGTGGGTCTCATTTACAAAACTGTCGTATACCTGAGGCTCCACCATCCATCTGTGGTCGGAGCTTTTGCCGTCCTCAACTATGTAAGCCGAGTAGACGGGAATGCGGTTGGTGGTGTCGTACAGGGTGGCAAAGTAGTAGCTGGTGGTTCACAGAGTCAATTAAAAAGATTGAATCTTAAAAGTAAAGTTCACAATAGCAACAGCTCTGCAGTTTAACAGAATAAATAAATACTTTTATTTAATATGATCATTACCAGTTATTAAAGTTCTGGCAGATGTGGACGTGATTGGAAGTCCACTCTGGCACATGCCCCTTGTAAAAGTATTTCATGCAGTCCTACACAACAGAGCAGCAGAAACCAGGTTTAAACACACACAGAAACCATCTTATCATATTTATGAACACACTGACACACAAACCTTAAAGTTTTCCACAAAGTGTGCGTTGACGGGAAAGACGAGGAGGAGGAAGCACACGGTCACCGAGCTCTGCATGCTGGATAAGTCTGAGATCCTCTATGTGAGTAACACCTAACACAAGAAGAAATTAGCTTTTTGAACAGCATAGTAAAATAATAATGTGTCGCTGCATGTTTCAGCTCACCTGTGCTGCATGTTGCTCTCCGCAAGAACTGCTGCTTTTTATGTGTAACCTCATATCACCTTCTCTTTGTTCTTTTTTTATTTTCCTATCTGTGACAGTTTGTGCTGTAAAAATGAGAATGTACCATATCAGGTGGCTGCATGTGTGCCGTACCTAAAGTAGACCTGGTTTTATTAGGAAAAGTAAGAGTTAAATATTAGCTATACTTATCGCCTCATGGTCAACGGTCCAAATACTGAAGATACTTCACTTCCTTGTCTGTTCGTTTTAACCTGTTGGCAGAGAGGGAACCCCAAATGATTGGAACATGAATTTCAAGAATATAAAATGTGATCCGAGAAATAATACTGATACTGTAATCCTTTAACTGGTAATAAACCCACCAGTTTGTGTTCTTCCACATGGCTGCCCACACAAACATTTACATTAGACAGCTTCCTGTGATAAACAGCTACACGTTTCACTAATGTGTCACTGAAGACAACACTCACACGCTCCAGAGGCACAAAGAGAGTGCAGAGCTTTGTAAGTCATCGTGCTCAGTGTTCCTACAGCAAACGTGGGTTTGCAGCTGTGCCCATCTTCAACAAAGAGATTAATCATCTCATTTTAGAGCAGCACTACACTCTGATTATTTAGTTTTCAGTGTTTGGAAACCACAATAATATGGCTTTTATATTATTATAATGACTTTATGTTAGCAAGATGTTAACTGGAAGTAACCAGAAAAAAAACAGTGTGTTTATTAAATGTTTTCGACTGTAGAATGAAAAGCATGACTTTTATAACTTACGTACCTTCCCCCTTTTTCTTTTTTTTACTGTCCTCATGTTATCTCTACTCATAGTAAAACATTGGCTATGAAGAAGAATTTGGCTAAAAACGAGATAAAAACTAGAGTCTGCTTCCAAATGTAAATTACATGCAACCTGATAATTCACAACATTAAGAATTAAGTTAAAGAACATATAACAAACTAGTCTTTTTTAATATAGTGTATCTATCCATCTTCTTCCACTTATCCAAGTCTTGGTCACACTGGAGTCTATCACAGCTGCCATGTGGTGAGAGGTGTGGGTTTGCCTCAGCTACAGGTTTTATAATGGCCTCGTGTACCAGTCCTTCCGTCACACACAGAGACACAGAGATAACAATGTTTGCCTTTTCTGCAGCTATGGGACATGTATGGCCAGAGGCGGAGCCAGACATTTGAAACACCCGGGGCTTAGCCCTAAAGGGTAGTATGCATGTGGGATTTTTTTTTTTTTTTTTGGGGGGGGGGGGGTTTAGAAATGACTGAAAGATTAATAGGCTCTGTTTTGAGTTTGTTCAAAAAAGAATGACTTCATATAGGGAAAAATATATATCAAATGTGCAGGACACCTTAAACTAGTTTTTTAATTAAGCAGCAAGGCAGAACAAAATCGGGGTTGCATCAAGACACGAGGACTGAACCCCAATTCAACCAGACCCAGAACTGATCCAGAATTAAAACAGGACTACAACAGTTCAAAATCAGGACTACTGAGGACTTAACCAAGACAGAACCAGAATCAGAACTAGATGATAGTAGCACTAAAAATCATCATAGACCTGCACCTACACTTATTTATTTAATTCTACCAAAGTACAATATTTAGATTGAGAAAAGTTTATATAATTATTTAGCCTTGTTGTGTAAACAAGCCTGCAGAACTTAATAAATATAGAATTTGAAAAATAACAAACCTAAAAAGAAACACTAGGTACGAGATACATGAGGACCTATGATACGGTGATACTTTTGGTAAACAACCATTTGACTAACATGTGTGTCTCACCTGCTCTTTTTCTTCTGTCCTCATTCTCCTCTCTCTCCCTCTCTGTTCCTCTCTCTCTCTTTGTGCTGACAATCATCAAATATACAGATATTTACAAACTCTTCAGATAAAAACACAAACACTTTTTAATTGTAATATCAAATCAGACTAAATGGTTGTTTTTTTTTTAGATTGATAAATATAAAAAACATATTTGTTAACTTTAAGAGTAAAGAGAGAAACTATCTGTATTTCTTAATTGCAAATGGCACCAAATTGTATTCAAACTTGAGCCACACTTATGGAGCTCCACAGTTCTTTTCCTGGTGTTTTGGTTGACATCTCTTGATTTTCCCATGTCACAGAAACAGGCTCTGTGTTTTGCCTTATATGCATCCACAGCTGTGCCACCTGTTTACTCACATGGACTCTACTAACCTATCAGAAGCTTCTTCAGCTCAGAATGGAATCGTCTGGAGTTTTCTTATTAATTAACAATAAACTTAGTGTACATGTACTCCTAAATGTGATGAAAGTGATAAAAATAGATAGCTCTGTCTCTCTTTATTCTGACATTAACTAATTCAAAATATATTTCAATATTTATCTAAAACAAAAATTTACTCTAAATTGATGTTGTACAGTAAAAATGTTTTATGTTTTCTCCATAAAGTGTAAATATCTGGTTACAAATGTGAACATCCTGCTGTGTACTGAAATCCCTCTTGTTTTGCATAGAAATATACTGAACAACATACAAAGCATAATATATAAAATAACATTTACCTGAGTTTTTTCTTTGAAAGAACCCTCTAATGTCCATTCTTATATTTCAGTACATAACTGAAACCGATTTAGTCGGGGAGGGTAAGAACTGAAAATATGAAATAAACACACGTAAGCTAAGACTCTCTAAAAAAATAGCATTTGTTCGGCTTTTCATTTCGCCATTTGTTGATTCACTTGAACAGCAAGTAACGTAATATTGGTCAAGTGATCAGTTTGATATCAATCTTTCGTGATGCACCGTCATATTTACATTATTTGTACGGTACGAATGATTTGCTTTGGTACCTGGTCAAACTTAAGCTCTCCTTAGTATGGCTGGCTCCGTTTCTCCAACAGCGCACTTACTTCTGGCAGCAGCTGCCCCGCCCCCTCGCTCAGTTGCTTAGTGCCTGAGCTCGGATCATACCAATATTAGGGGGGATTCACGCACAGTCGTAAATTCCCACAGTGTGCACTATGTGCTTCGAATATTGTGTGTACTTTTTGTTTTATACAGTTGTCAGCCAGGCATCTAACTATGAAAAAATTGCACTCCAAAATACCCCGGGCTTCTGAAAAAACAACCCGGGCTTAAGCCCAGTAAGCCACCCCCACGCTCCGCCCCTGTGTATGGTATCACTCTTGGCTGGAAGCACTGCTTAAACAATGGAAAAAAAACACAAACTTTGTCCAAAAACCTCTCATGTTCAGCTGGTTTTTTGTAAAAAGATAACAATGTTAGCCTTTTCTGCAGCTATGGGACATATATGGTATCACTCTTCGGTGGAAGCAGTGCTTAAACAATGGAAAACATTTACATTAGACAGCTTCCTGTGATAAACAGCTACACGTTTCACTAATGTGTCACTGAAGACAACACTCACACGCTCCAGAGGCACAAAGAGAGTGCAGAGCTTTGTAAGTCATCGTGCTCAGTGTTCCTACAGCAAACGTGGGTTTGCAGCTGTGCCCATCTTCAACAAAGAGATTAATCATCTCATTTTAGAGCAGCACTACACTCTGATTATTTAGTTTTCAGTGTTTGGAAACCACAATAATATGGCTTTTATATTATTATAATGACTTTATGTTAGCAAGATGTTAACTGGAAGTAACCAGAAAAAAAACAGTGTGTTTATTAAATGTTTTCGACTGTAGAATGAAAAGCATGACTTTTATAACTTACGTACCTTCCCCCTTTTTCTTTTTTTTACTGTCCTCATGTTATCTCTACTCATAGTAAAACATTGGCTATGAAGAAGAATTTGGCTAAAAACGAGATAAAAACTAGAGTCTGCTTCCAAATGTAAATTACATGCAACCTGATAATTCACAACATTAAGAATTAAGTTAAAGAACATATAACAAACTAGTCTTTTTTAATATAGTGTATCTATCCATCTTCTTCCACTTATCCAAGTCTTGGTCACACTGGAGTCTATCACAGCTGCCATGTGGTGAGAGGTGTGGGTTTGCCTCAGCTACAGGTTTTATAATGGCCTCGTGTACCAGTCCTTCCGTCACACACAGAGACACAGAGATAACAATGTTTGCCTTTTCTGCAGCTATGGGACATGTATGGCCAGAGGCGGAGCCAGACATTTGAAACACCCGGGGCTTAGCCCTAAAGGGTAGTATGCATGTGGGATTTTTTTTTTTTTTTTTGGGGGGGGGGGGGTTTAGAAATGACTGAAAGATTAATAGGCTCTGTTTTGAGTTTGTTCAAAAAAGAATGACTTCATATAGGGAAAAATATATATCAAATGTGCAGGACACCTTAAACTAGTTTTTTAATTAAGCAGCAAGGCAGAACAAAATCGGGGTTGCATCAAGACACGAGGACTGAACCCCAATTCAACCAGACCCAGAACTGATCCAGAATTAAAACAGGACTACAACAGTTCAAAATCAGGACTACTGAGGACTTAACCAAGACAGAACCAGAATCAGAACTAGATGATAGTAGCACTAAAAATCATCATAGACCTGCACCTACACTTATTTATTTAATTCTACCAAAGTACAATATTTAGATTGAGAAAAGTTTATATAATTATTTAGCCTTGTTGTGTAAACAAGCCTGCAGAACTTAATAAATATAGAATTTGAAAAATAACAAACCTAAAAAGAAACACTAGGTACGAGATACATGAGGACCTATGATACGGTGATACTTTTGGTAAACAACCATTTGACTAACATGTGTGTCTCACCTGCTCTTTTTCTTCTGTCCTCATTCTCCTCTCTCTCCCTCTCTGTTCCTCTCTCTCTCTTTGTGCTGACAATCATCAAATATACAGATATTTACAAACTCTTCAGATAAAAACACAAACACTTTTTAATTGTAATATCAAATCAGACTAAATGGTTGTTTTTTTTTTAGATTGATAAATATAAAAAACATATTTGTTAACTTTAAGAGTAAAGAGAGAAACTATCTGTATTTCTTAATTGCAAATGGCACCAAATTGTATTCAAAATTGAGCCACACTTATGGAGCTCCACAGTTCTTTTCCTGGTGTTTTGGTTGACATCTCTTGATTTTCCCATGTCACAGAAACAGGCTCTGTGTTTTGCCTTATATGCATCCACAGCTGTGCCACCTGTTTACTCACATGGACTCTACTAACCTATCAGAAGCTTCTTCAGCTCAGAATGGAATCGTCTGGAGTTTTCTTATTAATTAACAATAAACTTAGTGTACATGTACTCCTAAATGTGATGAAAGTGATAAAAATAGATAGCTCTGTCTCTCTTTATTCTGACATTAACTAATTCAAAATATATTTCAATATTTATCTAAAACAAAAATTTACTCTAAATTGATGTTGTACAGTAAAAATGTTTTATGTTTTCTCCCTAAAGTGTAAATATCTGGTTACAAATGTGAATATCCTGCTGTGTACTGAAATCCCTCTTGTTTTGCATAGAAATATACTGAACAACATACAAAGCATAATATATAAAATAACATTTACCTGAGTTTTTTCTTTGAAAGAACCCTCTAATGTCCATTCTTATATTTCAGTACATAACTGAAACCGATTTAGTCGGGGAGGGTAAGAACTGAAAATATGAAATAAACACACAAGCTAAGACTCTCTAAAAAAAAATAGCATTTGTTCGGCTTTTCATTTCGCCATTTGTTGATTCACTTGAACAGCAAGTAACGTAATATTGGTCAAGTGATCAGTTTGATATCAATCTTTCGTGATGCACCGTCATATTTACATTATTTGTACGGTACGAATGATTTGCTTTGGTACCTGGTCAAACTTAAGCTCTCCTTAGTATGGCTGGCTCCGTTTCTCCAACAGCGCACTTACTTCTGGCAGCAGCTGCCCCGCCCCCTCGCTCAGTTGCTTAGTGCCTGAGCTCGGATCATACCAATATTAGGGGGGATTCACGCACAGTCGTAAATTCCCACAGTGTGCACTATGTGCTTCGAATATTGTGTGTACTTTTTGTTTTATACAGTTGTCAGCCAGGCATCTAACTATGAAAAAATTGCACTCCAAAATACCCCGGGCTTCTGAAAAAACAACCCGGGCTTAAGCCCAGTAAGCCACCCCCACGCTCCGCCCCTGTGTATGGTATCACTCTTGGCTGGAAGCACTGCTTAAACAATGGAAAAAAAACACAAACTTTGTCCAAAAACCTCTCATGTTCAGCTGGTTTTTTGTAAAAAGATAACAATGTTAGCCTTTTCTGCAGCTATGGGACATATATGGTATCACTCTTCGGTGGAAGCAGTGCTTAAACAATGGAAAACATTTACATTAGACAGCTTCCTGTGATAAACAGCTACACGTTTCACTAATGTGTCACTGAAGACAACACTCACACGCTCCAGAGGCACAAAGAGAGTGCAGAGCTTTGTAAGTCATCGTGCTCAGTGTTCCTACAGCAAACGTGGGTTTGCAGCTGTGCCCATCTTCAACAAAGAGATTAATCATCTCATTTTAGAGCAGCACTACACTCTGATTATTTAGTTTTCAGTGTTTGGAAACCACAATAATATGGCTTTTATATTATTATAATGACTTTATGTTAGCAAGATGTTAACTGGAAGTAACCAGAAAAAAAACAGTGTGTTTATTAAATGTTTTCGACTGTAGAATGAAAAGCATGACTTTTATAACTTACGTACCTTCCCCCTTTTTCTTTTTTTTACTGTCCTCATGTTATCTCTACTCATAGTAAAACATTGGCTATGAAGAAGAATTTGGCTAAAAACGAGATAAAAACTAGAGTCTGCTTCCAAATGTAAATTACATGCAACCTGATAATTCACAACATTAAGAATTAAGTTAAAGAACATATAACAAACTAGTCTTTTTTAATATAGTGTATCTATCCATCTTCTTCCACTTATCCAAGTCTTGGTCACACTGGAGTCTATCACAGCTGCCATGTGGTGAGAGGTGTGGGTTTGCCTCAGCTACAGGTTTTATAATGGCCTCGTGTACCAGTCCTTCCGTCACACACAGAGACACAGAGATAACAATGTTTGCCTTTTCTGCAGCTATGGGACATGTATGGCCAGAGGCGGAGCCAGACATTTGAAACACCCGGGGCTTAGCCCTAAAGGGTAGTATGCATGTGGGATTTTTTTTTTTTTTTTGGGGGGGGGGTTTAGAAATGACTGAAAGATTAATAGGCTCTGTTTTGAGTTTGTTCAAAAAAGAATGACTTCATATAGGGAAAAATATATATCAAATGTGCAGGACACCTTAAACTAGTTTTTTAATTAAGCAGCAAGGCAGAACAAAATCGGGGTTGCATCAAGACACGAGGACTGAACCCCAATTCAACCAGACCCAGAACTGATCCAGAATTAAAACAGGACTACAACAGTTCAAAATCAGGACTACTGAGGACTTAACCAAGACAGAACCAGAATCAGAACTAGATGATAGTAGCACTAAAAATCATCATAGACCTGCACCTACACTTATTTATTTAATTCTACCAAAGTACAATATTTAGATTGAGAAAAGTTTATATAATTATTTAGCCTTGTTGTGCAAACAAGCCTGCAGAACTTAATAAATATAGAATTTGAAAAATAACAAACCTAAAAAGAAACACTAGGTACGAGATACATGAGTACCTATGATACGGTGATACTTTTGGTAAACAACCATTTGACTAACATGTGTGTCTCACCTGCTCTTTTTCTTCTGTCCTCATTCTCCTCTCTCTCCCTCTCTGTTCCTCTCTCTCTCTTTGTGCTGACAATCATCAAATATACAGATATTTACAAACTCTTCAGATCAAAACACAAACACTTTTTAATTGTAACATCAAATCAGACTAAATGTTTGTTTTTTTAGATTGATAAATATAAAAAACATATTTGTTAACTTTAAGAGTAAAGAGAGAAATTGTCTGTATTTCTTAATTGCAAATGGCACCAAATTGTATTCAAAATTGAGCCACACTTATGGAGCTCCACAGTTCTGTTCCTGGTGTTTTGGTTGACATCTCTTGATTTTCCCATGTCACAGAAACAGGCTCTGTGTTTTGCCTTATATGCATCCACAGCTGTGCCACCTGTTTACTCACATGGACTCTACTAACCTATCAGAAGCTTCTTCAGCTCAGAATGGAATCGTCTGGAGTTTTCTTATTAATTAACAATAAACTTAGTGTACATGTACTCCTAAATTTGATGAAAGTGATAAAAAATAGACAGCTCTGTCTCTCTTTATTGTGACATTTAACTAATTCAAAATATATTTCAATATTTATCTAAAACAAAAGTTTACTCTAAATTGATCTTGTACAGTAAAAATGTTTTATGTTTTCTCCATAAAGTGTATGTAAATATCTGGTTACAAATGTGAACATCCTGCTGTGTACTGAAATCCCTCTTGTTTTGCATAGAAATATACTGAACAACATACAAAGCATAATATATAAAATAACATTTACCTGAGTTTTTTCTTTGAAAGAACCCTCTAATGTCCATTCTTATATTTCAGTACATAACTGAAACCGATTTAGTCGGGGAGGGTAAGAACTGAAAATATGAAATAAACACACGTAAGCTAAGACTCTCTAAAAAAAATAGCATTTGTTCGGCTTTTCATTTCGCCATTTGTTGATTCACTTGAACAGCAAGTAACGTAATATTGGTCAAGTGATCAGTTTGATATCAATCTTTCGTGATGCACCGTCATATTTACATTATTTGTACGGTACGAATGATTTGCTTTGGTACCTGCTCAAACTTAAGCTCTCCTTAATATGGCTGGCTCCGTTTCTCCAACAGCGCACTTACTTCTGGCAGCAGCTGCCCCGCCCCCTCGCTCAGTTGCTTAGTGCCTGAGCTCGGATCATACCAATATTAGGGGGGATTCACGCACAGTCGTAAATTCCCACAGTGTGCACTATGTGCTTCGAATATTTTGTGTACTTTTTGTTTTATACAGTTGTCAGCCAGGCATCTAACTATGAAAAAATTACACTCCAAAATACCCCGGGCTTCTGACAAAACAACCCGGGCTTAAGCCCAGTAAGCCACCCCCACGCTCCGCCCCTGTGTATGGTATCACTCTTGGCTGGAAGCACTGCTTAAACAATGGAAAAAAAACACAAACTTTGTCCAAAAACCTCTCATGTTCAGCTGGTTTTTTGTAAAAAGATAACAATGTTAGCCTTTTCTGCAGCTATGGGACATATATGGTATCACTCTTCGGTGGAAGCAGTGCTTAAACAATGGAAAAAACACAAACTTTGTTCAAAAACCTCTCATGTTCAGCTGGTTTTTTGTAAAAAGATAACAATGTTAGCCTTTTCTGCAGCTATGGGGCATGTATGGTATCATTCTTGGCTGGAAGCAGTGCTTAAACAATGGAAAAAAACACAAACTTTGTCCAAAAACCTTTCATGTTTAACTGTTTCCCTCTTTTTCCTTGGTCATTTTAGCCTTTTTGGCCAGGGTGAAGGGAGTATCTGCCATCAAACAAGAAGACAGCCGCATGTAGCTATGATGATGTTTGCTAGTTCACCTTACATGCATTAATGTAATAACGTGGTTAGCCTACTCAACGTAAATTACACACGAACAACATTAAGCTACTCACGCAGAGAAGAACGGCTGCTGCTGCATCATCATCCATCATCATTTCTGCTACACTGGCAGGGCTAGGGGCCAGGACTCTCCTCTTCGTGTTTTTGGGGGATGTTGCTAACTCCGGGTCCGATAACAGGCAACCCACCCGCAGTAGATGTGCTCGGTGTGAGGTCTCGAAACAAGCTATCAAATACAGCGCATTTCTGGGCTTTTAAAAAAAACGCTATGCGTCGCCAGGTGTTTCATCAGATTTGAGGTGTTACCTCCTTTGACAGTATCACAGTATCAGCTTAAAGCACTTGTTGCAGGCTGCTGAGTTTGCATATTTTGCTGTGAAGTACAGCCAGACTTTTGACCGCTTTGCCTTGGGCATTTTTAATCTGTAGCTCTGCTCTAAAAGAACGTACGTACCTGGCCCCGCCTACTATCCTTGGAAACGTAAAATGATTGGCTAGAATCTAAAGTGTATCACAGCTCAGGAAAAAAAAAAAGCACCGAAATGTGCGCTGCTTTTTGGTCTGGTTACTACTATGGGCTCAAAATGTGGTCATAAATATTTTGTACTTGTAAAAAAGATTTGTATGTGTAAAAAGATTTATCCAACCCAAGCCGACACTAGACACACATATTTATATAATGATAGAGACACAGGCTTTGTCCTCGACAAAGACTTCTGGATAAAACAAACACATGTTAGTAAGATTTAACATGTAACATAAAAACGTCCAAAAAGACTTGCTGTATTTGACCCTACCACAGACATACACTGGTGGTCTACAGCTATATAAATGGTCTCCTTCCAGTCATGTACCACACTTACAAACCAAAATAATCACTCAGAAATAATGTTTTTTTTGTCTTGTTTTTTGGTTTTTATTATGTTCATCAAAGTCAGAATTATGCATACAGGGTCTTTATCATTGCATGGACTTAGAGCTCCTGTTTAATCCTAATGTCTCCTGTACATTACAGTCTGAAAGGTTTTTATTAACTGAACTTTTTTTTTGGTGCGTTTTCCTGTTCTGATAGTCATAATTCCAGCTGCTAGGGTTTAGTGTACAAAAGAATTTGATGTGGATTAGAGGAAGAGTACAGAGGACAAAGGTGGGATCAAGAATCCAACACAGCAGTAAAGGACAGAAACAACATTCGGGCAGCTTAAAAGAAGACACAATATAAAAAAGCTTAGCAGTGGTGAGAAAATTAAAGGGACATACTAGCAGGAATACTGCAGCGCTTTATGAACTTATGAGCTACAAATTGTGTGGAGTACAGATAAGAAAATGAATGGAGTCAGGAAACAGCAGCAGGATCGTGTATTGGGTCAAGGAGCTACTGTAAGTGCAGAGGAGTGCCTGCCACTCACAGGAGTTGCTATAGCAACCGGCCCTCACAGCTGTTCATCTGCAGTTCATGCTACAACCACATCCTGATGGCACACTTAAAATTTCTTCAGAAAGTTTCGCTGTCTAGTTATTTTTGAACATTGTATGAAAGCCAACAGCACTCACAATTTAATATTTATTGTCCTCTTTTGATGGAATAGAATAAATATTGTAAAATGAATGATTTCCTGTTTCTCTTTGAGTTGTCAGTAATGTGACAGTAACTCAGAATGGACGTAATCTTAATGACAAATACATGTTCAGACTTTCAGAGGACAGAACGAGACTGAAAGGTGACTCAGTGAAGTCAGGTGACAGCAGAACATTTCATTGCACTAACACGATGATCAGAGTGTTTGCTGAGGAAATACATTGATCCTTTAATAGTTTCTACATGAAATATATTCAAAAACAAACATATGGTCCACTCTATATGTGACAGAGGCAGAAATTTCTCTGTGTGCATGTGGAGAAATCTGCTGTTAAATCAGAACATGAGCAGGTTTCAGGTGGCATTAAAACATGAAAACAACAATGCACTCACTCAGAGGTCAGAGGTCATGCGCAGTAACTAAACTGACACCAATTGGAGAAAAACAGCTGGCAGCAAAGGCAGGGAGGTGTCCTTTCCAGCTAAACAGAAGAGGAATAAAAAGATAATGAAGGTTAGTTTGAATCACTCATAATTCATTCAATACAGTGGTGTGCTGACAGATCCAGGATCAGTCTAAATCATCAGCAATTTGATCCACATATGAATTGAAGTGTATTTGTGAAAATGTTGGACTGTTTCCTCATCAGTGTCAATGTTAATTTGGGTTGAACCCAGGACTGTATAGGCGTTGGCTGAATAGCAGTGGTGTTCACCTTGGGGTGTCGGTCAGAACACACAGGACGCACAGATAAAGGTTATACCGTCTTTACTGTGATTCCTCAGCTTAACAGCACAGTACAGCAACACAGTAATGCAACCGCAGGCTTACAGAGTGGTGAGGGGTGTGGGTGTGTGTGGTCTGTGAACAGAACATATACAGAATACTGAATGTAATAAACATCTAAGTCATGAATTATGATGCATTAGCGTTCTTCGAATCTAACCAGAACTACAAATGGGAATTCCTATATGAACATCTACATGCACGAGTTTCATACACTACTCCCAAACCCTTACAGTACATGACATTGATTGCCAATACACCCAACAACAATATATCACAAACACCAAATCGTTTAGCTTACAGCTAGCAGGTATGTAGCATAACAGGTAGCATTAGTAGCATGAACTAGCCACATAGCGAACAGGTCGATACACATTGCACTTCTACATCCACTAAATGTCTAATTGGCATAAAAGACTAAAACTGTCCTTTTCAGGCATGGCTCCACGTCTACTCACAGTTCTTTAGCGACGCACACAACTCACACCGTGTGTAGACATCCCCTGCAGAGTCAGTCTGCCAGGCGGCTCTTGCTATGTGTTAGCTCCAACTCTGATCACTGGAACATGTGCTCAATAGTGCAAATGTGCTCTCTCGCCACAAGGGCCCCCACCCCACACAGCTGACAGCCTTTCCAACAGTCTAGTATGTGTATGAGAGTTATGTAATGTCCATGTGTGCATGCTGACTGTGCTGGTCTGACCCCCCTCCTCCTTTCAGGGAGGGGCCTGCTGGAGTCCGATGGTTGAGACCAGGTCTGAGGACGTGTAAGTGTGTTTTTAATGTGATTCATTAAAACAAAGCAGCACACATTCAACCATCTTCAAACTGTCACATCACTCATTCACATCTCTGGTGTCAGGAGTCATCATCAAAGTGTCAATCAATGAACAGGTGATGGATCAATAACTGCAGCTGGATTGTGTTTGTTCTCTCCATCAGATTCCTGTCAACTCACAATCGACACAAACACAGTACACACAAACCTCCAACTGTCTGACAACAACAGGAAGGTGACACGTGTGGAGGAGGTTCAGTCATATCCTGATCATCCAGATAGATTTGATGTTCTTCCTCAGCTGCTGTGTACAAATGGTCTGACTGGCCACTGTTACTGGGAGGTCGAGTGGAGAGGAAGGGTTGATATTTCAGTGAGTTACAGAGGAATCAGAAGGAAAGGAAACAGTACTGACTGTATGTTTGGATTTAATGATCAGTCCTGGAGTCTGTGCTGCTCTGATGATGGTCCTCCAATTGCCAAACACAATCTCATGGAAGCTTCCATCATCTCCTCCTCCTCCGTCTCTAACAGAGTAGCAGTGTATGTGGACTGTCCTGCTGGCACTCTGTCTTTCTACAGAGTCTCCTCTGACATTCTGATTGAGCTCCACACCTTCAAAACCAAATTCACTGAACCTCTTTATCCTGGATTTACACTCCAGGCTTCTTTAAAGGGATCAGAAGTTCAATATGGTTCAGTGCGTCTGTGGTGAGTTGAGTGTAAAGAGTTTCCTCTTGTTAGAGAAACGCTCTGACTGTTGAACAGATAGTTGAGTGTGTACGTCTCTTTCACCCAGAAACGTGTTTTCAGATTCATGGATTCAGTCAGATGATGTTTTAAATGATTCCTTGTAAACTTCCTCTTCAGTCCTTTAAAGATGGAAGCTACGATTATTCCAGGATCCACTTTTTTTTTTTTTCTATTTTTGCCATTTAAAACTTCACAGTGAATATCAATATTGTTATATATAATAGTGAATGATAGCTTAAGATTTTAGATGTGTAGACAGTGTAGAAGCTTCAAAGTGAAGAAACACTAAGTCTGATGATAAAATGGGCGCTTAGGACCACTTGAGACAAAACAATATCTGGCATCTTAATCAGGGTTTCATTTAACAGTCATTAAGACAACCGGCTATTAGGTGAGAGGTAAGAGAATAGCAAAAATCATGTAGTACATGTGTAGTAGAGTAGGAGACTTCGCTTTGTAGGTGCTGCTCCCCTGGATTGGATGAAGCTGAGTGCTGAGAGGCTGGGACCAGCCTGAAGTACCAACAAAGGGAGAATAAAGTGAAAACAATGATTCTCATCAGTTTTCACCAGTCAGATAGATGTGTTTCTTTGTTTCTCTGAATCTCTGTTCACAACCAGCTCCTCTGCATTTTCAACAAGTCTGAGCTCTTTAAAATTAATCCAAATGTTTGATTTCTTTCTTAATGTGATTTTCCAAACTCTCCACGCGCTCTTACTGTTTCACTCATTTGAAAATGTTTCAGCCATTTAAGCTGAAAATAGTGGCTCAATTGTTTTTTTAGTTTTTTTTTTTATTGCAGTTATAACCAGAATATGATTGTATTGAGGGATCAAAGTGCTTGTGTCTTATCTAATATGCAGCAAACGCTTCAATCCTAGTCTTATGTTTTTCCCATGTTGAACAACAACATGGTGCAGGCTGTTGGTAACAGCTTGGATATAAAACTCGTAGAAACATGTAAATATGTGTGTAGCACAGAGCACTGCATATGTTGTCTATCACTGTTGTCCATCTAGTTGGCATGAAATCAAAATAAAATAATAAAAAACTTATAAGAAGCTGAACGTTAAATATCGTGGATGTTTATTTTGTTTAGCACTTGCAGCTGATCTCGGGTCATTTTTTTCAAACATCCCTGCTGTTCCCTATATGTCCTGTAGGGGGCCTCAGTGTGTTTCTCATTGCTCCCAGTCAGCTGATGTCCTCCAGCAGAGAGCCAGTTCCCTGATCTTTCATGGCTTCCTGTGATGTTAGTAAAATGTCCACAAAAAGCGGACAAAGCAGTGATTTGCAGTCACTTATGTTCACATTCAAGGTAAAATCCTACAGAGAAGACAGATCAAACTCTGAAACTGGAAACGTTCCTGTTTTTAAACACACATTTGAAATTTGATGGCAGTGAGACGTTTGAAACGAGCAGGGAAACTGGAAAAGTTGCTGAGGTGTCACAAACAGCTCACAGCCAGTGAGCTCTGCTCTCTGTAGCCTCCTTCAGGCTGTTTCACCTTTCATCTGTCAAATCAAAATGTTAACAGAGTCAAATTTAGTTTGAAAGTCAAAACAAAGAAATACCAAATTTACATTTTAATGAATGAAATGACTTAAAGTCTTTTAACTTTTTTCTTCTTTATACTTTTTTTTGACAAACAAAACATCAAACAAGTTCAGCCACTGCTGAACTGTGGTTATATTTTGTATGCAGGCAAAAGAAGTCCAATGTCCAAAAAAGTTGCATTTTATAGGTTATATAAGGTTAGGTCCAGTTCAGCAAGCAATGAAAAAGATCCATTTTTGTTGCTTCCTGCTGCTTCTTCTGATCTTATTTAAAATGTAGTAAAAATGGGAGATGAAAAAGTGTCAGTGAAAAACAATTATTTACTAAACACACGTAAATCTAATATTTTATGTTCAAATAAACATGAAAAATAGGCTAACCTCATCGAAGAAAACTATGAGGAAGGAGAGAAGGACTGGGGACTGATGGAAGGAAGCAGGATTGAAGGAGGTGAGAGTAAGGAAAATAAATGATAAAAGGAAAGGGGAGAACAGGAAGTAAAAAAAAAGAAAAAGAAAGAAAGGGAGGACAGAGGAGACGATAATTGAGTAAAGGAGAAAATAAAGGCTTTAAGGAGGTAGGAAGGAGGTGGTTCCTCTCCATGAAAGGATGGCGAGGGCTTTCAGACGTTCCGGTCCTTCATCTCACAGGAATGTCTGCTTCTCGTTAAGGTGGAGAAACACCTCTGAGAGTCAGCCGCTGTAATGGGAGTGATGATAAGGATGTCCAATAGTCTCAGAGGAAGTCTAAGACTGGAGGTGGTCCTGCTGTAGAACAGCTTGGTATCAAACCAGTGCTCCCAGCAGCCCTCGAACTGGAGCCTGTCATAGAGGAATGGAAAAATAAGCGTCATGGTAGAAAATCATCGTTCCATGTTTGGATAATTAATTTCACATAATTTCACTCACAAAACTACATTTTCAACAACAGAGTCTGAATTCTGTTCAGGTGTTGTACGGGTGGTTTCAGCTTTGTTCTCAGTCTTTACTGCATCAATCAAATAATAATTGTCTTCACTCTGCTGACCCCTGACAAGAGATATAACCCCCATTATGAACACCTTCTACAGAAGCACCATTGAGAGTATCCTCACCAGCTGCATCACTGTGTGGTATGACTCCTGCACTGGGTCCTGCAGGAAAAAATGAAAACGGGTAGTGAGAGCAGCAGAGAGGATTGTGGGTACCTCTCTTGCCTCCCTCCCCAGGAGATCTACTGCACCTGCCTCATCCGGAAGGTCCTCTCCATTACAGGTGACTCCACTCATCCCTTCAACAGCTTCTTCAGTTTGCTGCCATCAGGAAGGATACTGAAGAGCCTCCGGGCCAGAACCCACAGACTGAGAGACAGCTTCGTCCATCAGGCTGTCAGGATGCTGACTATCTCTGAATCGAGAAGGGGGGCCTAAGGGTACATCTTTTGCCATCTTACAATGCTGTGAATGCGAATGATACCAGTTTTGTTTGCGAGAAGCTGCAGAGAAGCGTGTAAGACTGCAACTCTGCTTCCTGGTCCCAACTCTGGATAGTCATATTTTGGGGGGTTAAATAAATTTGTCCATATTTCTAGAAATGAGAGCTGCTCCATCCAAAGTGGGATGGATGCCGTCTCTCCTAACAAGACCAGGTTTCCTCCAGAAGGTTTGCCAATTATCTATGAAGCCCACATCGTTTCTGGGACACCACTCAGACAGCCAGCAATTTAAGGAGAACATGCGGCTAAACATGTCACTCCTGGTCTGATTGGGGAGGGGACCAGAGAAAACTACAGAGTCTGACATTGTTTTGGCAAAGTTGCACACCGATTCAATATTGATTTTAGTGACCTCTGATGGTGTAAATCGAGCAGATATTTGGAGTTTACACAGCACCATTCCTGCATGTGCCCCGGAAAGAGTAATAATTCAAACTCCGCCACTCTGTGCTCCTCCACTACTGCCTCGTTTGAGTTTTGGACGAAATGGATTCTGGGATATCATATTTCGTCATTTCGAGCTGATTGGAGACCAAAACAGCCAATCAGATTTTTTTGCATCCAAGTCTGTGATTGGCTGGTTTTGTGGCACAAATATAACAGTGAAGAGAAAGAGTTGAACTCGCACGGGCAGAAATGTTGAGCGCGCGAGCAACACATTGCGAGTGAGTGCAAATGCAAAAACTTGAGCGAGAGGGGCTGCTGTTGTGTGTGTGTGGATAATAGCAAACAGTGAAATACATTTTTTGCACGCAGCAATGAATTTTGTTCACTCAAATTTTGCTTTTCTTCGCTCAAAATAAATTTCTCCTCAAAATGCAACACTTGCACCTGCAAAATCTTTTTACGTGCTCTCAATTTTTTTTTTTACATGCGCTCAGAATAGTGGCACAAAAATGACGCCTTAATGGTCTAGTCGTCTGATAGGTGAGCCACAGTCTTGTTTAGCCTACCTGTACTCTAAACAGGTACAAAGAATGGTTTTATCAACCCTTACAAATCCTCTACGGCAGTGGTTCCCAAACTTTTTTTTGCTAGGCCCCTATTTGTTTTCCAAGATAAATGTTTTGTGCGTTTGTCTTTTAACCACACACACCCATATATAGCCACGCAGTTACTGTCCCTCTATTTAGAAAGGCAGAGGAGTCACAGTGTAATTATTTTATGTGTAGTTGTTTTTTTCCTGTGTAATAATATTCAACATTGCTATCAATACATTTTTCAAAAAATGCCTCTCTGTGGAAACTGGTTTAAAAACATAAAAAAACGCAGCCCCCCTGCAATGGCTCTGTGCCCCCTTAGGGGGCGGGCCCCACACTTTTGGAAGGTCTGTGATAACTGATGATGGAGGAGACATGAAAAACAAATCAGCTCTACGGGGGTGAATTTCAGCTTCTTTCCTCATGACGGAGGTTTCTGTTTCCAAGATACAAAGAGTTATAAAAACAGCTTTGTCCCTGTTGCTGTCACTGAATTAAATAAGAACTGTTTTTGTTTTTGATTTGAGACGTTAAATTACTGTAACGCTTCCAGCTCTTCATAAATCACAGACGCTCAGAAAGGTTTGCTTTTCACGGTTTATTCCTGCAGAAGACATAAAACACACTCAACAGGTGTCTTCTGATGGTACCAGCAATTGTAGCTCCTACAATGTAAAACAACATCAGAAAAAGCACAGAAAAACAGTAAATCCAAACACATTTCCTGCTATGCGCAGCAACCACTAGGGGGCTGACAAAAGCTTACTGCCAAAGAGCATAAATACGGCAGAAACACTGTTTAACAGCAACCCGCCTTTGTTTCGGTTACACAGAAACTTTTTAATATCAATATGAACCTGTATACATCAACATGTACAACTTATGTAACAACATTCACACCAGAAACCATAAAAATGCCAGAGCCTTTCATTACAGAACTTGCCCTCACAGTGCAAACGCGCGCTGTAAGGAGCGGAAGCCTTAGCAGCTTCTAAACGCTAGAGTGAGATCCGGTTTCTGGGTTTTCAAAATAAAATACAACAAAAAAAAGGACAAAATCTACTAAAATTCAGTTGTATCGAAGAAGAAATGCTCAACTATGTAGCACTCGATACGCGCTTCCAAGGGTGTAGATTTGGTTTTGGCGTTGGTGGGGATGGATGATTCAACCACCAAACCCTGCCCGTTTCTTTTTTTTCCCCTTTTTGTTTTTGCAGGAGAAACATACTTGCCTACATGTGCTATTCTACATGCTTTAAAACCATTTAAAACTACAATTCATAATTTTATATGTGAATTGTATAATGTTAAATTACTTAAGTATTTTAAACTTTAGTTTACTTCAGCCATATTCCATATAAATCAGGTATCATACAAAAATAAAAATAGAGTCATGACAATAAAAGAAAACGACTTTAAGGACTTAACAACATTACTTCAGTTACACCAACATCTCTGACACATTAGCACTAAGGGAACACTGAATGACCTGGTGGTTTATGTCCATAAAACTACTCGTCTAAGATGACCACAAAGTAAAAGATCTCTCAGCAAAATTATGCAACATTTTAGGCACTACTGCCCCGATCAACTCAGTGAGCTGGGATTTTATATTCTATACATGAACTACTGTTACAGCAACAGACATGAACCACTGGTGTCCCACACAACAACTCAATGTGAAGCAGCCACACACATGCCTGCTCCTCTCGTTAACTGAGATAAACTGCTGACATATTTGTTTTACATCTATACTGTCCAGTCTCTCCTGGTGGACATACAGCAGCATTGTTTAATCTCATTTGAGTCATTGTTGACCTTAGTCATGTTTTTAGTCTTCTGAGGGCACTGAAGCTTCTTTCAGCCTCAGTACATGCGTTTTATCCTCAGATTAAAATTATTATTATGTGCTTGATGTGCCTCACCTTTGGCCCTGGCTCCTCCCCTCTGACTGCACTAGGACATATTGCCACCTGATAAAATGACACATTGATTCGTGCCATATAAAAGTGAGACGTGTCGATTCAGATTCTTTGTCAAACATACACTAATGAATCAATTTACATCAGCAGCTTAACAATTGTCGTGATAATAAATACTAGTTAATCTATAGCACCAAATCATCAGTCAGTCATCTGTGACCTCGCCTCTTCACCTCTGTCCGAGCTACAACATGGCAGAGCTGCCTCTGTCACCTGATAAATAACAGTGAGACATTCCACATACATGCAGCCACACATGTGCTTCAAATACAGTCATGAACCAACAAGTCATCATCCAGTTTCACCTGTGATCTTGTGTCACCATTACTCTCTGAGCTCTGTGTTGGTTCTTCTGTCACCTGATAAATAGGACAAACATGACAATAAGAATAAAATGTGGAGCTGCTTCAGTGTTTCTGTCACTTTGTGCAGATTTTGACTCATCAGTAATGTTTGTAGGTTGAGTGCATTTTTAAAACAAGTTGTGCAAACTGCACTAGGAGGTGGATATTTGCAAAATCATGACTATTCATGACTATGACCTATGAATATGTCAGTGCCATTGGGATGAAATTATTGTGTCACCAACATTTTAACGTTAGACATATAATTTTAACAGCCTCTGTAAACTAATATCCTGGCTCGCTCGAGGCTGCAGTTTTCTCTGACAGTTTCAATCAAAATTAGAAACGCTGCTCTGAGACTGAGAGAACTAATAGTGCTGCCGGTGTTCCAGATCTACTGGCGTTTAGATCAACTGGCGTTGGTCGAACAGATGTGTGGCAGTCTTGCGTTTCAGGAGCTGCTACCGACAAACCAGCAAAAAAACGGCAAATGTGTCATCTGTGACACTTGTGAGGTTATCTCAAACACACTCCGTCAGTCTTGATGCTGTTGAACAACAAAATGTATAAAAATGTGGCGAGTTTACCTGGTGATATCCTCATGCGCGACGCGATCGCGAAAACAGCAAACAATAAACACCACGCCGATGTTGTTCACAGGACAGCAGGAGTAAACGATCGGGAGACTCTTGTCGTCGTTATCGTGGTTATTTCTCCGGTTTCAGCGTTTTTGCTTCACAGCTAAAGCGAGCAGTTTACTTTGTGCACTAACATGGAGTCGAGTCAACCAGCGCCACCTCTGGCCAAGTGCCACAGCCTACAGCCAGATCAACCTGTGACACACATCTGCACCACGTTTGAATTCGTTTCATGCACATTTGTACCTTTCAATTGTGTCTGTTTGTGCGTCATGCAAATAAACCTTTGAAATGAATGAAATGACACTAATATTTCACTAGTGTTGTAACATCACATGTCGTTAGCATAGTCTGTCTGTGTCTTTTCTCTGCGAACAAACATTTTAGAGTTGGTTGTTATATACAGTCTGTATAAGTGTGGTTAATCTAATAAACATTTGTAAGGAGATGGCAGTTACTGTGAATGTACAGCAGGTGATTAGTAATAAACAGTCAGACAATGACTCTGACAATCTCATTCAATCTTGCAGATTGCACCTTCTGTGGAAAGTGGTACCACACAATGTGTGTGGACTTCCCCTGTGCAGAAGGCGACTACAATTGTTGTGGGTGCTAAATAAACAGAAACAAATGATCCCTGTTGTCTTTGCTTACTGATTGTTTTTAGTGTTGACAATCCACATTGGTGGCATTGCATCTTTCAACATGTTTGTGGGTAGATCTGGATGTACCAGGGGTAAGTGCAGCCACTCAGCCTCTACTCACTGTGATCATAGCAGCAGGTGAAGATGTGTCACAAGTTAATCTAGTAGTAGGCTATGGTAGTAGTGGACTGAGCTCCATTTGAAACTGCTCCAGCTGCTGTGTGATAGTGGATCTGCTACAAATTGAAGATCATATGCAAGTTTTGGAAATGAACCCTTGTATTATGTTGAAAAACAAAAAAGTGACATTGATTTTGTTGCAGGTCATTTTGACCCGTACTGTGTAAATCCACTCAGAATTGTCAAGAAACTGCAATAAAACAATAGCAACTTTATTTTCCATTAGATAAACATGTAGAACACAGGCATACAACAGTTAGACTTTCCATGACTATTTTAGGAACAATTTGGTTTTTCGTTCTTACAAACACATTTCTTTTGAACTTGCTCAACGTTCTCAGTTTTTCAGTGTTCAACATTTTCAATTTTGTCCACATGATGGACAGAATGTAACTGTGTGCTTTCTGTAGATGTACTTCTTGCATTTCTCACAAAAAGTGCTTCGTTCCCCTCGCACGGTTTGTTTCTCCGGTTTCAGCGTTTTTGCTTCACAACTACAGCGAGCAGTTTACTTTGTGCACTAACATGGACTCGAGTCAACCAGCGCCACCTCTGGCCAAGTGCCACAGCCTACAGCCAGATCAACTTGTGACACACATCTGCACCACGTAAACTAATATCCTGGCTTGCTCAAAGCTGCTGTTTTCTCTGACAGTTTCAATCAAAATGAGAAATTTCTGCTCTGAGACTGAGAGAACTAATAGTGCTGCCTGCTGTGCAGTTAGTTTGCAAAACACGTTATTCATGGTTACATAGTTTTAGACTGATGTGGGCCAAAGCCTAGCATAGCCTGTAACGTTATTATGACGGACACATTTTATGAGTGAACTTGACTTTAAGTGACTTACAGGTTTCTTTGAAAATTACTTTCTTATATCCAGGTTCTTCCTCTTTGCTGCCATCCTCGTCTCCTCCTTGCAGCGCAGATTTGCCGCTGCTAAAACTAAACAGAGCTCCCTGAAAGGCACAGCCAATCACGTTGGCCATATTTGTCACATGACGTAGGACTCCAGTAGAGGACGTAATTTAACTCTTTCTGCACCGCTGGGTGAATGAGACGCTGACAGATCGTTTTTTCTATCGGGTTAGTTTTTCTTTACTCGAAGAGATCAAATTATTGGTGGGGACAATTCAATAATCGCTGGATATTGGTGGGGACATGTCCCTTCCGTCCATGCCAAATCTACGCCCTTGCGATTACCCGACACACGCTTCGAAGCTTCGAGCGTACTTTGAATCGGATCAGTATCACAAGTACGCATGACAACAGAAGCAAACGTGAAGCTGAATCAAGGTGCGTGTCTTGTCAGCCTCTAAGTTAGGGAAGCGGGCAGACTGCGGACGTAGCCTGCAGGGCGTGGATGTTTGGCCTTACTGGATACTGGGAGGGAATTGAATTTGTGATTTCCGCTTCAAAGGTGTGTGGTCTTCTCACTACACTATCCAGCTGCTGCGTAGTGTAGTTTACTGAATTTACGAGGTTCACTTAAAGGCATGATGAATCTCAACCGCATATTGAACCGTAGCCTACATAACCATACAGGTACAAAAAGGAAGAGAAGTGAGATGTACCAAAATAAAAGCAATATATTTTGGGTGTGGCGCTTCATTTTCTTCCTGTTTGTTTGACTTAACAGACTTGCTTGTACTGGCGCTTTGTTCTGAGTTCACGTCAGTCTTTGTGGTTTGCTTCTCAGATTCATGATGAGTGTTCCTGTAGATGAAGAGAAAGACAAAGCAGAGTCTGCAGGGTCTAGCAGTCTGCCCATAAAGAGTGAACAGTCCAAAGGAAATTTACTGATCTTCAGTTTTGAACCTGGATCCGGAGAGAAAAGGTAAGACTACTGCTAACTCCTTTACGATTTATGTTCATTATTTCTATTCATTTTTTTTGTTCTTAATGGTTAACTTTATGTTAAAATATTTCCTACAAATATTTTTATTGTTGTATGTAATTTGAATTAACCTAGCATTTAAGCAATAATTTGACTGCACAAGACAGGTAAATGATGGAAAGACAAGAACACAGCTTTACTGTTTCTACCAGAATTCTCGCCTTCATTTGAAAGATCAATCCAAATAGCATGAAATGCATTCCTCTTTCCTTTTAGCTGTATTGTAACTAGTGAGCACAACTTCCCAGTGTTACGAAAAAACCCAAGAGCTTCAATTTCAAAGCTTTTTTTTGTTAAAGCTAGATTTCTTTTCCAGAATTTTCATATCCAAATAAACACATATGACCAATCAGATTTAGCAACACGTACGCTCATAGCTCAAATCACGCACTGGAATATGTAGTGATATACAATGATATGGAAATAGTAAGACTATTTTACCTGCTCTATGAAATTATTTCTTACTGTCTTCGGATGTCGTCTAATTTCCAATTCAACATTAATGAATCAATGGTACGGAAGTGGAGGAAGCGCAGTTTTTGGCTTTCCTCATATTTCGCAACATGCTTCGTCTCTTTGTGATACTGTCGCCCAACATAATTTGCAGATGATATTGCTCGCAGCTGCTGTGATGCTTTTGTCCAAAACAGGCGCAGTTTGATGACACCATCAACATGCGCTGTCACGGTAGAGCGGTATAGTCAAAATCTCTACCGTTGGCCAAATTCATACCGTTTATACCGCCCACCGTTACTTACTTTATTACAAGAGTTTCTAATGATCTTGATTAATCTCATTTATTGTCCTTATGTTGCTGTGAAGCATAGTAAACTATAAAATCTCATGGAGTTTTCCACCATCATTACCTTTCTTACAGTTTCTTCTTTGTCTTAATGAAAAGGACATGCCTTTTGGGACAATTGATTGTTTGTAATGACAGAAAAACTGTTGCCTGTGGGTTTTGTTTTGTTTTTGTAATAAATCCATTTACTAGAGAGTGACCCTAAGTCACTTTTGGTGTACCATCTTTTCCTGAGTAACAATCAGATATTCACTCACAGAAAGACCTTTCAATGGTAATTGTTGAGTTTTTGGCATGAAATGAATGAAAACATGGTTGTGTTTGCAGAAATCAAGAAATAGCACCTCAAGTATCCAGCTCTGTGTCTATCAACAGTGACAAGTCTAAAGAAGAATCTCCATACTTCAGTGATGAACTTGGACCCTCAGACACAGGGTAAGAACTAATTTCAGAACTGAGTAATAATCTTCTGCAGAGCCAAGCCAAGATTATTTTAAAGCACTTTAAAAGCAATAACCACTGAACAAAGTGGTGAAGGAAGAAAAAAGAATAGAAATCAAAATATATTTTTAATAAATAAATAAAACAAATGTAAAATAAACTATACAATCAGTAAAATAAAAATGCAAAATGCAGTAATACAATACAAGATACAGTTAAACATGAGTAAAACAAAAGTACAAACAGGTAAAATAAATGAACAACATTAGCTTGTCAAACTGAGTCAAATACCAAGCTGAAGAGGTAGGTTTTAAGGAGGGATTTAAAAATTGGCAGTGAAGAGGCAATCTCAAATGGCAATGAATTCCACAATCCTGAACCCAGTATGGTAATGCCATGACACATCCAAGAGCAGTTAGTCAGCTGATCTGAGTGACTGGGAAGTAGATCGCGGATACAAGCAGCGGAATTGAGCTTCCTCCGAAGGGTGGCTGGCCTCTCCCTTAGAGATAGGGTGAGAAGTTCGGCCATCCGGGAGGGGCTCAGAGTAGAGCAGCTGCTGCTCCACATCAAAAGGAGCCAGCTGAGGTGGTTCGGGCATCTGACAAGGATGCCCCCTGGGCGCCTCCTGGGTGAGGTGTTCTGGGCATGTCCCACTGGGAGGAGGCCTTATCTTAAAGATGAACTCAAAAAGTTCTCAGAGACAGGTATGATCTGAACCCCTCCAAAGTAGTGGCATGAATCCCGACATAGTGATATTAGAATATTATGATTCATTGATTGTGAAACAGCTGATTCAAAAGCAGCTGTTTAGTCTAAGAGAACTAAGATCCCACCCCTGAATCTGTAGCCAGGAGGTTGTCATAAGAACTGTCAGTGGGGCAGATTCTGTTCTACGAAGAGACTTAAAACCAGACTTAAACCTCAAGGACATCATTTGACTTTAAACAAATTTCTCCAGGAGAAAGAAAAGCAAGCCTGGAAATAGGCCTAATTTGAATGAATCAAGATTCAAACTGGTCAAAAGCAGCAGAGACGAAGAGAGAATATAGATATGATTGGATTTAACGAAAAGATTGCATGAAAATATGAGAAATGAAGGAATTTTTCTAACATAATCCCTTCATTTCAGGGGCTCTAAAGTAATTGGACAAATTAAATAACTGAAAATAAAATGTTGATTTCTAATACTTTGCCAGCAAATAGTTTTCAACAATGACAGCCTGAAGTCTTGAACTCATGGACATCACCAGATGCTGGGGTTTCCCCTTTTTTTTTAATGCTCTGCCCCCCAGTCAGTTTGACTGCATTTAGCTGGATTTGAGCAGATAGTACTTTATTATTATTATTATTATTGACAATTGTATAAAATTGGGGCAAAGGCTTCAATGCACTTCACTCTGGCGGGAAGATGAAGCTACAGGAGAGTGTCACGATCTGAGGGGACGGACCGTGCGGTGGTGTGTGTGGTGGACCCAGGTGCGAACACAAGAGAGTAGACCGGAGTAAACTTAAACTGAAAGCGAGCCTTTATTGTGGTTGATGACAGGTCTCAACACAAAGCAGAAACACTGTGACTAAACTGAACCTAAACTAAACTGGGAAACAGATACTGATAAACTAAGGAGACTCAGAAAACCATGACGATGATTGTACAGACTGGCCGTGAGGACATGGAGGGTGGGAACACAGACGATGCGACACAGACTACATGAAACACAGAGAGTAAATACACATGAGGGATGATCAGGGGAAGTGGCCACACATGGGAGCACAGCTGACACACATGAACCTAACGACAGGACAGGAGAGGTGAAACTGAATACACTGACATTGAATACAGACTTTCAAAGTAAAACAGGAAACATGGAGATTAGACATGACATGGACTAAACATAACCATGCAGACATGACGCATGAACCAGGGAGACTTAGTACAGGGGG
Organism: Rhamphochromis sp. 'chilingali'; assembly: GCF_963969265.1. NCBI lineage: Eukaryota > Metazoa > Chordata > Actinopteri > Cichliformes > Cichlidae > Rhamphochromis > Rhamphochromis sp. 'chilingali'. Next base: position 60,623,735 of record NC_137929.1, on the reverse strand, counting down.
AGATGACATAAACAACTAAGGAACAAAACTAAACAGCAATCTAGAAATTAACTAGGTGAACTAAGCTAGGGCACAAATGAATACAAAAGATACATGAAACTCAAACACTGGGTCGCTCGACCCAGGACCATGACAGAGAGTTTAACAATTGTAAACCAGAGATTTGACATTTTGAGTGACAGGTTTGAGAAACGGCAAACAAACAGTGACTTATGGCAAGCCATACACACCGGCACTATCCCACACACTGGCACCACATTCCACCTCACAGAAACCTGGTTATAGCAGGATATAACCAAGCCCAGACTTCCCTCTTCGTTTCATGAGTTTGTCTCTCAGCTGGCTTCGAATTATCTCTGGATGCCGTCTCTCCTAACAAGATGAGGCTTTCCCTAGAAAGTTTCCCAATTATCTACAAAGCTCACATTGTTTTTTTGGACACTACTCAGACCACCAGCAATTTAAGGAGAACATGCAACTAAACGTGTCACTCCTGATCCAACTGGGAAGGGGACCAGAGAAAACTAGTCCGGCATTGTTAAACACCCATTCAATATTGATTTTAGTGACCTTCAATTGAAGTAACAGGATGTCATTACTCCTGATGTAATCATTTTACCTGATCTACAATTTACTCTTAACTAGCACTTTGAGGGTTTCTTAGTGTCTCCTACTCTGGCCCCTATGTTCCCTTCTCACCTTTACCCAGGGGCCTGGCTGGCCATGTGTTTTTCAAAGGTTCTGAGCTGGGTCTCCAAGTCATTGGTCCTGGCCTCAGGAGCTGGAAAAAGGGCTACATTTATTAGAACTACCAGTATTAACTAAAAGAAGCTGAGGAATAACCAAGCATTTTACACACAGAGCAGGAATGTGAAGAGGCCATGCTGCTAGTGAGTTGACTATGACCTAAGCTAAGACTAAGATATCATTAGAAGGTGATTCAATTGAGTTTGGTCTTTGGATAAAGCACAAGATTACGTTATGGAATAAGATGTCTTCCAAGAGTTTTTAATTAAATGAAACATACAGATAAGCTACTCACATCTCTGCTGTGTATTGGGACAGGAAGAGAGAGAGGCAACACCAAGTCAGAGCACCACCACCAGGAAATATGCAGTCTATACTGCTTAGATTGCTTAACATCTATGATGTGTTCCACTGATGTCTGACTGCATTGTGATTCACAGTTTTATTAAGTAGATGAAATTTGCAAAGATAATTCTGTTTTTATTCACCAGAGAAAGAGTTAAGAGGAAAAGAAACAACTTGACTGCAGTACCAGCACTACCTGCTGCTCTTCTGTTCCATGAACTCTAGCCTGTCCATCTAACTTTGAGGAAAAATCTTATGTTTTTAGCCTTGTGAAACAATCAGCCATCCCTTAATAGTCATTGATATTTACTCACAGAAACACCTTCCATAATAGGTAATGAATTGGTTTTTGAAGTGAAATGAATAAAAATATCTCGTTTGCAGAGGTCAGAGAAAAGCATATCAGGTATCCAGCTGTTTGTCTATGAAGAGTGACTGGTCCAAAGAAGAAGCTCCGTACTTCAGTAATGAACTTGGATCTTCACACACAAAGTAAGAACCTGATGTCATGTGAGTGATTCTTTTACAACAAGCAAACCTACAATTTTTTTTGTTTTGAGTTTTTTTTAAACCCAGCAACAAGGAAAATGGTTACACACAAACCAACACGGTAGTGCAATGACGTGGTGCAGACATTTAGCATCAGTTAACACCAGGTATACATCACCTCGATGTCCTCCATTGTTGTCTTAGGTTTGTGTCACATACAAAGAACATCATGGGACTTTTGGACTGCATTGCTATAAGTCTGTGAAGGTTCTCAGTCATCCAGCGTTCCTTTGGAAAAGAAGTCCAGACGCTTTTCTTTGCAAGCTCCTTTGACTTGCTATAATAAGCCCACCCACATTGATGTTTTACTCAGTTGTTGTTGTTATGGAAAACGATCATAGCACAGTGGAGTAGAGTCGAGAAGTTGAGCCAAGTAGGTGATAGTGGAAAGGGGGCATAAGGGTAGACTGTGAAACACCATAGGGCATTCATCTTTTTTGGGCGATGCTTCTGCAAGCTTCTTCTTTCTGTCCCTACCTTCAGCTTTGTGGCCACAGGTTGGAGTTGGAAATTGATCAGTAGATTGACCAGTAAATTGACAGCTTTGCCTCTTTCTCTTTTCTCTTTCCCACAAGAAACCTCAGTGAAAGAGTGTTAGAATGAGTCATCTTTTTCGGGGAATGTGCCTCATTAATGTTAAGTTCCCATCCTAGGGGTAACCTGGACATAACATGATGCACAACTCCCAACTCCAACCACACCCAAGAAAAGGGCAGCAACACAGCAAATCAAAAGGCCATTCAGCAGTTTATCAGGGTCAGTAGTGAGAAAAACAAGTAACAAAAGTCTCTAATATTGCCTAGTGTTACCTAGTTACAAACATAAAAACAAACAGGAGACAAATCTCTAAACAAAGCCATTAACCAATAAGGAGAAAAAAGTTCAACAAAAAAAAGCTTTTCACTGTTGTGGCGCTCAATTATATACAATGTAAAATTCACAATTAGCTATTTGCAAAAAAAAATGGTGGCTTGCAATACAAACCACACAACTTGGTCTACTCCTCTGATGGGAGGAGACAAAAAAAAACAGCAGACATGATTCTGGATCATAACGATGTTCTTATCCTGCACAAGAATTTGATTTGTAATTTGTTCATGCCAGACATACAATTTTATTTTCTTCCCACTGTGTTTGTGTGTGAAAATTGTGTCAGAGGGAGAAGCCAGGATAATGTTTTTATGTTTTATTAAACAAATTCAGGCTGAATATCTGAAGTTTTGAATATTGTTTCCATGAGAAAATTCTTTAATTTTATTTACATCTAAAGCTCACCATGCTGTGAGAATAAAGGCAAGTGTTAGTTAAAGTAAAAGTTAAAGACTGTTAGAAATGCATTATAATGTCAAATCTGGATGGTTTGTTTTTTCAAAAACAGTGAGCAAATAGTTTTACTAATAAAGAAATGTGTTCACAGAAAGAGTAAAAGGAGTGGTGTATGTGAGGAGGAGCAGCTGTCCTGCTGTGCTGTGTGTCAGGACGTCCTGAAGGATCCAGTCTCTACCAGTTGTGGACATTGGTTCTGCAGACAGTGCATCTCCGCATACTGGGACCAGTTGGCTTCATCAGAAGACTCCTCTTGTCCTCAGTGTGGAAAAAGATCCAGAACCAGAGCTGGACTACAGACAGCTAATCAGAGCAGCTGTGTACAAAGTAAGACTGAACATTTGTCTGCTGATGGACTCATTTCTAAAAACCTGATGGAAATATTAACATTTCTCCACAGCAGCACAGTAGCACGGTGGTTAGCAATGTTAGCGCACAGCAAGGAGGTCCTGAGTTCAATTCCACCATCAGGCCAGGGTCTTTCTGTGTGGAGTTTGCATGTTCTCCCCATGGTTGCGTGGGTTCTCTTGCTGCTTAATTTTAAAAAAAAAAGTTTTTTAATTAAGCAGCAAGGCAGAACAAAATCAGGGCTGTATCAAGACACGAGGACTAAACCCCAATTCAACCAGACCCAGAACTGATCCGGAATTAAAACAGGACTACAACAGTTCAAAGTCAGGACCACTTAGGACTAAACCAAATCCCAACCAGAATCAGAACTAGATGATAGTAGCACTAAAAATCATCATAGACCTGCACTACACTTATTTTTTAATTCTACCAAAGTACAATATTTAGATTCAGAAAGGTTTATATAATTATTTAGCCTTGTTGTGCAAACAAGCCTGCAAAACTTAATAAATATAGAATTTGAAAAATAACAAACCTAAAAAGAAACACTAGGTACGAGATACATGAGGACCTATGATACGGTGATACTTTTGGTAAACAACCATTTGACTACCATGTGTGTCTCACCTGCTCTTGTTCCCTCTCTGTTCCTCTCTCTCCCTCTTTGTGCTGACAATCATCAAATATACAGTTGAAACCAGATATTTACAAACTCTTCAGATCAAAACACTTTTTTTTAATTGTAACATCAAATCAGACTAAATGCTAATTTTTTGAGATTGATAAATATAAAAAACATATTTGTTAACTTTAAGAGTAAGATAAGATAACCTTTATTAGTCCCACACTTGGGTAATTTGTTTTGTAGCAGCAGGAAGTGGACAGTGCAAAGTTATGAAGCAAAAATTAGAATACAATAAGAATAAATACAGTACACAACTGTACAGAATAGAATAAAATACTATATACAGTAGAATAAAATAGAATAAAATATACAATAAGATAAAAATAGAATTCAAATGCTATATACAACTCAGTAAAAATACAACGATGCCAGAAAAGATTATTGCACTTAGTGTTATTGCACATGTGTGGATGTGTGTGTTTGATCAGTTAAAGTCTTTGTTGTGGAGTCTGACAGCAGTGGGGAGGAAAGACCTGTGAAATCTCTCCGTCCCACACCGTGGGTGCCGCAGTCTCCCACTGAAGGAGCTGCTCAGTGCTGTCACAGTCTGCTGCATGGGGTGGGAGATGTTGTCCAACAGGGATGACAGCTTAGCCGCCATTCTCCTGTCACCCACCACCTCCACCAGGTCCAGAGGGCATCCTAGAACAGAGCTGGCCCTTCGGATCAGCCTGTTCAGTCTCTTCCTGTCCCCGGCAGAGATGCTGCCGCCTCAGCAGACCACACCATAAAAGAAGAAGCCACCACAGAGTCATAGAAGGTCCTCAGGAGTGGGCCCTCCAGTCCAAACGACCTGAGTCTCTGCAGCAGGTACAGCCTGCTCTACCCTTTCCTGTAGAGGGCGTCTGAGTTATGAGTCCAGTCCAGTCTGTTGTTCAGATGAACACCAAGGTACCTGTAGCTGTCCATAGCCTCAATGTCCATACCTTGGATGTTCAGTGGTTGCAGTGGAGGATGTTTGTGCCTGTGGAAGTCTACCACCAGCTCCTTGGTTTTACTGGCATTGATCTGGAGGTAGTTCAGCTGGCACCAGTCCACAAAGTCCTGAGTCAGTCCTCTGTACTTCTTGTCGTCCCCATCAGTGATGAGGCCGACTATTGCAGAGTTATCAGAGAACTTCTGCAGGAAGCACTGGGTGGAGTTGTGGGAGAAGTCTGCAGTGTAGATGGTGAAGAGGAACGGAGCCAGAACCGTTCCCTGTGGGGCCCCCGTACTGCAGACGACCCTGTCCGACACACAGCCCTGAGTCCTCACATACTGTGGTCGGTCGGTGAGGTAGTCCAAAATCCAGGTAGTGAGGTGATGGTCCACTCCAGAGTTCACCAGCTTGTCCTTCAGAACCGAGGGAAGAATAGTGTTGAAGGCACTGGAGAAATCAAAGAACATGATTCTCACAGTGCTTCCAGCGGTCTCCAGGTGAGCGAGGGAACGATGTAGGAGGTGAATGACGGCATCATCCGCTCCAATGCCAGGCTGGTAGGCAAACTGAAGTGGGTCCAGTGATGAGCTTGTTAGGCGCCGAAGCTGAGCCAGGACCAACCGCTCCAGGGTCTTCATCAGGTGGGATGTCAGAGCCACCGGCCTGTAGCTGTTGAGGTCCTTGGGGCGTGAAGTCTTTGGCACTGGTACAACACAGGAGGTTTTCCAGAGCTGTGGGACTCTTCCCAGCCTCAGGTTCAGGTTGAAGAGGTGCTCCATCACCCCACACAGTTGGTCCACGCAGGACCTGACGACCCTCGAGCTGATGCCATCTGGGCCCGCTGCCTTCTTGCCATTAATCCTCCTCAGTTCCCTCCTAACCTGGGTGGTTGAGAGACAGGCTGGAGCCTTGTGTTGAGTGTGTATTGGATGCTGTTGTTGGGGGTGGGGAGGAGTGAGCAGGGTGAATAGAGGAGGTGTGAGGTGTCAGAGGTGGAACAGCAGCAGTGGGGATGGGTGAGTCTGCAGCCGATGTTGGAGACTGCCTCGTGGCTGAATGAAATCTGTTGAAGAAATGATTCAGTTCATTTGCCCACCTCAGATCCCTCCCAGGCAGAGAGTTCTGATGTTTGTGGCCCGAGATGGTTCTGAGGCCTCTCCAGACTTCACCAACGTTGTTTTGCTGTAGCTGTCCTTCTCATTCCTTATCAGTCCCCTCAACTCTCTCTGCACCCTTTTCAACTCCTCTTTGTCTTTTGATTTGACGGCCCCACAGGCCGTCACAGATCACCTCCCACACAGTCGACTCAAAACAATCCTTAAGAGCCTCCTCGCTCTCCTCCGACCATCTCTGTACTGTGCAGGTGGCTGGTGGCTCCCTGCGCACTAAGGGCTCATACACAGGGACAAGGTGCACCAGGTTGTGGTCAGATCTGCCCAGTGGAGGGAGAGGTGATGAACTGTATGCCTCTTCTGCATTGGCATACAGTAAGTCCAGTGTTTCATTGTCTCTGGTTGGGCAGGTCACATACTGGGTGAAGGTGGGCAGTGTGGAGTCCAATGAGGCATGATTGAAGTCCCCTGATATTATGAGAAGGGCTCTCATAAGAGTAAAGAGAGAAACTATCTGTATTTCTTAATTGTAAATGGCACCAAATTTTATTCAAATTGAGCCACACTTATGGAGCTCCACAATTCTTTTCCTGGTGTTTTGGTTGACATCTCTTGATTTTCCCATTTCAAAGAAACAGGCTCTGTGTTTTGCCTTATACAGTGGGGCAAAAAAGTATTTAGTCAGCCACCGATTGTGCAAGTTCCCCCACTTAAAATGATGACAGAGGTCAGTAATATGCACCAGAGGTACACTTCAACTGTGAGAGACAGAATGTGAAAAAAAAAAAATCCATGAATCCACATGGTAGGATTTGTAAAGAATTTATTCGTAAATCAGGGTGGAAAATAAGTATTTGGTCAATAACAAAAATACAACTCAATACTTTGTAACATAACCTTTGTTGGCAATAACAGAGGTCAAACGTTTACTATAGGTCTTTACCAGGTTTGCACACACAGTAGCTGGTATTTTGGCCCATTCCTCCATGCAGATCTTCTCGAGAGCAGTGATGTTTTGGGGCTGTCGCCGAGCAACACGGACTTTCAACTCCCGCCACAGATTTTCTATGGGGTTGAGGTCTGGAGACTGGCTAGGCCACTCCAGGACTTTCAAATGCTTCTTACGGAGCCACTCCTTTGTTGCCCGGGCGGTGTGTTTTGGATCATTGTCATGTTGGAAGACCCAGCCTCGTTTCATCTTCAAAGTTCTCACTGATGGAAGGAGGTTTTGGCTCAAAATCTCACGATACATGGCCCCATTCATTCTGTCCTTAACACGGGTCAGTTGTCCTGTCCCCTTGGCAGAAAAACAGCCCCATAGCATGATGTTTCCACCCCCATGCTTCACAGTAGGTATGGTGTTCTTGGGATGCAACTCAGTATTCTTCTTCCTCCAAACACGACGAGTTGAGTTTATACCAAAAAGTTCTACTTTGGTTTCATCTGACCACATGACATTCTCCCAATCCTCTGCTGTATCATCCATGTGCTCTCTGGCAAACTTCAGACGGGCCTGGACATGCACTGGCTTCAGCAGCGGAACACGTCTGGCACTGCGGGATTTGATTCCCTGCCGTTGTAGTGTGTTACTGATGGTGACCTTTGTTACTTTGGTCCCAGCTCTCTGCAGGTCATTCACCAGGTCCCCCCGTGTGGTTCTGGGATCTTTGCTCACCGTTCTCATGATCATTTTGACCCCACGGGATGAGATCTTGCGTGGAGCCCCAGATCCAGGGAGATTATCAGTGGTCTTGTATGTCTTCCATTTTCTGATGATTGCTCCCACAGTTGACTTTTTTTCACACCAAGCTGCTTGCCTATTGTAGATTCACTCTTCCCAGTCTGGTGCAGGTCTACAATACTTTTCCTGGTGTCCTTCGAAAGCTCTTTGGTCTTGGCCATGGCGGAGTTTGGAGTCTGACTGTTTGAGGCTGTGGACAGGTGTCTTTTATACAGATGATGAGTTCAAACAGGTGCCATTCATACAGGTAACGAGTGGGGGACAGAAAAGCTTCTTACAGAAGACGTTACAGGTCTGTGAAAGCCAGAGACTTTCCTTGTTTGAGGTGACCAAATACTTATTGTCCACCCTAATTTACGAATAAATTCTTTACAAATCCTACCATGTGAATTCATGGATTTTTTTTTTTCACATTCTGTCTCTCACAGTTGAAGTGTACCTCTGGTGCAAATTAAGATAAGATAAGATAAGATAAGATAACCTTTATTAGTCCCACACGTGGGAAATTTGTTTTGTCACAGCAGGAAGTGGACAGTGCAAAAGTTATGAGGCAAAAATTAGAATACAATAAGAATAAATACAGTACACAACTGTACAGAATAGAATAAAATAAAATACTATATACAGTAGAATAAAATAAAATAAATATACAATAAGATAAAAATAGAATACAAATACAAATACTATATACAACTGAGTAAAAATACAACGATGACAGAAAGGATTATTGCACTTAGTATTATTGCATATGTATGGATGTGTGTGCTTGATCAGTTAAAGTCTTTGTTGTGGAGTCTCACAGCAGTGGGGAGGAAAGACCTGCGAAATCTCTCCGTCCCACACCGTGGGTGCCGCAGTCTCCCACTGAAGGAGCTGCTCAGTGCTGTCACAGTCTGCTGCATGGGGTGGGAGATGTTGTCCATCAGGGATGACAGCTTAGCCGCCGTTCTCCTGTCACTCACCACCTCCACTGGGTCCAGAGGGCATCCTAGAACAGAGCTGGCCCTTCGGATCACCCTGTTCAGTCTCTTCCTGTCCCCAGCAGAGATGCTGCCGCCCCAGCAGACCACGCCATAAAAGATAGCAGAAGCCACAACAGAGTCATAGAAGGTCTTCAGGAGTGGGCCCTCCACTCCAAACGACCTGAGTCTCCGCAGCAGGTACAGCCTGCTCTGCCCTTTCCTGTAGAGGGCGTCTGAGTTATGAGTCCAGTCCAGTCTATTGTTCAGATGAACAGCAAGGTACCTGTAGCTGTCCACAGCCTCAATGTCCATACCTTGACCTCTGTCATCATTTTAAGTGGGGGAACTTGCACAATCGGTGGCTGACTAAATACTTTTTTGCCCCACTGTATGCATCCACAGGTCTGCCACCAATTTACTCACGTGGACTCTACTAACCTATCAGAAGCTTCTTTAGCTCAGAATAGAATTGTCTGCAGTTTTCTTATTAATTAACAATAAACTTAGTGTATATGTACTCCTAAATTTGATGAAAGTGATAAAAAATAGAAACAGCAATCTAAAGAAACAGCATTGTTGTTGTTCGGCTTTTCATTTCGCCATTTGTTGATTCACTTGAAGAACAAGTAGCGTAACATGGGCCAAGTGATCAGTTTGACATCAATCTTTTGTGATACACCATCATATTTACATTATTTGTACAGTAAGAATGATTTGCTTTGGTACCTGGTCAAACTTCATATTTATTACACTGTTTAACTCCAAGATTCTGAATATTTTCCTGAAGGATTTTGGTAGTTTTTAAAAGCAGAAATCCATGACAACAGATGGCTATTTTCTGCTTCTTAAACAATGCAGTCTTCAAAAATGTAGTGATGAAGGAACTGAAGCAGTGATCGGTTTGGACATGCAGCTACAGCTTATCTGCTGAGGCTCAGTCTGCTGTTTCTGCGTTTTCATGTAACACAAACACTGGCAGACCTCCTGGAGACTGATAGGAAAATTGTATTTATTTTATGTTTTCTAACAAAATTGTTTAATTATGGAAAGAAAAAATAAGTCATTTTAGAGGAGTTATGGCTCCAGAAAAGGATGACGGTATCACATTTCTATCTTTCAGCAAATGTTGGTTTACAGGAGGTTTCAGATGAACATAAAATCAGTCTGAAGACACGGTGTCAACATGTGATTGAAGGAACTGATGAAACGGGAACTAAAACTCTCCTCAACAAGATCTACACTGACCTCTACATAACAGAGGGACAGAGTGAAGAGGTTCCTATCCAACATGAGGTGAGGCAGCTGGAGATGGCTTCCAAAATGGATGCTCACCATGACACTCCAATCAGGTGCCAAGACATCTTTAAAGCCTTGCCTGATAAACAGAGACCCATCAGAGTGGTTCTGACAAACGGCTTCGCTGGTGTTGGAAAAACCTTCTCAGTGCAGAAGTTCAGTCTGGACTGGGCAGAAGGCTTGGAGAACCAACACATCAGTGCGGTGGTTGTGCTGTCATTCAGGGAGCTGAACTTGGTCAGAGATGAGCAGTACAGTCTTCTGGAGCTGATCCATGTTTTCTATCCAACATTGCAGAGCGTCACAGCAGAGCAGCTCACTGTGTGTAATCTTTTGTTCATCTTTGATGGCCTGGATGAAAGCAGATTTTTGTTGGATTTTACCAACATGAAGCTGGTGTCTGATGTCACACAGAAGTCATCAGTCAGTGAGCTGCTGACAAATCTCATCGAGGGAAATCTGCTTCCCTCTGCTCTCATCTGGATAACTTCCCGACCTGCAGCAGCCAATCAGATTCCTCCTAAATGTGTTGACAGGGTAACAGAAGTACGAGGCTTCACTGATGCCCAGAAGGAGGAGTACTTCAGGAGGAGATTCAGTGATGAAGATCTGTCCAGCAGAATCATCTCCCACATGAAGACATCCAGGAGCCTCCACATCATGTGTAGAATCCCAGTGTTCTGCTGGATCACTGCTACAGTTCTGGAGCACATGTTGACTACAGAGGAGAAAGCAGAGCTGCCCAAGACCCTGACTGACATGTACTCACACTTCCTGCTGGTTCAGACAAAGAGGAAGAAAAACAAATACCATGAGGGACATGAGAAGTTGTTTGTTGAGACAAGTCCACAGGTGCTGACGGAGGCCGACAGGGAAGTTCTTCTGAAGCTGGGGAGGCTGGCATTTGAACATCTGGAGAAAGGAAATATCATGTTCTACCAAGAAGACTTGAAGCAGTGTGGTCTGGATGTTTCAGAGGCCTCGGTGTACTCAGGAGTTTGTACAGAGATCTTCAAAAAGGAGTTTGGAATCTTCCAGAAACCAGTTTACTGCTTTGTTCATCTGAGCATCCAGGAGTTTCTGGCTGCAGTCTACATGTTCCACTGTTACACCAATAAGAAGACAGAGGTGCTGCAGGACTTCCTAGGAAAAGAAAACAGTGAGAATTTGCAGAAAAATACTAATGGACGTGATAACAAATATGATAGTGATGAAGATGAAAATCATGAAGAATCAGATTATGATGATGTTCGAGATCGTCATGATGCTTATGATGACGATGATAATGATGATTATGACGATTATGACGATGATAGAGATGATTATGACGATTATGACGATGATAGAGATGATGATTACGATCGTCATGATGATGATGATGATGATGATGACGACGATAGTCATGATGATTTTAATATAGATGATGATGATGATGACGACGATAGTCATGATGATTTTAATATAGATGATGATGATGATGATGATGATGATGATGACGACGATAGTCATGATGATTTTAATATAGATGATGATGATGACGATGATAGTCATGATGATTTTAATATAGATGATGATGATGATGACGATCGTCATGATGATTATAATATAGATGATTATGGAGATGTTTATGATGATAGCGATGATGAAGATAAATTAACAAATGATGATTACTTCGAAAAAGAAAGGGACGATGACAGCAGTGAAGATAAGAGTTCACTGAAAGTTTTCCTAGGCAGAGTTATGGAAAAATCCCTCCAAAGTAAAAATGGCCACCTGGACCTGTTTGTTCGCTTCCTTCATGGCCTCTGTCTGGACTCCAATCACAGACTCTTAGGAGGCCTGCTGGGTCAGACGGACAACAGTTCAAAATCCATCCAGAGTATCATCGACAACCTGAAGAAAATGAGTAGTGAGGAAATCTCTCCTGACAGAAGCATCAACATTTTCCACTGTCTGATGGAAATTAATGACCTCTCAGTCCATCAGGACATTCAAATGTTCCTCAAGTCAGATAACAGATCAGAGAAGGAGCTATCTGAGATCCACTGCTCTGCTCTGGCCTACATGCTGCAGATGTCAGAGCAGGTTCTGGATGAGTTAGACTTGAGGAAGTATAACACATCAGAGGAGGGAAGACTGAGGCTGTTCCCAGCAGTGAGGAACTGCAGAAAGGCTATGTAAGTTAGATCACCATCTTTGTCAAAAGAAGTGAGTGTGCAGTTATTATACATAGTGATTACATATGCTCCAGTTACTGAAAGTGGATGGTTATGCACGTATCTATGTTTCTATAAATGAAGGCCATCATATAAGTTTCTTGTTTCTCCAAGAGTGAACTGTTTAGATAACAGTGTAGCAGATTACCACCCCCAGAGTGTATAAATACAGCTCTGCGCCTCTTGTTTTTCTATCTGGGCCACACTAATCCGTTCAATAATCCAGTGAATCATCTCAAAAAGTTTATTTCATTCATTTGGATTTAACATTGTCAGTGGGAGAAACGTCTGAAGAAGTCCCTTGGCTGAGGGATGAAATGGTTCTCCTACTGAAAATGATTTTGTTCATTCGGATGATTAAGCATGCGTCAAGACACACTAATTGGTGTTCTCCCTTTCATTCACTGCATCAGTTAGCCAAGTAGCTAACTGATTATAAGCCAGTTGTCTTATAATCAGGGCAACTTCAGAGTGGAACAGAGCCCAGCCCTTCTCCGGTAGACTGGTTCCAGAATCTGAGTTGTTCATTAAGCCCAACTTTATCTAGCTGGTACCATACCCTTTTCTATACTAGCACCCAATTACCCAGAGGTGTGGACTCGAGTCACATGACTTGGACTCGAGTCAGACTCGTGACTTTAGACTTGACTTGAAAAAATGTTCTAAGACTTGTGACTTGACTTGGACTTTTACACCAGTGACCAGGGACTTGAATTGGACTTGAACCGGTTTACTTGAAAAGACTTGATATTTCACCCCAAATATAAAATTTAACATGCATATTATATAGAGATTGAAAATGTGACGTCATTCAGGGGTAAACCGCAAAGGATTCTGGGAACTCGTGGCAAGAGGTACTAGCGCACGCAGGCTTTCAATTGAAATCAGTCACACAGCGATAAAAAGAAACACAAAAATGTCAAGAAGCCGTTGTATTATTAACTGCAATAGCCGGTCGCATGACAGCCACGGGAAGCCGACGGGTAAAGAGATCGGTTGTTATCGGATTACGTCGTTGAAGAGAAATTGTTCAAGCCATGTTTCCGAAGTAACAAAGAGGCGACGGATGGCCTGGATTGCAGCCATTCAAAGATCAAATATAACGTCCCAGAACACTCCAGCTCACAGGTTAGTCTGCTCCAAGCATTTACACGAAGGTCAGTGTTTTTAAGTAGTTAATGCGTCATTTTTCTTAACATAATTGGTGATATAGGTTACAAGCAAGTCTGACGCTGAACAGAAATTGTCGCGCTATGCTCCTTTGTTTATTGTGCATAAATAGTGAATTGTCCTGACACAATATTGCGTTTCTCCTCTGTTATTATGGTACATTGACAAAAACATACTTTTATTCACAGGATAAAACAGGTTTTTTGTATCACTAATTGCCCAGTACGATTACAGCATACAGTGTTATTGTCACTGCTACATTTCTGTAACGCGAACCAGAAATTATTTCCACTACTAATTAATTACCGTTGAGCTCAAAGGTCCTATTAATAAACGGTTAAGGAATGTGTATTTATGAAGACAATTTGTGAGACTGGTAAACTTATGATACGTACGATGGTCTTTCGTTCTACACGGTGCATTTCAAGGTCCTGTACCCATCCGGTGTTCCAGATCTACTGGCGTTTAGATCAACTGGCGTTGGTCGAACAGATGTGTGGCAGTCTTGCGTTTCAGGAGCTGCTACCGACAAACCAGCAAAAAAAACGCCAAATGTGTCATCTGTGACACTTGTGAGGTTATCTCAAACACACTCCGTCAGTCTTGATGCTGTTGAACAACAAAATGTTTAAAAATGTGGCGAGTTTACCTGGTGATATCCTCATGCGCAACGCGATCGCGAAAACAGCAAACAAGTAATACCACGCCGATGTTGTTCACAGGACAGCAAGAGTAAACGATCGGGAGACTCTTGTCGTCATTATCGTTCCCCTCGCACGGTTTGTTTCTCCGAATTCAGCGTTTTTGCTTCACAACTAAAGCGAGCAGTTTACTTTGTGCACTAACATGGACTCGAGTCAACCAGCGCCACCTCTGGCCAAGTGCCACAGCCTACAGCCAGATCAACCTGTGACACACATCTGCAGCACGTTTGAATTCGTTACATGCACATTTGTACCTTTCAATTGTGTCTGTTTGTGCATCATGCAAATAAACCTTTGAAAAGAATGAAATGATATCATATATTCCTTATTGGCCTACATTTGTTCAAAATCCCAAATTATATACACAAAGTCATAGAAATCACCACTCCAATTGGTCATCATGATTTTGATGTTCTCTTTTTCCATAACAATGAAATACGCCTTGGACAAATATGACACGTCAATATTTCATTAGTGTTGTCACATCACATCCTGTAAGCATCGTTTGTCTGTGTCCTTTCTCTGGAAATTAATATTTCCAGCCAATATAGGCAATCCATCAACATGGCTGGAGAGTTGGTAGTTATATACAGTCTGTATAAGTGTGGTTAATCCAATGAAGATTTGTAAGGAGATGGCAGTTACTTTGAATTCACAGCAGTTACACAGTGATTAGTAATAAACAGCCAGTGAGAGTGAGTGGATTTAAGAAAGTCAGTGATTCAGGTGTGTCGCTTGGTTTGTCATCTGTTTGTGAGACTGGAGGAGAAGTAGAAATATTTTGTTGTAAACCTTAGTTAGGAAGATTCCTGTTTGAAAACAAGCACTTTTTGTGAGAAATGCAAGAAGCACATCTACAGAAAGCACACAGTTACATTCTGTCCATCATGTGGACAAAACTGAAAATGTTGAGCATTGAAAAACTGAGAACGTTGGGCAAGTTCAAAAGAAATGTGTTTGTAAGAACGAAAAACCAAATTGTTCCTAAAATAGTTATGGAAAGTCTAACTGTTGTATGTTTGTGTTCTACATGTTTATCTGATGGGAAATAAAGTTGCTATTGTTTCAGTGCAGTTTTTTGATAATTCTGAGTGGATTTACACAGTACGGATCTAAATGACCCGCAACAAAATCAATGTCACTTTTTTGTTTTTCAACATAATACAAGGGTTAATTTCCAAAACTTCCATATGATCTTCAATTTGTAGCAGATCCACTATCACACAGCAGCTGGAGCAGTCTCCAATGGAGGTCAGTCCACTGCTGCCATAGCCTACTACTAGATTAACTTGTGACACATCTGCACCTGCTGCTATGATCACAGTGAGTAGAGGCTGAGTGGCTGCACTTACCCCTGGTACATCCAAATCTACCCACAAACATGTTGAAAGATGCAATGGCAGCAATGTGGATTGTCAACACTAAAAACAATCAGTAAGCAAAGACAACAGGGATCATTTGTTTCTGTTTATTTAGCACCCACAACAATTGTAGTCGCCTTCTGCACAGGGGAAGTCCACACACACTGTGTGGTACCACTTTCCACAGAAGGTGCATTCAGTCTGCAAGATTGAATGAGATTGTCAGAGTCATTGTCTGACTGTTTGTTACTAATCACCTGCTGTACATTCACAGTAACTGCCATCTCCTTACAAATGTTTATTAGATTGACCACACTTATACAGACTGTATATAACAACCAACTCTGAAATGTTCGTTTGCAGAGGGAAGACACAGGCAGACTATGCTAACGACATGTGATGTTACAACACTAGTGAAATGTTAGTGTCATTTCATTCTTTTCAAAGGTTTATTTGCATGACGCACAAACAGACACAATTGAAAGGTACAAATGTGCATGAAACGAAATCAAACGTGGTGCAGATGTGTGTCACAGGTTGATCTGGCTGTAGGCTGTGGCACTTGGCCAGAGGTGGCGCTGGTTGACTCGACTCCATGTTAGTGCACAAAGTAAACTGCTCGCTGTAGTTGTGAAGCAAAAACGCTGAATTCGGAGAAACAAACCGTTCAAGGGGAACGATAACAACGACAACAGTCTCCCGATCGTTTACTCTTGCTATCCCGTGAACAACATCGGCGTGGTGTTACTTGTTTGCTGTTTTCGCGATCGCGTTGCGCATGAGGATATCACCAGGTAAACTCGCCACATTTTTAAACATTTTGTTGTTCAACAGCATCAAGACTGACGGAGTGTGTTTGAGATAACCTCACAAGTGTCACAGATGACACATTTGGCGTTTTTTTGCTGGTTTGTCGGTAGGAGCTCCTGAAACGCAAGACTGCCACACATCTGTTCGACCAACGCCAGTTGATCTAAACGCCAGTAGATCTGGAACACCGGCGGTAAACTGTACCTGGGCTTGTTGCAGTGACCTGAAGTTACTAAACTTCATGAGTGTATGCACTCACTCCAAGAACCGTATAATTATAAATATGCATATAAATATGCTACGATGAGATAGCTGACTTCATCTAACTAGCAAATGTTGTCCAGGCTACGTTGGTGATACAGTTTTTTTTAATGTGTATGATATTTTTGTCATGCGATTTTAAAGCCGGTCCTACAACCGCATCCAAGAATAACATGCAGCTTATCTCAGAACTGCCGGTGAAAATTATTCTTGGAGCTAGGTTTAATTGAGCTGCATTTTAAAGAGGTGCAATTTCACAATTTGTGTATATTTTCTAAGTTCACTATTTTGTCATGTGTTGAGAAAAACACAGATTTTAAAATTACATGGTCTAATATTTACATTTAGCATAACTGCAACATGCTTTTTTCATTTTTTTTTTTAAAGACTCGAAAGAACTTGAAATTCAAAATTTCAGACTTGTGACTTGACTCGGACTTTTACACCAGTGACTTGAGACTCGACTCTGACTTGCCTGACATTACTTGAGACTTGACTTGAGACTTGAGGATAAAGACTTGAGACTTACTTGAGACTTGCAAAACAATGACTTGGTCCCACCTCTGCAATTACCTTAAGGTCATCTTCTAAGCATCAAACATGTGAGATAATTCAATTTAAAAAAAGATTCATTATTAATTACTTTTTTCATTACTTTTTTTTTCATAAATGGCAGCAGATGACAGTTAATCTATATTGTTGCATTTTTACATTTGTTGTATTAAGATATTAGCCCAACATCTCAATTCGGGTATTAGAAAGCCCACTGTAATAAATTTAATATTAAACTACATTAATATGTATTCACAGACTTCATAACTGTGGACTCTTAGACCCTCATTTTGAAGTTGTGGCTTCAGCTCTCAAGTCCGAACCCTCACATTTGACAGTACTGGACCTGAGCAACAACCATCTGAATGATTCAGGAGTGACGTTACTATCAACTGGTCTGGACAGTCCAAACTGTAGACTGAAGACTCTGAGGTGAGGTCATTGACTCCATAGAACTTGCTCTTATAAATTACTTTTGTCCATTTTCAAAGGAGCTTGCAAAGAAAAGCGTCTGGACTTCTTTAAGTTGCTTGAAGACGTTTCACCTCTCATCCGAGAAGCTTCTTCAGTTCTAAGGTCAAATGGTGGAGAGTGCCAGATATAAACCTAGTGGGAGTAACCCCCCACAGAGGGACAAAAGGACCCCCTGATGATCCTCTAATCGCCTGAGCCAAGGTGTGAAACTGGGCGTTTAGAGGATCATCAGGGGGTCCTTTTGTCCCTCTGTGGGGGGTTCCTCCCACTAGGTTTATATCTGGCACTCTCCACCATGGCTTTAATGGCTTGAGTACTCAGTGTAGCAGTTTGAGATTTGGATTTTCTCAAATCCACACAGGTTCAAGAGTGTATCTACTTTATAGGCTTAAATAGGTACACACCCCACTAATATTTGGTTAAATGTCCATTAGCAAGGTACATTTTGACCAGATGCTTTGGTAGCTGAAAACATGTATATGGTATAATTCTGAATGGATATTTGACCACTCTGCATGGCAGAAATATTAGCGTAATGTTAGCCCGCGTTATCCATTCCAACAAAAGTCTAGTTGAATGTGTTGGGATCATCTTCTCTTCTTAGCTCTATAGTTCAATCTTTGTCTTGTCTGACCATTTGGTTTTTCCATGTAGTCCTATGCAAATTTCAGTCGATGTTGAAACTGTCAATTTTGGACCAGGGGCTTCTTCCTTTTTCAGTACCCTCTCAGTCCATACCAAAAATAAAATTGGCTTGATTGTGGACATTGACATGGGTGTTCCAGTTGTTTCCAGTTAATGGAAAGGCTTGAGCCTTGGTGGTTCCTGGATTATTATTTCTGAATATTCTAACCAATTTCCTACTGTTGTCTGAGGGTAACAGTTTGGGCCTTCTTCCATACCTTTGCAAAGTAGTGAGACATCCAAATAACTTGCATATTATTGTTTGAACCGATGGTCTTGGAATGGGCTGTTGTTTAAAAATGTCTCCAAAAGACCTTCCCAACTTGTGTAAATCTACAGTTCCAAGTTTCTTGGACTTTTCCATTGTTCAGAATATTGGTCAGTGGTGCAACGGATCACGGTTGATCCGTAATCTGAACCAATCCCACTCCACGGTTCGGCACGCACGTGATCCGAAGATTCGAAAAAGATGGGAAAAAAAGTATGTGTATGGTGCACATGGTCAGTCTGTCTGTTATGGCAAGCGATAGTTATGGCAAGTTATGGCAAGCGATAGTTATGGCAAGCGCTAGCGGTCCAAGTAGAGGAGCAGAGGAGTTTGCGGCATTTAAGCAGCCCTTTGCTCGCCAATCCGACCGGGCTAAAGCTGTTACAAAAGCTATTGGGGTGTTTTGCTGCAGACCGGAGGCCGTATTCCCTTGTGCAAAACAAGGGGTTTAAACTGTGATGAACGTGCTTGAGCCACGCTATGATATCCCGTTACGCGTCCACTTCAGTGACAAGATTGTACCCAGGCATGTATGAGCAGGAAAAGTTTAAAGTTATGGCTGAGCTGTTCCCGGCATCTTCTGTTGCCCAACTACAAATGGGTGGACCTCCAGGTCAATGGAAAGCTACGTGACGTGATCGCTCATTATATCACAGCAGAGTGGTAGATACGAAGCCCTATACTGTCATATATTGCACCTTAATTTGTTTTTTGTTTTTTTTTTGTAATTAAAGTCTTTATTTGTTTTTTAACATTTAATCACATGAAAACAAAAAACAAAACAACAACAGAAAGAAAAAAGAAAAGACAGCTTCCAATCCCATGGTTAATTCACCTTTGTATTTTGGGTCTACTTACTAACTATCGGTACACCCACAAAAAAAGGACAATAAAATCTCATTATTAAGTTATTCCATTACTGAGTGCCTACACAAACATACAACGCAGCAAGCATAAAATGTAACTAAAGATAATTCCCCTGACCAAATAAATTCCAACCATCCCAGCCAAAATCACGTCCCCATGATTTGTCAAAACCCTCCCTATTATCATTAATCCTAGCCAAGAATTTTTCATACGACACCATTTTCAGCATTTTTTTCTTTCCACCTATTATGTTCTGGAGGAGATGGTTCCTTCCATACACTGAGAATAACTCGGGCCGCTGCAATCACCCCCACAAAGTCATATTTTGAAACCCCAGGTAACACCGACCGATCCCCTAATAGCACAGTCTTGGTGACAAGGGTATTATCAAACCAATCCACCTTCCTATTTTGTCCAATACTTTTGCCAAAAGGGATAAACTTTCCCACATTCCCAAATAGCATGCATAAATGTCCCTGGATCTGAACTACATTTCCAGCATATATTACTGGACTGATTCCCATTCTAGTTTGGACGGAGTGAAGTACCATCTGTGTATTAATTTGTACTGAGTAAATTTACCCCTGGCCTCTTTTATATATTTATCAGAGAATGACAAAATTCTACACCAGTCTTCTTTAGAAGTTGCACAACCCAAATCTCTCTGCCATATAATCCTCAAGTTTTCACATATCTCTTTTTTTGGATTCTTAAACAGTTTGTAGAAAACAGCTGCTCTATGTGCTGTACTGGACAATTCTAAAAACTCCACCACCATATTTGAGCTTAGAGTAATTTTCCTTTGGTAATACAATCCCTTATTTGTAAATATTTCCAAAAATTATTTTCTCTTATCAAACCATATTTTTCGGTTATTTCAGCGAATGACATAAACACTCCTTAATTTGTTTTCATGTAATTGCGTGGACTGAGTCTTGAGTTGAATGTTTTTAAATAGGGAAAAAATACTTAAATAAGTAAATGTTAAAATTTTTTCTTCTTTTTTTTTTTTTTTCTTTTTTTGCTGATCCAAAAATTGATCCGATCCGTGACAGCCAAAGGTAGTGTCGCTCCCTCAGCAGATAGTCTCGAGCAGCCAGGAAAAATAGCATGGAAGTGTTACAGTGAGGAGGAATTACAGTGGGGCAAAAAAGTATTTAGTCAGCCACCGATTGTGCAAGTTCCCCCACTTAAAATGATGACAGAGGTCAGTAATTTGCACCAGAGGTACACTTCAACTGTGAGAGACAGAATGTGAAAAAAAAATCCATGAATTCACATGGTAGGATTTGTAAAGAATTTATTTGTAAATTAGGGTGGTGTTTAAGTGTAATTGTAATAAAGTGCATGTAAACTTTTGACCACAGTGTACAATTAACAAAGGTGACTGCTATGCTTTACAAAGACTTTTAAATTGTTTGTTTTCTACAGTGATTTAATCATCAAAGGACAAGATTGTAAACACTATTACACTGGACACTGTTTCTAGTGTAATACACATTTCCTTTAAGTGAAGACTGAATTTCTTTTTTTTTCTTTCTTTTTAAGGTTAGTTTTCTGTAGGTTATCAGAAATCAGCTGTGCTTCCCTGATTTCTACTCTGAAGTCCCGTCCATCACATCTGATAGAGCTGGACCTTAGTTACAATCACAAGCTACAGGATTCAGGAGTGATGCAGCTGTGTGGTTTCCTGGAGAACCCAGACTGTAGACTGAAGACTCTGAGGTTAATGCAGTATATTATTCAACTTTTCTATATGTTGCAAACAGCTGTGTTTGAGGTTAACTTTAGTTTCAACCTGATCAGTGCTTCTAGATACAGCACGTTCTGTTTACTGTGAATGCTCAAATTAATTTGTATGAAATAATGTGCTTTTGAAAGTATGTTTGGGAGGTTTAGCTTTAACACCTGAACTTTGTGCGCAAAGACCCACATAAGAACTAAAAACTATTTTTTGTCAAGCAAAATTCATTCTCCTTTTCAGGCTGAGTTGGTGCAGCTTGTCCAAGATCAACTGTGTGTCTTTGGGCTTAGCACTGAAGTCCAACCCCTCTCATCTGAAGCATCTAGACCTAAGTGGGAACAACCTGCAGGATTCAGGAGTGATGGAGTTGTGTGGTTTCCTGGAGAGCTCACGCTGTAAACTGGAGACTCTGAGGTCAGTCACTATGTATTAGTTGTGTGTGTGTGTATATATATATATATATATATATATATATATATATATATATATATATGTTCTTCCTCTGTGTGTTATACTTGTATAACTATGCATGTGACAAATAATAAAGAACGAACCGGTGACCTTCCGGTTACAGATGCGCTTCCCAACCCCCCCCCTTAGATCATGTTTACCTTTTATCTTTAGCCATTTGGTGCTTCACTCTTCCTAAACGTCTACATTCTGAACCTTCTTCATATGTTAACATATTGTGAAGTGCTGAATGTTTTCAGGTGGTGAGATTTAATTTGCATGTTTTATTTGTTTTCCAGATTGAGGGAGTGCAGGTTGTCAGCTGTGAGTTGTGCTTCTCTGGACTCTGCTTTGAGGTCCAGCCCCACTCATTTGAGGTTACTGGATCTCTGTGACAACAACCTGATGGATTCAGGAATGAAGCAGCTGTGTGATCTTGTGAACAGCCCAGATTTTAGACTGGAGACTCTGAGGTCAGCAGAGGGTTGGAATCGCTCCATTCTGCTTTCAGCAGTACTGTAATTGTTACAGTTAATATGCAGACTAACTACTCTAAACAAATACAAATATTGCAGGTCTAATGATCGTATTACTACTGTACCTTGAGTGAAATCTATAGAGCAAATGGGGCTGATGCTAACTGTCTAGGAATGTGCAAAATGTAAGCTCAGTGTGTCAATCCCACCGAGACTGGTTGGACTCAAATACAGGACAGGGTGTCCACGTCAAAAGATTAACACTAGAGCTGAAAAGGACTAGAACTAAGAGGAGCAGTGCTGCACAGTTGCTCTGCTGTTGCTCTGAATGGGATTGAAATCCCCACTGTTATACTAGATATGCTGAATCTGACTAACAACTGATGAGAAAACACATTTATCTCCCGTCTGTCTTTTCCTCTCTGCAGGTGGAAACTAAGTGATTAAACAGAGCAGTCTGTGACTGGGGCATGCTACTGAGTGGAGAAGAGAGCTTCATCCAGCAGTGTCTGACACAGAAATGAGAAGAAGTGCAGATCACTGTCATTGCTCCCGATTGAACTGCTCTAACAGCCCCACTGTTATACACAACGATCATTCTTGATCATCCTTGATTATCCCTGATCTTTGTGTCTGTCTTTAAATGACAGTAAACTGTCATTGTTGGATTGCACTCAGATTTTGACTGCAGCGGCAGGGAGTACACCAAAGGCAGACTGCAGTGCAACACTGTCTCCAGGTGGAAAACGGGAGGAGTGATACACCTCCTGCTGTCAGGCCTGCAGGGTCTATCACTGCGGTGTTCTCCTCTGTGTTGCTGCAGACAAGCTATTTTTTGCACTGGCACAAACAATTTGTGTGCCTTCTTATTGTGACACGTGATTGTTCTTTCATTTTAGTTTTTGTATTTTTAACAAAATACAAAAAACTCCAGATGCAGTTTTAGGATCATAGTTGTATATAACTTTATTGTTTACAAAATTTGTGCATAGTTCTTTTTTTAAAATATAAAATTTCTATTTGCATTTCACATTATGGAAATCATTCACTAAGCATGTCTGTGGTTTTTTCAGTAAAAATGCTTGTTTTTTCCCCACTTGGTTTTAATATTATGTGATTTTTAGATCAGTTATGTTACTACAAAAAATAACTGTTAATTCAGACATGTGAGGTTGAGCTGAAAAGAATGATACCAAACACGGCAAAATATCTGAAGGTGAAATACAAAGGTAAAATGAAAAGTAGGCAAAAAAAAAAACGTGTTTGTATATGAACCACTTCATGTTGTGTATCTTTCCTACATACTTATTTCTTATATAGACTATACAGTACATAAAATCAAAATAAACATGTTTTATGTAACCCAAATGTTGAAATTATGTGGGCTGAAGAAAATAAAGTTATAGACTATATTTATATGAAACATGTATACTTACTGCATTTTATTTATTCCTTTTGTAATATGCTTTATATAAAACCTGTGTAAAGAAATTGCTTCCATGCCCCTCTAAGAGAATTTCTCTAGATTTGCCGCTGATCACTGATCCACCTCAACACAGAGACAAACTACAGCATTTCATCCATTTACACACAGCTTCATCAACACTAACTCCACACACTCAGCTTACCAGTGACTGTCAGGTTAACCATGTTACTGATGGGACCCTCTCTGGACTCACACCAGTAAACTCCACTGTCATGAAGCATCATAGAGGTGTTAAAGGAAGAACCAGCTGGTTTTCCCCATGTACTTCCACAACGAGTCTTGTACTTGTGTTTCTCCTCAGAGTCCATCCAGCAGAGCTGTCGTCCTCCTCACAGCTCAGAGACACAAAGTCTCCTTCAAAGATCTGAGAGCTGCTGGGACTCACAGTCAGACGAGCTGTGAGGGTTAAAATCTGTTAGGCTTTACATTGTGAAACATGAACCCAACCAGGTCATATCAGTGAGCGTTTCTCAGGTTTAAACTGTGACAGAAGAAGGTTACTGACCTTGGTTTGTTGTGCAGCTCAGCAGTGAGATCAGAACTAAAGAGAAATGACACTCAGGTTGATTAGAGGTGAACATAAAGAACAACTCCACACAAACAGCCGACAAACGCAGAGGTGAGAACTATTTATTTTCCATGTAGTTACGTCCCCCTCAGTGAGAGAGGCAGATATGAGCTGAAACACAGGAATCAAACCAGGGACGCTGCTGTTATGGAGCTGAACTGGAACCATTCAGACACTGAGGCCCTCTGAACACATTTTAATTACAGCTGTGCAGAGACACACTGATGACTGACTGGAACACTATGATTCACATTTTACATTAACACCATCCTCACACATGTTTATATGTGACCACTAGAGGGAGATGTTGGACTTTAAATGCCTCGCAATGATATTTCTTCAGTTTTGTTTTTTCTGAGTAACAAAAATTCAGATGTTTTTGTTTTTTAATTCACTATACATAAAGTTAGTCTCCATAGAGGCATCATTGAGTTCCAATACTCAACCGTACTAAAACACTTAAATAATCTTTTGAGAACAAGGTCAGACACAGTGACTCCAAACTTTCCAGTGTTTTAAGCAGCAAACAAAGTGTTAAAGAAGAATCTACATCTCACAGATACTTTACAGATATTCCCACTGCAGTTTTAAACCACTGAACAATGCTCCTATTGCTTTAAGTCTGCGGTTGTGGTGTAATGTTTTCTGTTTGTTTTCCCCACTGAAGAGAGGAGTGTAGCAGTTAACCACAATCAGACAGGAACAACTCAAATGTTCCATCTGACACCTTGGTGAAACCCACAGAACCACACGAGGAAAACAATCGAGAACTTTGTTTATACAAAAAGACAAAAAAGATAAAATAAATATAAGTGGAAATGGTGATGACCGCAAATATATAAACATACTTATTTTCTTATTGTTGATTTTACTGTAAAATACATATTTAGATAGAGACAAAAGACATAAAACATAAAAATCTGTTGATGTCCTCCGGTCTGAGGTGCTGGGGGGACCAGTTAGAGACCAGCAGCTGGATGTCAATGGTTGGACTGGTGGACTACTTCAGTGAAGAGTAGACGACGTCTGGCTCTGGTTTAAAGTCTGAACACAAACACAGTTCAAACAACAGGAAACATGATTACAAGCTTTGTAGTTCAATCAAGACCTCCAATCTCCACCTCTCTGCATCACACACAGTCCCAGTTCAGACTTTACTGGGAACCAGCTCAGATACATATCACGGAGCTTTTTTAAGGTAAAGCTAAGGCTGAAGGACACACAGAAATGTTTGTCTCAGACTTGAAACCAACTCTGCAGTCTTTGAGCATGCCCAACTCTTAACCATTTTTCACACCTTGCAAAATGAACACAAAAACCTAAAGTTAAACTGTTACATCACAGTTAGTGTAAGCTGTAGTTGATGAAATGATACAAAGGATACACAGTGTTTTCCATTTCCCATCCATTTTTAAGATAATCAATAAAATTGTTGTGATCTGCTGCGTGAAATGCTACAGTTTTGTGTAAAAGAAAGCACCCATGCCCCAATAAAGCAGCAACAGGAGCAGATTTATTTAAACAAGTTATGTTTGTTAAATTGCCATAATACACACTGCATTTGAGGGTTGGTGGCAGGATGTTTAGCACTGTTACCTCACAGCAGGCAGATTCTAAGTTCAATTCCACCGTCCGACTGTGGTCTTCCTGTGTGGAAGTTTAAAAACATGCACTTGTTGGGGATAGGTTAATTGAAAGCTCTAAATCAGACAGACTGGCGACCTGTCCAGAGTGTACCCTGCCTCTAGCTCAAAAGGATAGGAGGATTGATAGTTAGTAGTTGGTTTTATTATCTTTTTATTTAGTTTCAAATTAATTTTAGTTAAAGTCTGAGATAAACTGGTTGCTGGCTAACAGTGCAGTAAGAGAAAATATTCCAACACGAGAATGACCCTAAGCACGCTGCAAAGACAACACTGTGGTGGCTAAAGGTCAACTCTATGTTATAGGGCATTCTAGCCAGAGCCTAGACTTGGAACAATTTAAATATGGTTTTCCCCAGATAATCACCATCCAACCTGAGTCACCTTGAAAGGATTTACAATAACAATGGCCTAAAACCCACAAATGCAACCAAATACCAATACATAATGGCAATCAGAGTGCTGTTGCCTAGCCTGTAAACATCTGTGTGTTCCCATGGATACGCCTTCCCAGACCATCACTGACACACCTCCAAACCAGTATTGCTAAACTGGAGGAGGTCAGGCCCAAGGCTCACCCTTATAATGTCTGTTTCTGATTGTTTGGTCAGAGATATTCAAACCAGTTGCCTGCTGGAGGTCCGTTTGTAGTTCTGACAGTGCTCGTCCTGTTCTTTCTCACACAAAGGAGAAGAGTTCTTCAAACTTTAAAACGATGCCAGGCCTTGGAGAACATGAGGCTGTGAGTTGGCTAAGTATTTGACCTTAACCTTCATTATTAGTGTCTTGACTTTGAAAATACATTTCAAGAAAAAATATTAAATAATAAATCATATGAAAGGACCTTAATAGAGCTGCACAACACATTGTTTATTCTTTAAATACAACAACTGCAAGTTCCTTTAGTTTTTATAGATAATAGATAATAGAAGCCAAAGGTTTCAACCAATTCTGTTCCAATCATATGGGTAAAGAAAAAAAACTATACAACTCTAGTATGCAAAGGTCAAAAATCAATGTGTGGTTACAAAAACAGGCTGATGTCAGCATATTGTTATAAAAAATCAGAAAACATTAAAGTGTTAGTATAGCCTTTGCCCTTCAGAGGGCTTTGTTAATACGGAAGTTACAACATTTATAATTAGCGGCAGGTTCTCACTGTTTTCTATTTTCACTTCTTAAAGTCTCTGATGAAAAATATGTGAGTACAGAGACCTCGTCTGTGTGAAAGCAGTGACCACAGAGCAGCCAGTTTCTGTCAGTGTCGTCTGACACACCTCACATAAGCGCACAACTCATTTTCACAACATGAACACTGTCAACGGCCAAACCAGAACTTTCTGTGGTGAAGGGTTTCATCAGCTTCAGACTAGAACTAAACAGGAACGGGAAGTAGCAGCTGTGGTTTTACATGAACAACTTGAAGCCAGATTAATGCGTTGTATAAAAGGCTGCTTGGTGTCTTTAGTCTGTCTCTTTAAACATATCATATTTATTCACCCTGAAAGTTGTTTGTGTATCAACTCCAGACAGAACACCCATCTGAGCCTTATCTGGACTACCTCTAGATTTGTAGCTCAGCTATCACACTGCCAAAAGTCACAACACATCAGGGGGCTGACCTATTTAAGGTGTACGTGTGGCCCTAAAGATGACTCCTAATGTGTCATATTTGAGCCAAACAAAACAGAAATATTTTGTGTCTCTTTTTTATTCCTTAATTTCAGGTGGTGTGGGACAGTGTTTGTGGAGGTGGGGTTTCGGTGTGCACTATGGGCGTGAAAGCTGCAGAGAGGCATGTAAGACTGTAGCGACTGCTCAGATATGGGTTTGGTCTTTCAATACATTTGGCCTATATTGTATTAATTCACTTCTTTACCTTTGAGTACATTTTTATAATTTTTTCACCAGAGTTAGAAAAACATAAAGAATTGCCTGATAAATGTATGCACAAGGCAAAATAGACACAACTACTAAATGAGCTGTTTACAAGTAGAAACTCCTCACTGACATCTGGCAATGGAAAATCAAAAGTATCCATTCAAATGAAGTGTGCGTTGTAGGTCACGGATATATCAATATTCCTCACGTTTCAGGCTGTGAGAGATCTTAGCTAAATTATAGAGTTTACCTGAGAGTTTGCTAACACAGAATTGCCGGATGTTGATTGGCTGTTTTATTGTGTTTAAATCTATACACTTCCTGACTCAACAGGATTGTTTTTAACTGAGGTTTTAAATATTTGACCTCCATTATTAAAGTGGACAAACTGATAGATTATAACTTGAGATTTTAAATTGCAAAGTTATGAATCACACTAAACATGTGATTTCTCAATATCGCTGTGTCCTTTAATTTCAAGTAATACACTTCCGCTGCCTCTGATAGAAACGATCAAACACTCAGCCATGTTTTTCTTTAAAAGATTATTTTTGAGCCTATCACAGCGTGTTAGCATTCTAATGTTAGCGTGTAGCCTGAACTAAACCCTGTGTTAAAGCTGTGAAGAACCGTGATGGCGAGAAAGAGCAGCTGTACCTCTCGTCTTTGACTTTTTTTCAGTTTCTTTGACGATGATGATTTCTTCATAACTGACATCTTCTGTTCTCACCGTTGAATCCACTGCAATTGAAACCCTCCCTGTACACAAAGCACACACAGAAGTCGTAATCGCAACTGGTCGTACACTTCTGCTACTGTAGAACTCTTCAAACCAAAAGCATGTGGATCATTGATTTTAATTTTAATTTACATTTAGTGTCTAGATGAATAAAGTTTACACTGAAAACATGATTGATTATCATCAGGGGACTGCATTTAGTCAACATTTCAGAAAGTCACAAAACTAGAAAATAACAAACATAAAATATAGATTCAGAAGGGGACTAATAATAATGGATTTATATAGCGCTTTTCAAGGCACCCAAAGCGCTTTACAATGTCACTATTCATTCACTCTCTGGTGGAGGCTACAGTTGTAGCCACAGCTGCCCTGGGGCAGACTGACAGAAGCGAGGCTGCCATATCGCACCATCGGCCCCTCTGGCCAACACCAGTAGGCGGTAGGGTAAAGTGTCTTGCCCAATGACACAACGACCAGGACAGAAAGTACGGGGATCGAACCGGTGACCTTCCAGTTACAGATACGCTTCCCAACCTCCTGAGCCACGGTAGCCCCAACTAATGGAATACAAGTAATTATAAACGTTTCTAAAGGAGCCATATAATGCATTTAATGGAAAGTTTAAAGATAAACTTTAATAGTTTAGTTCAGTGATTAAATGTCAGTTAGAAAAATTATTAGTAATTACAGTTTCTCTTATATTGTTTTAATACTAAGAGCTCTGTGGAGCAACACCTACAGGTGACTTTTTAAAAAGACAAACAGGAAACTATACGACTGCAGAGCTGTAAAATCGACCACAGACCACAAACAGACACTCAAGCATAGTGTAGACTCAGTAAGCACAGAGTTAAACTTTAAAGACAGACTCCTGATTTCCATGTCTACATGCTTATTGTTTTCTAGTTTTTCCCACGCCACTTAGAGACTCTCATTTTTAGATGGGCACCAGCACTACAGGTCATTCTAGTGGTAGACTTGTGAAGTAGTCCCTGGCCCCAAAGCTCTTCAGGAGTGCATTTTTAGTTGTTCCATCAATATTTAGTAGAGCTTAACTACTGTACGTGTGTACTAGCCAATGCAAACATGGTGAACTATTATATAAGAAACTATTACCTAAGAAACATGAAAAAGGAACACAAAGACACTGTAACCATGGGACAGAGAGGAATGACTCGATCTACAGTAAATATTCCACCATCTTAAATTGTATTAACACTGATGGTGACACAGGCAGCTGTAGCTGAACTGGACCTCTAGACAGACTCTGTGCTGTGGAGATTTTTAAAGCATTTAAAATTTATTATCTCACAATAACTTTGGATTTCTCTTTAGTTCATTGTGCTATCACACTGTCCAAGAAGTCTGCTCTAGATTTGGTGACTGAAATTCTACGATGTTGTTTGGACGTTACCAGGTACCTGTGATTCACCCACAGAAAATCTCCTTGCAATTACACACACACATGATGTAAATCATAATTAATGTGTAGATTAGTCTGACAGGTCTGAGTCTCACCTTGAGGTTTCCTGTGAACATATCTTCTCACCAGCAAAACCAGTAACACCAGTAGAACCACAATACACACCGATCCAACGGATGCCAACACAGAGAGAACAGGAGGAGAAGGCGATAGAGGAAGAGTGATGGAGGTGAAACCAGGAGGGGAGTTGGATCCAGGTGGAGGTGTGGTGGTGTGTTCCCCTAAAATAAAGCAAACACAGTCATTAAGTTGTCGTCACATTGTGAATGTTGAAAGCTGCAGAAACACAGACAGGTGAGTGTGTCACCTGTGACAGTGATCCAGCTGGATGGAGACTCTCCATGACCGCTGATGTCACACTTGTAGAGGCCTTCATCAGACCTGGAAACATGCTGGATGGTCATGTGACCTGTAGGCTGCTTCCTGATGAGGGAGCCATCTTTATAGAAAGCAGCTGGGAGGTTGGAGGGAGTGGTCTTTGTTTTACAGAGCAGAGTGACGTCATCTCCCTCCATCACAGGGAGGACAGGACTCTGCAGGATCACTGATCCACCTCAACACAGAGACAAACTACAGCATTTCATCCATTTACACACAGCTTCATCAACACTAACTCCACACACTCAGCTTACCAGTGACTGTCAGGTTAACCATGTTACTGATGGGACCCTCTCTGGACTCACACCAGTAAACTCCACTGTCTGATTTGTAGGTATCGGTGATGTTACAAGAACAATTCGCTGAACCAACTGTTGTTCCCCACTCAACTCCACACTGAGTCCTCTGTCGTGTGCTTGTGTTTCTCCTCAGAGTCCATCCAGCAGAGCTGTCGTCCTCCTCACAGCTCAGAGACACAAAGTCTCCTTCAAAGAACTGAGAGCTGCTGGGACTCACAGTCAGACGAGCTGTGAGGGTTAAAATGAAAAACTGATGATGTGTTATACTTTACATTGTGAAACATGAACCCAATCAGGTCATATCAGTGAGCATTTCTCAGGTTTAAACTGTGACAGAAGAAGGTTACTGACCTTGGTTTGTTGTGCAGCTCAGCAGTGAGATCAGAACTAAAGAGAAATGACACTCAGGTTGATTTGAGGTGAACATAAAGAACAACTCCACACAAACCGCTGACAAACACACAAACACGTCTCTCTCTTATATATCTGCTCATTTTCTATTAGATGTCAGCAACAGCTTTCAAGTAGAGTTTGGACAACAAAAGACTAACATTCACACCTACAGTCAATTTACAATCACCAGCTAACCAAACATGTCTTTGAACTGTGAGAGGAAACCTCCACGGATGCTAACCACTACATCTCTTTGACACCTGTACTGTTAGATATAATTTAGTAACCTTTTCTTTTTATTATCATTTAATAGCATTCAAGCTTTTATTTTATATTTGTTAGTGACATAAATGTATCCATAGTTTGAACCCATCATGCTTTTTATATAAAAAAACAGCTATTAAAGTGACTATTATAATTATGAGCAAAAATTACAGTGTGATTATATACAAACTCTCCACGACATTTAAATAACACAATAAAGTCATGTGTCCACTGTGCAGCTGTGTTGATATAATGAGTGAATGATTTGATCTTTTCACTGCCTGCTGTGTTTCCTCGACTCCTGAGCAAAGATAAAGAGTCAGTTCAGACCTGCAGTTGGTCCTCGTGGTGTTTGAACTTGAATTCAGCCTGATTTGTTTTTCATGTCTTCTCCTCCATCATCAGTTATCAGGAGAGCAGACAGTCAAAGTACAAGAATTCAAACAAACACAGAGATTCTACTTACAGAGCAGACACAGCACAGATGTTTCCTTCATCGTCCTTCTCACTCATTTGAGCTTTTTTTCATTTCTGTCACTGACACCAAGTAAAGCCCGCCCTCTTCCTCTGAGCACCAGCTTTCTATTGGTTCAAACACAGAGGTGAGAACTATTTCCTTTCCATGTAGTGGACCTTCCTTTATTGGTTCATTTGTGGGGCACTGGTGTGGGACTGACTTCTTTTCTTTGTGGAAAGTTATAAAGAATACAATTAAGAGAAAATATAAATATAATTCAGTACTTCTTTATTCATAAATTCATATACAACCAATCAGGCTGCCCCTCCCTGAACCTGATTCTGCTGGAGGTTTCTTCATGTCAAAAGGGAGTTTTTCTTTTCCACTGTTACCAAACTGCTTGCTCATAAGGGGTCATAAGGCTGTTGGGATAGTCTCTGTTTTCTTTGTACTGTTGTACTTGAGGCAACTAACAACACACTATATATATTGTGTATATAAATAAAAATGAATAGAATTATGCATATCTCTAAAACCAGTGCCACTAGACAACTCAGTGGTCTCTTGTCTTCATAAGAAAGTGCATGCATAAGGTGGTGCATAAGGTGGTGCATGAGGTGGCAACAATAATTTCGCTCAAGTGAAAGAGCTTGGTCTGTGGTAGGCGAGGTTTCTTGTTTGTTGCTGCATTTCACAGTCGCCTCGGGTTTTTGTGAATGTCAGGGGGCTGGGTCTGCATTTTGTATTTTTTGATTCCTTGTAATGTTAAGTTCAAGTGTATTATTAGCAGAGGTGTGGACTCGAGTCACATGACTTGGACTCGAGTCAGACTCGAGTCATTAATTTTATGACTTTAGACTTGACTTGAAAAAATGTTCTAAGACTTGTGACTTGACTTGGACTTTTACACCAATGACTTGGGACTTGAATTGGACTTGAACCGGTTTACTTGAAAAGACTTGATATTTTACCCCAAATATAAAATTTAACATGCATATTATATAGAGATTGAAAATGTGACATCATTCACGGGTAGAACCGCAAAGGATTCTGGGAACTCGTGGCAAGCGGTACTAGCGCACGCAGACTTTCAATTAAAATCAGTTATACAGCGATAAAAAGAAACACAAAAATGTCAAGAAGCTGTTGTATTATTAACTGCAACAGCCGGTCGCATGACAGCCACGGGAAGCCGACGGATAAAGAGATCGGTTGTTATCGGATTACGTCGTTGAAGAGAAATTGTTTTGAGCCATGTTTCCGAAGTAACAAAGACGCGACGGATGGCCTGGATTGCAGCCATTCAAAGACCAAATATAACGTCCCAGAACACTCCAGCTCACAGGTTAGTCTGCTCCAAGCATTTACACGAAGGTCAGTGTTTTTTAGTAGTTAATGCGTCATTTTTCTTAACATAATTGGTGATATAGGTTACAAGCAAGTCTGGCGCTGAACAGAAATTGTCGCGCTATGCTCCTTTATTTATTGTGTTTATTGTGCATAAATAGTGAATTGTCCTGACACAATATTGCGTTTCGCTTCTGTTATTATGGTACATTGACAAAAACATATACTTTTATTCACAGGATAAAACAGGTTTTTTGTATCACTAATTGCCCTGTGCGATTACAGCATACAATATTGTTGTCACTGCTACATTTCTGTGATGCTACCAGAAATTATTTCCACTACTAATTAATTACCGTTGAGCTCAAAGGTCCTATTAATAAACTGTTAAGGAATGTGTATTTATGAAGACAATTTGTGAGACTGGTAAACTTATGATACGTACGATGGTCTTTCGTTCTACACGGTGCATTTCAAGGTCCTGCACCCATCCGTCGGTAAACTGTACCTGGGCTTGTTGCAGTGACCTGAAGTTACTAAACTTCATGAGTGTATGCACTCACTCCAAGAACCGTATGATTATAAATATGCATATAAATATGCTAAGATGAGATAGCTGACTTCATCTAACTAGCAAATGTTGTCCAGGCTACGTTGGTGATGCAGTTTTTTTTAATATGTATGATATTTTTGTCATGCGATTTTAAAGCTGGTCCTACATCCAAGAATAACATGCAGCTTATCTCAGAACTGTCGGTGAAAATTATTCTTGGAGCTAGGTTTAATTGAGCTGCATTTTAAAGAGGTGCAATTTCACAATTTGTGTATATTTTCTAAGTTCACTATTTTGTCATGTGTTGAGAAAAACACAGATTTTAAAATTACATGGTCTAATATTTACATTTAGCATAACTGCAACATTATTATTATTTTTTTTTTTAAAGACTCGAAAGGACTTGAAATTCAAAGTTTCAGACTTGTGACTTGACTCGGACTTTTACACCAGTGACTTGAGACTCGACTCTGACTTGCCTGACATTACTTGAGACTTGACTTGAGACTTGAGGATAAAGACTTGAGACTTACTTGAGACTTGCAAAACAATGACTTGGTCCCACCTCTGATTATTAGTATGTCTTAGTTAGGTTTTGTTTAAAGTTTCGTCCAAGCTCCCTTGTTTATGTGTCGTATTCTGTTCTATCTGTATGATTTTTTTGTTATGTCTGTCTCGTCCCCTTAGCTGTTTTGATGTTCCTCTTGTTGTGTATCTTTTGGTCTCCCCAGGCTGACTAGCCAAACAGCAACTTGCCAGGGGGCTAGCCCAAAGAGCTTTACACATCCAGTCATCCACCCATTCACACACCTTTTCACACACTTGTGATGGCAAGCTACATTGTAGCCACAGCTGCCCTGGGGCGCACTGACAGAGGCGAGGCTGCCAGACACTGGCGCCACCGGGCCCTCTTACCACCACCAGTAGGTGAAGTGTCTTGCCCAAGGACACAACGACCGAGACTGTCCAAGCTGGGGTCAAACCGGCAACCTTCTGATAACAAGGCGAACTCCCAACTCTTGAGCCACGATCACCCCCAAGCTGTTGCAGCTCCTTCTTAAATCCATCACTTTAGGGTACAGGCAGGAAAAGGCCCACCTGGTGCTGGAACTGAAGAATTCAGGAGACCCGCTCATCGGGAGTGCCAAAGTTCCCATTTGTACAGGTCATAAATGGAAGCCACAGGAAGAGTTAGGTCATGCCATTTTCGATCTACGGCATGAAGACTTGTTAGGGCCATTTAAACCAGTCACAACCACTGCCCTGGGCTTAGAATCAGAATACTTTATTGATCCCTGGGGGAAATTATTTTTTGTTACAGTGCTCCATTTTAAACCAACATTAAGACAAGACAGACAAGACACTAACTAAGAATAGTGTTTTGGAGGAAGGAAGTGTTAGATTTGTATTGTTGATTGTCATTTATGCTTAGAAATATTTACTTATATATGCTTAGAGTTTTGTAATTAGTTGTAGATTGGTAGAGGTTTTGATCCTTGATAGTCTGCAAACTTTGTGTGTATTAGACAGCACTTTGGGAGCATGAGAGGTCATACCGTGTCTTATTATTTTATGGTAGGATTAACGTAGTTGCGTCTGTTCTAGTCTAAGTGCTCTTTGTTTAGATGAACTGCAGGACTTCCTCACCGTGTTATCTAGGATGAACCATCTAGGGTGAGGGGGAGGCTACCCTCTTCCTGACCAAGGATGTTTGACCCTTTGATC
Organism: Rhamphochromis sp. 'chilingali'; assembly: GCF_963969265.1. Lineage (NCBI taxonomy): Eukaryota > Metazoa > Chordata > Actinopteri > Cichliformes > Cichlidae > Rhamphochromis > Rhamphochromis sp. 'chilingali'. Next base: position 60,588,446 of record NC_137929.1, on the reverse strand, counting down.
AGCAGTCCACACACACACACACACACACACACACACACACACACACACACACACACACACACACACACACACACACACACACAGGCAAGGTACTCTTTGTTTGTATGTAGACGTCATATGTTAATGAACTTATGCATATTCATGTAACCTCAATAAAAGGACAGTGTATGGGAGAACGGACGAGACCAACTGGAGTCAAGCGGTTGTCCAGTTCTCTCCCGTGCACGAGTAACATGAAGAACTTTGCCTATTTGTGTCTTGCTTAGCAGTGTAATTATATTGTCTTAACGTTCCAGCGAATAGGTTTATGCTACAAACCTAACATTAATTGGTCCTTCGATGCCGGAGCCCTGGAATCGCATTCACCGAGGGGAGGAGAGGCACGCTGAAAGCCTGACGTCAGCCGGGAAGTTCCTGTGGATTCGCGGTCTGTCTTTTCTCCTCGATGAATGACGGTCGGCGGGATTCGGGCTGATATTACACTCTAAGCAACGCCAAGTAAGTTTAAAGAGGCCGACTCTATAACCGTGTCGTTGTGCAGTCTCCGCCACTGTGTGAGGCGTTGAGAAGAGGCCGACTCTATAACCGTGTCGTTGTGCAGTCTCCGCCACTGTGTGAGGCGTTGAGAAGAGGCCGACTCTATAACCGTGTCGTTGTGCAGTCTCCGCCACTGTGTGAGGCGTTGAGAAGAGGCCGACTCTATAACCGTGTCGTTGTGCAGTCTCCGCCACTGTGTGAGGCGTTGAGAAGTTCGCTACTTTGTGTAGCGATACCCGGGTTCCTTGCTACTTTGTGGAGCAAGAGGTTCCTCGCTACTTTGTGTGGCTAGAGGTGAGTTCTCCGCCGCTTTGTGGGGCGTTGAGAAGTTCCGCGGGGTCCAGATTGTGCTGGACGATAGGCCTATTTTGTGTTGTTGTTGTTGTTGTTGTTGTTGTTGTGTGAGTGTGTGCGGAGCAGAACATGTGGTCTGTGACACCGACTGTTGTTGTTATCATGGGTTTCTAAGCAACCAAGAGTGAGTCGGAGGGAGACAGACGTTTGTGCTGGACTTTGCTCCTGGCAGCACAAAGTATTTATGTAAAAAAGAGAGGGAGCGACGGCTCCACAGCTGCGCGGGTTCACGCGAGCGCGGTCACGCGGGTTTCACGCGGACCTGAGCCGTGCGGTTAATCGCAGGCTTAAAAATGGAAGAGATTAAAATGTTAGAAGTTTTCAGAAAACACACCAGCCTTGAAGAGCGTGTGGAGAAGGCCAGCCCACATCAGCAGCTATGCTCTGGTGGGTGGCTGTCCCCCCACCCCTTGCTGACACAAAACGTTAACTCTTCAGCCTGTGTGCCAGACCATAGACGTAATTGAGGTGGATAGTTGTTAAAAGTCATCTACATTACGCTTGTGGTTGCTTAAATTCAGTACGATGACATGTGAGGTGAAGTGATATAGATAAATATTTAAACTACTGAAGTGCATAGAGGCACTTGACCTGTGTGGAAGACTGTCGTCTTATTATGAACCATTGTTGAGATATACAGCACACCTGTGAAAACAACTAATATGCTGAACCCTGTATGAAACATCTAAAAGTACATGATGGAGAAGCTGAGTTGAATATGAAAGTGTAAGACTTTGCCACTGTGGGCAGAGCAACTACTGTGTGATGTTGCGTTGCAGTTTTTTTTTTTCTTCTGAGCTGATGAGCAGGCTACACATTATCAGATCGAGAGCTGTCTGAGAACTACTCTAAGAGAGGGAAACAGCGCTATGATAACTGTGATAACTGGAGTGTGCAACGTTTCCATGAGCAGTTTTCCTGCATCTTGACTTGTGTGTAGAGTGTTCATAACATCAGCATCATGTTTTTGATTATTTGTTTTGTTGGGTTGAAAAATAGTTAAATAAACTGGTGATCATATTTACGGATCACCATGGCACATATCATCAGCCATGTGATTTATTTTTGCAGATGACAAAGTGAGTGTGAATGTGTCTGACATCACAGTGTTTTTGTGCACTGTGCAAGAGTAATTGCCTTTGATTGTGAGTGACAGCGGTGATTTTGCAGGTCACCAGCTATTGTAAATAAAAAAAAAAAAAAAAAAAAAAGAGTGAATAAGAGGGAGAATTTATATTGTAGGAAAAAATAATAGGAAAAAATAATCATAGGAAAAAGGTTTTGTGTTGATCAACCAAAAAAAACAACTATAATTTCATTTTCTGCTTTTAAGAAAGGACTGTTCACAAAAACACAGAGCGAGAGAGAGAGAGAGATATGTGTTGATTAAGCAGTGATGATAATAATGAAATGTCTTAGTTTGTCACTTTCAGGTGAAAAGCAGACCTGAATCAATTTTCCACATGCAGCGGTCGGAAGAAAGTTATAGTTTAACATCATTGGAAACATGCAGGCCAAGTTTCTGGCTGACTTATTTACAGTGCCATGTGTTTCTCAACCTCACAAGCGATCTCACTCCTCCCTGAAGATAAGGAATGCAGCTCCATGATAAAGAGACAGCAGCAAGTCCTGAGCACAAAAAGTCCCAGCAAAGCAGCAGCAATGTGGATAAACAGCAGCAGAAGAAAGCAAACCCATCTTCCTGTCTGATTGGATGAATTCCACGGAGGGGCGAGCAAGATGGCGGTGGCAGCATGTTGAAATGCTCAAAAAGGACTGAGTGACTCGGGCAAGCCACATGCAGCTAGCATGCTGGCTAGCGACATGAAAGAAATGGACCCTTCGTGATGCGTTCAACGTGCCAGCGCTGTGGTGGGAAAGGCTCCATCATAAACACGCCCTGCGCCGAGGTTCAGGCCAAGAAGAAGAAGACGATGACTTCCAAGCCCAAGAAGGTCGGCCTCAGCGTGGGCGAGCTGATTGTGAAAGCCGTGGCCGCTCTCAAGAAGGCTCTGGCTGCCGGAGGCTACGATGTGGACAAGAACAAGGCCCGTGTCAAGACCGCCATCAAGAGTCTGGTGGCGAAGGGCACTCTGGTGCAGACCAAGGGCACCGGGGCCTCCGGATCCTTCAAGATGAACAGGGTTACTGAGACCAAAGCTAAGACGCCCGCCGCGGCCAAAGCCAAGAAACCGGCAGCAGCTGCTAAGAAGTCGCCCAGGAAGGCAGCAGCAGCAGCACTTCAGCCACTAGCACGAAGTCAACCGCATCAGAGGACAATAGTGAGAGTGGCTGTGACTTCACTGTGCATGTGAAGAAAACGTTTGAGGAGAACTGAACAGTTGGAGTTTGACATTTGCCACCTGTGGAGTAAAATGGCAAGAAGAGACAGTGGGACACAGGACAAAGCTGAAGGAGAACTGCCGGCTGTTGGACTGTTGAAGTGGGAGAGGACAATAGAGTGAGAAGACTAGGTGAGAACACATAGGAATTATTTAATGTGGGAAATCAAAATTTGGGTTAGCAAACCTGGGGAAAAACAAAACTGACTGCTTAAGTTGGAAAATTGAGACGGAGTCTGAAACATTGCGAAAATAGAAACATATACAAAATCACACACACACAAGCAGAACATGCATTAACCCTACTAACAATTCCAAACACAAAATGACTCATGAAGACTCATAGCACATTAGTTAAGAAATGATTAAATAATAGCAGAGAAGTGTGTAGGAAAGGCAGCTTTAAGAACATGCTCTGCTGGAGATGCAGCTCCACAGACATGCATTAGACCTGCCTAATAACACAAACACATGTAATGAAAATTAGCTTGTTATCTTTCATCAGTGTTAAAATAGTGTCAATTTAGCAGACACTTGTTATTAAATACTGAATTTATCTAATGCAAAAAATTGACTCTCCAGGTTGCAGGACAACAGTTTAACTTTTGTGGGAAAAAAGATCCTGGTTTGACCAACCAGTGATCAGACAATAAATTTAGTTGTTAAAATGGTAAATTGGGAGAAGCTTCCTGCTTGATTGAGGCAGCACATGTAATTTACTGTATGAGGGAAATTGTCTTTTGTGATACTATTTTGAACATGCTTTTCTGTCGTCCTGTCAACTTAGTGGGTTAATAGTTGATATGCAAATTAGTGATCGGTTTTAGATTAATGAAAGGTGATTGAATTCTAGCACGAGTGAATGAGATGTGTTGGAGTTGTTGTGTGTTGAGTGGAGACTCTAAAACACTGAGTTTCCTGCTTTGATGTGCGAGTGAATCCTGTATTTAGATACACAACTCTGAATACGTCAGAACAGACTGTTTTGTGAAGTGCATGACAGCATGTCACATGTTTTATGATGAAGGGAAAAAAAGGAAAATTGAATAAAATAGATCTGTGGCCTAAATGAGTGAAGAGCACAGACCTGGTAATTAAACTCATAGCTAATAAGACATTAGGATTATGTTGTGTGTTGTGCAGCTGATGGTTGATTTGGAGTGAATCTAGCTGATGATTTTTCTTTTGTTGTGAAGTTGAGCCTGCCGATTAGTATGATGGTATGATGAACCATGCTAATGGTATGATTTACCTGAGATGAGGAGTTTGTGTCATGACTTAACAAGGCCTTTTTATTTTGATACTTTCACAGTGCACTGAAAGTTTTGTTTGATAATCTCTGTTATTTTTCATTTTTATCTTTTGAACAGGCACTGATTTTGTTTGTCTATTTTCTTTTCTTTAAGCAGATCTGCACGTCGGGAATTAAAAATGCTACACGTCGTCGAGAAAATTGTGCCAAGTGAGTTCTCCACATTTAAATGGACTCTGGAGAAAGCCACTTATTTGGGACAATTATTAAATGACAGTCCCAGTCCAAAAGGATTCAGCGATGTAATCCAAACTAAAGTTCTTCTTTTTCTTTTTGAAATGACGTCATTTTGCTGAGAGTGGAAACTAAATGCGACGATAGGTTCCACTATCAGCAAAGAAAGAAAGAATGAATGCATGAATGAGTGAGTGAAAGGAAAACAAACTGACTGACTGGTAAAAGCTGACAAAAGCTGACAAGACTTTACTGATGTAACACGACTGTGTGAAGTTGACCCCCGCCTGGCAGGGGTGCAGATGAGTCTGTGTGTGCTTCCCTTTACAGGAGCAGAAAGATGACAGCAACACTCGAGGTTGCATGATGATTTAACCTTTTAAATGCCATTTTCTGTGTCTGTGCATTTATCAGGTGTGTTATTCATAGGCTTGAGTTGCTCACAGAGATATCTGTGACAAAGTATGCATACGCCTGCGCAAGCGTTAATATTTGCATTTTCTTTTCTTACAGCATGCCAGTTCTTCATGTGAATTGATGATGCGATTTATACCAGGACAACTGGTTGATGTTTTTTCCTACTACAGGATTTCTGGGTTTATGTGTGAGGAAAACTGTGTTTACAGGTTATGAGTGGTGATGCTGTTGCATTGTGTTGATGGGAAAATGTGAAGGTTACTTTGATAATGTGAATAACATGTGTGAAATTTCCTGTGTTGAGAACTGGTGTTACTTCTTTCCACAGCTAGGGTTGACTTTATGGTGTTTTTATGGCACCTCTGGAACCTGTTGACCTGTGTCTGACCTCTGTCTGACTACAGTCAATGTGTATTGCTAATGTTAGTTTCTTTGAGAATGCTGTGGAAGATTCAGCTGAAACGGACAAGTGACATGAGTAAAACAAATAAGAGATACAGTGTTTCTGGGGTAGTTTGATATGGGCTCATTAGCTGGCCACTTTTGAGCCCATAGTCATATATAAGTGGAGTGACTTTGCTTAAGAGCAGTCACCGATTACATTAATGTTGCCTGAGTACATGGGATGATCCATGTCTGAGGTGACTTATGAAAATAATTGTAGTTTGCTGATTTGAGAAAACCTGCACATGACACTTGTCTTGCTGATGTTGAATGCTTCTTGTCCTTATGATACAATTGTTTACAGGTATGGAGTTTGATTTTACTTCCAGATTTTGTTTTCCAGGCCATGATGGTGTGTATGCAGGCTCCTGGGAGAGCCAGGTGTTAAGCAAACTTAATATGCAAAGCACACTAACATTTTCATTGCAGGATTATAGGTCCAGGGTGGTGCTACTCCAGGGGAGGAGATGCCCTGATGTTGCCTGGGATATGATCTAGCTAATCTTTTTCTTTAAGACAGGAATCCAGGTTTGATGAGTTGACTCATGGGTGTGTCCATGCGTCAAGAGGAGGGGTCCAAGGATTAACATTAAACAATGTTTTTTATTATTGTTGCAGTGATTTGTGTGATTAGCCGTTTTATTTACAAATATTAAACCTATGCAAGTGGTGCACCCATGTTCAGATGAGGCTTTGATGGCCTATAAGTGAAGTTCACTGAACTAAAGAATGTGGTTTGATGATTGTTGACATACTCTCCAAATAGTTTGTCTTCCTAGCAAGGAAATACAGGTGCAGCAGTAATCTCCTGAGAAATCTTCAGAGGCCCAGTGAGAAGCGCATAGCTGACAGGACCAGGCAGTGGTTGAGGTCAAAGATCAAGCTGGTTGGGGCCCATCATGAAATCAGACCTTGGAGCCACAGCAAGGACCATGAAACTGCCTGCAAAATAGAGGAGAGGATCGTCCACAAGATGGGAGAGAGGCTTCAGGAGGATCAGAGATCATCTTCAGCACAGCAGACATCACACAGAGAGCTGTGCTACTAAGCTTCCAGGAAATCAAGAGGAGACTTCCCACAGCAAGATTTTAAATAAAATGAAAGATTCAATATTGACGCTGAGGAAGACAACTAAGGTGTACGACGTGCTCTGCCTTAAACCTTCAGCAGCGTTGGAACATGAAAACTCGTGGGATGAGGGGAGCGTGCCAAGCTCCATCGACAGCGCAGAAGGAGTTCGAGGATGACATCATGATTCTGTGAAAGCACAGGAACCAGAAGCTATGGTGGTGATGACAGCAGTTTCCTATGAACATCACCTAATGCTGTGCCACTATACTGTGCATACGATGACACTCTGAAGGCTGCTGGGATCATAACAGCAGTAAGACAAGAGAACCCTGCACCCTTTCCACAGAGGTGTTTCTCTGCAGAGCGTGGACAATGAAGGAGTCATAAATATCCCCCTCGCAGGATGAAGGCCTGAAGTGAGGTAATGGGAGGCCATAAAACTAGAGTGCTGAGAGGTCTGCAGCTCTGGAAATAGCTGAGAACCATGTTGACAAACAACAAAACTAACTGGTATGTTTGAATGTTTATTCTACATACGTTTGGACTCTGGTCCTATGGACAACGATGGAAACAACTGGAAGAGACATTCATGACGCCCTGCAGAACTCAAACCACTCTGCAGAGAGACATGTGATGTGCACACCTGGAGGAAGCATTACCAAGCTGAGATGTTTTTGAAAATGTTACTTTTTTATTTTCACTATTAAATTAACAATTTCTTTGTTTGCTCGTAAGATGCAGTTTGCCATGAGATGAGCTCAATGAGGAATGGGATAACTGCTAATACATTTGTTGAACTGTGTACCTTTTCAGTAATTTAGGGTGATTTGACATATGTTGAGTATAAAAATGTTTGCATTGAAACTGTCAGACATGAGGTATTCATACCTGGGAACTTTTCAGGCATAAAGGTCAAAAAGGGGGGAAATGTTAGATTTGTATTGTTGATTGTCATTTATGCTTAGAAATATTTACTTATATATGCTTAGAGTTTTGTAATTAGTTGTAGATTGGTAGAGGTTTTGATCCTTGATAGTCTGCAAACTTTGTGTGTATTAGACAGCACTTTGGGAGCATGAGAGGTCATACCGTGTCTTATTATTTTATGGTAGGATTAACGTAGTTGCGTCTGTTCTAGTCTAAGTGCTCTTTGTTTAGATGAACTGCAGGACTTCCTCACCGTGTTATCTAGGATGAACCATCTAGGGTGAGGGGGAGGCTACCCTCTTCCTGACCAAGGATGTTTGACCCTTTGATCAGCAGTCCACACACACACACACACACACACACACAGGCAAGGTACTCTTTGTTTGTATGTAGACGTCATATGTTAATGAACTTATGCATATTCATGTAACCTCAATAAAAGGACAGTGTATGGGAGAACGGACGAGAGCTACTGGGGTCAAGCGGTTGTCCAGTTCTCTCCCGTGCACGAGTAACATGAAGAACTTTGCCTATTTGTGTCTTGCTTAGCAGTGTAATTATATTGTCTTAACGTTCCAGCGAATAGGTTTATGCTACAAACCTAACAGGAAGGTTCAGGGTTTCAGTAGTCATCATCATGGGCTCATCGGATTAGAATGAGAATAAGCAGTCATCATTTGCAGGTTTTGTCGTTTTATTGTATAACGGATAAAGGAAAGAAAGACACACATGGACTGCTCTCTCTAAAAAGGACAAAGTATGATTTAAGTAACTCAAAATGATACATAAACTCAGGAGACTCAAAGAGAAACTCACCTCAGCTGCCGCCCCATGTGGGAGTGAAGAAAGAGTGAGGGGTAGGTGAGTGCAGTCCTTATATACTGTGTGACATATAATGTGTGACAGGTGAGTGCAATTAAGGCCAAGCACCACACCCAATCAAAGGTGAGGAAAAGAAACAAGGTGCATCTGGTGAAGTGAATGTGCTGAAAGGTGAGCCTTTACAACAGCTGCCCCCATATTTCTACTGAGAAATATGTTCAAAGGATCAGAGATGCTCCTTTTCACAAAGCGGGGGCAGAGGAGTCAGACATGCTACAGGTCTACTATAGGTTCAGGGGGTCGACCTAGAGGTCGACAATGCAGGCTAGACAGTTCAGGGGGCCGACCATGTAGCCAGCGGTGGCGGCAAAGCAGGTCCAAATGCCAACCGCATGGGATGCAGCGGCAGGCCCAGACCTGCAGACCGTTGGGCAGTTTTGCAGGTGCTGGGGGCAATGTACGGGGCTTGGCAGAGGCAGGACCAGGTGATGCAGGAGCAGGCAGCGCCCTGACCACTGGCGGAATGGCAGCCACAGGCGGTGGAACTGGTGATAGTGGCACTGCCAGTGACGACGTAGGTACTGCTGATGGTAGAGTATGAGGTGGCTGAATGAATTCAGAGCCATCAGCGGACACAAGGATGTGCTGGAGCGGTTCTCCTGAACCTGAACTGGAAGATGTGAATAAACATTGGGCATGCGTGGAACTGCTCTGGGGTTGGAAGTCTGTGATTGGACCTTGGAGTGTCCATCCTAAGCGGGTTTTGACTGCTGCAGGAGATCCAAATGGTCCATGTCTAACTGGTGCAATAGGCGTAATAAGGTGGGTATGATCAGAGCCTATGAGCAGTAGTGGAGCTGCTTTGTTAATGAAGGTTAATGGGATACCTTGAAGATGCTTGTATCTCCGTTGAAGAGAGGATACGGTAGGGCTGCTCGATTATGGCAAAAATGATAATCACGATTATTTTCACTGAAATTGAGATCACGATTATTTGACGATATTTATTTAACCCTTTAAGACCTACTATAGAACCAAGTCCACCAGAGCTTATATTATTTTTTTACATGCTGTAGTGCCATTTGTGGGAGCATTTCAAGTTGCTATACATCAATACAACTGTTATAGCCCATATTTTAATAATATGTATGCATTAAGTCCATAGTAATTACATAAATTGCAAAAAAGTGCAATAAACTACAAAAAAAATTGAAAATCGCTTTTGTTTTGTTTACATATATTTCTACTTGGAGAAATTTAAGAGGTTTATCCCTCAAAACTTTAAATACAATAAAGTTGCAAAAAATAGTTTACAACAACAGGAAATTTATTTTGAGTGTCTTCATAGTTTTATTTTGGAGATACAGCAATTTTTATATACTGCAGGAAAAACAAAAAACAATCCTATGATGCAAATTTGCAAAGAAAACAGCATGTGCATCATTTCACTGTGGGAAGTGTTACGAACAGCTGATAGGAACGGCAAAACGTGTTTCTGGAATATTATGTTTTTGTTCCTGCAAGCGCTTTTTATGCAATTTTTGCAAAGCTATATGTGGAACGAAACCGTGACCGAGGACAAGCTGATGGCATCAGATGTAAGTACAACTCCTCCGGTTTCATATGCAAAACAAATTATTGCGCTAGCTTCCACGGTTCAGGTTCTACAGGGATTTAACAATAGTTACGCAAAACGGAGCGTGCTGCTCTGACCGGCTTTAAAGGGTTAACAATGACTTTAAAAAAATAATATAAAATAGTGTGCAACACCACTGAAGTTTTTTTTTTTTAAACTCTCTTTTCAACCAACGGCAGTCACTCTCCAAATAACTTCTGCTTAGCTTTCCGAGCTTCCCTCGGGTCCTCTTAATCAGCGTCTCCAACCTTTTTTGCGCCACGGACCGGTTTATGCCCGACAATATTTTCACGGACCGGCCTTTAAGGTGTCGCGGATAAATGAGGGAGGGGCTAATAATCGGCTCAGTCATTTTTAATGATCGTTGAAAGCCCAGATCGTAATCGTGATTAAAATTCGATTAATTGAGCAGCCCTAGGATACGGGGTAGGTGTGGTCTGAAAGTGCTAAGCGACTTGCAGTGAAGGCATTATTAATTGTGTAAGTTTTCTCTGGATGTGCGATGGGAGAAATCTGGAAACTTACACAAGAACCTTGAATGGTTTCAACTTCTTGATGGACCGTTCTAAGTGATAATCTCTGCTTCCCCAGTTAGGTTGAGATGCTGTGCAGCTGATGTTAGAAGAATGGTACGCTGGGAGCCATCGTCAAGTACTGCATATGTTTCAAGAGTTCTTTTGCCATTTCGCAGGAGCACTTTCACAACCTTTAAAAGGACACTGGGACAATCACTAGGTCTATCAAAGTGTAGTGTCCTCACTACAGGATTAGTTTCAGTTTTAGGTCTCTGATTCACCTCACATAGGATCTGTAGATGTAGTCCCATACAGGTGGCACATGCTTTCCTCAGGTCACACTTTGCGGCCTGATGAGTCCTAGCACAACGCCAACACCGATTGTTTCTCTTTATCCAGTTTATTTTCTCATCCTTTGTCTTGTTAATGAACTCAGGGCACTTGCTAATGTGGTGTTCAGGTGAGCAGCAATATGCACATCTTGCCTTAGTTATTATGATCGGTTGTGCTGCCTGTACAGGATCGTCAGATGTATTTGCTTCATGTAATATTGTTGTGAGTGGAGAGGTGTACTTATGGGCAGGTCGTGGCTGGTTAAAGGATGAAACAGGACTGTCCTTTCTTGGTTGACACTTGCACTCTATTTGCAACCAGGATGAGAACAAAGGTAAGTCATACATCATATCTCCTTGTTCCCTGTAAATGTGCCGTTTGAAGTGACTGGAATGCTCTGCGGGCAACTTTTCAAGTAGGCGATCGACATGGGAGCCACAATTTAGTTCTGTCTGTCCTTGATCACCCATAGTGCTAAGCAAACCAACTAAAGCTTGCACATGAAGAGCAAAGTTATCCAGAGTCCGACCATCACCTGCTCTGTTAGGAGGAAGCTCCAGTATATTCCGTAGCTCTTTCAATGCCAGCTGTCTTGGTTGCCCATAACGCTCATCAAGAGCTTTGATGGCTTGAGTGTATGGGTCAGGAGCATAGGAAAAGGAAATAGCTAACCGTTTAGCTTGGTCTACTTTCAGATGATCGAGGAGGACATGATATTTAAAGTGCTCCGTCTCATGAGGGTCAAGCAGGTTAGTAAGGGCCATTCGTAACAGCCTATACTGGATTTCATCTTCTCTGGTAAGGTCTGGGAAAGAAGGACCCTCAAGTTTATACACATGTGTTCTAGTGCTAACAGGGTGACTAGAACTAGCAGTAATGGGTACTGAAGGTTTTTGTGCATGCAAACCATCAGATGTAGCTGGTTGCTGCTTTACAGGAGGGTGCTGCCTTGGTTCTGGAATGCAAACGAGAGGTTGAGCGGGGTCTTCATCTAGAGGAACAGCAGGTTGAACACATGAAATCTGGTGGGGACCTTGCAGTGGTGTGGCCAAGAAATTAAAAGGAGTCTCATCTGGTGTCGGAAAAACTGGTCTAGGCAAACCACTTGAAGGAACCGCAGCATCTAATATTGTTGAATTAGGGAAAGGAGGGCTAGCAGCCAGAACTGCACCAGAGTGACAGTTAACCTGGGGGGGCTGAGAGGGTGATTGACATGTTGCTGGATCAATCACTGGGAACTGCTCATGTTGCTGATGTGTTTGGGGAATGGCTTGTAAACCGCAAACAGAGGATTTGCTTTCATCAGAGACAGTGTGAATTGAAGATCTGGAGGAACTGCGAGAATGGGGAGGAGATAACTGAATCATGAGTTGCCTAATCTCCCTCATTGTCATCAGGAGTTCCCTCATCACCTCATCTTGATTGGTGGGTAAAGGAGCAGGGGATGTCTCTGGTTGCCTTTCTGACTCTCCGACAGGATCCTGCAGCCCATGTGTGTCTTTGTCACTATGCTGGCATTCAGTTTGGCTCTCTGTCTCACATGTAGCTCTTCTAGCTCCAGGATACTGAACGTCATACTGCTGCAGGTAGGCAGGAGGTCGACTATCACGACTGGATCTTCTCAAACCTTCAGTCAATGGCTGCTTTGAATCCATGACGCTAACGCTACTCCGGCTCGGAGGACCATGTTTTGGAGGAAGGAAGGTTCAGGGTTTCAGTAGTCATCATCATGGGCTCATCGGATTAGAATGAGAATAAGCAGTCATCATTTGCAGGTTTTGTCGTTTTATTGTATAACGGGTAAAGGAAAGAAAGACACACATGGACTGCTCTCTCTAAAAAGGACAAAGTATGATTTAAGTAAGGCAAGGCAAGTTTATTTGTATAGCACAATTCAACAACAAGGTGATTCAAAGTGCTTTACAGAGACATTAGAAACAAGAACAAATAAAAAGCATGATTTAAAATTGATTAAAACAAGCAAATAAACTAACTAACTAATTAACAAACAAACAAACAAACAAACAAAACAGTATATAAAATCAAAACAGATAAAATCAGAACAGTAGATAAAATCAGTAGTTAAATTTAAGCTTAAATTTCAAAACTTACAAGTGTGGATTTGGTGCTTTATTCAAATGCAGCTGAGAACAGGTGAGTCTTCAACCTGGATTTAAATAAACTGAGTGTTTCAGCTGATCTGAGGCTTTCTGGGAGTTTGTTCCAGATATAAGGAGCATAAAAGCTGAATGCAGCTTCTCCGTGTCTGGTTCTGACTCTGGGAACTGATAAAAGACCGGATCCAGATGACCTGAGGGATCTGGATGGTTCATACTGGTTCAGGAGGTCATTGATGTATTTTGGTCCTAAACCATTCAGAGCTTTATAGGCCAGCATCAGAACTTTAAAGTCTATCCTCTGACGGACAGGCAGCCAGTGTAAAGACCTCAGAGCTGGACTGATGTGGTCCACTTTTTTGGTCTTAGTGAGGACTCGAGCAGCAGAGTTCTGAATGAGCTGTAGCTGTCTGACTGATTTTTTAGGTAGACCTGTAAAGATGCTGTTACAGTAATCAAGCCTACTAAAGATGAATGCATGGACTAGTTTTTCCAGGTCCTGTTGAGACATCAGATCTTTTATCCTTGATATATTCTTGAGGTGATAGTAAGCTGACTTTGTTATTGTCTTAATGTGTTTTTCTAAGTTTAGGTCTGCATCCATCACTACACCCAAATTTCTCGCCTGGTTTGTGGTTTTTAGATGTATAGATTGAAGTTCTCTGGTGACCTGTAATCGTTTTTCTTTGGCGCCAAAGACTATTACCTCAGTTTTGTTTTTGTTTAGCTGGAGAAAATTGTGGCACAACCAGTCATTGATTTCCTCAATGCATTTACCAAGAGCCTGTACAGGGCCTCGGTCTCCTGATGACATTGTGATATATATTTGTGTGTCATCTGCATAGCTGTGATAGTTTATTTTGTTGTTGTTTATAATCTGTGCCAGTGGGAGCATGTAGATGTTAAACAGAAGGGGTCCCAAGATGGAACCTTGGGGAATTCCACATGTGATACTAGTCTGCTCAGATGTGAAGTTACCTATTGATACAAAGTATTTCCTGTTTTCTAAGTATGTCTTGAACCAGTTTAGTACAGTTCCTGAAAGACCTGTCCAGTTCTAAAGTAACTCAAAATGATACATAAACTCAGGAGACTCAAAGAGAAACTCACCTCAGCTGCCGCCCCATGTGGGAGTGAAGAAAGAGTGAGGGGTAGGTGAGTGCAGTCCTTATATAACGAGTGACAGGTGAGTGCAATTAAGGCCAAGCACCACACCCAATCAAAGGTGAGGAAAAGAAACAAGGTGCATCTGGTGAAGTGAATGTGCTGAAAGGTGAGCCTTTACAACAAATAGTACAATATATACATATACATACATACATACATACATAAGTCACTCAACTTAGGACCAACGTTCTGGTCTAAAACCACCACGAGAAAGCAGTAGGCTATGGTGGTGGATGGGATAACCAGACGGGACCTGGCCTGCTTCCATGTTAAGGTTATATCTCAGGGCAACCCAGGAGCCTGGACAAGATGGGATGATACTATTAACATCACCTAGGCAGATATGTGGAGGACACCACACTCCAGACCTGTTTCAGGTGGTGCCATGATCAAATGCTGACAAATCTAACTGAGATCCTGGAGAGCTGTAAGGTAATACCAAACTGCATGCCAGAAGCAGCCAATCATACGCAAGCAGGATTTTTGAAGCCTTGCAGCACGAGTCAACCTCCTCTGAAACAGATGAGTCTTTTCACACCATTCAAAGAGTGGCAGATGTTGGTAGACCTCAGGAAACAACAGACCTTCCAGAGAGAGGTCTTGATAATTACTCTCAAGCCAGACATTGTCATGTGGTCCAAGGCAGAGAATAAGGTCCTGTTTTTCGAGCTGACCATAAAACTGTTAGGATCTGAGTGAGTGCGAGTGTCTGGTGTTTCTCCACAGGCTTTCTATGTTCAACTTTGTCCGCCTTCTGGACAGAACCCTGCTTCCTCACCTTGCCCTACTAACCTAATATCCATCAACAACAGTCAGCAAGGCTGTATTTAAGACCAGTTCGTCAGCTACCTCATGGTGGTAACCAGGCCTCATTGCTTCATGTTTATGCTTTCTACTTACCAATGATAATTTTCTCTATAGTTTCTGTCATCAAGCCACCACTTTGGTCACCTGCAATTCATTTCCCCAGACGCTGGTAATCTTTGCACAACTCTCTGCAATCTCATCTTTCGAATCAAAACAGCTCACAATTTTTACCTGCCTGTCGTTTCCTCTTGAAAGTCAGGAAAATAAAGTTGGAACCACATCACTAACCTTTCACACTCAGTTACTCTCCCCAGAGTACACCCCCACAACCTTACAAGCTGTACATTTATATGATGACTGTAACTGGCACTGACTAATAATTGGCCAGGAGGTCCGCTTCATGATCATTAACATGCAGATTTTAATGACTGATCTGAGAATAAACAAGTCACTTAGATGAGTAATGAAACATTCTTCCCACTGGAAAAACAAACAAACATCTGGATGAAGAAAAAATCTACTTTCTGGTACAAAAATAAATCATTTCTTTCAGAGTACAGAGTGCAGATTAACACAACACCATGAAAGGTAATGAGCAGCAACTGAGTTTTAAGGTGTCTTTATCAATTCATGATGTCTCTTAAACATTCCATCTTAAAGGTCACAGGTGCAGGAAGCTTTTCAGCATCACTGTATATTCAGTCACCAGGGCGATCGTGGCTCAACAGTTGGCAGTTCGTCTTGTAATTGGAAGGTTGCCGGTTCAAGCCCTAGCTTGGGCAGTTTCGGTCGTTGTGTCCTTGGGCAAGACACACCGCCTACTGGTGTTGGCTAGAGGGGCCGATGGCGCGATATGGAGGCCTTGAATGCAATCCATTATTATTATAAACGAAGACTATATTTATTCTTTAATGAGCAGAAAAAACTACAAATTATGTAAACTGTTTCAGAAGTAGTGTCTACACACTCAGCTGACTGCAGGTTTCCCCAATTCTATAAACAGTACATTTGCATAATAACTGAAAAAATGGTGGTTTCAGTCATTATGCAAATGTACTGTTTATAAGATTGGATGACCAAACGTTTCTCCCCCTGAAAACGCTACGTCCAGATGAACAGAATCAACTTTTGGGATTATTAATTTGTCAATTCTCAGATTATGTTTTCTTTTCACATTTCAAACATGCTGCAGTTCACTGAGAGGCTGAATCCTGACGCTGTGATCACTTCATGTTCTCTGTGGATCAAAAAACAACTGCAGCAGCAACAAGAAGCATAGCAGGAACTGATAGACCAGCTTCCAGTCCACCACATCCATCTTTCGTAAGTCCTCCTGTCTGACCTGCAGGTGAGAAACAGGTGTGAGGTGTCAGCTGTCAGGTAGGTGCACAAAAGCTCTGCAAAGACAGGCTTTCTCTGCATTAGTTTAAAAACAAAAAAAGGCTTTCTTTGAATTAGAATAAAAAATACATTTCAGACACCAGTTGGAAAAAAAAGGTATGATGATGACGGTTAAATGTCTCTGATAAGGACTTTCTGCTTCAGGCTCTGAGCATGCTCACATTAAAACAAAAAAGGGGCGTGGCATTTTATGGATCACATGACTCTTTAAAATTTAAGAAGGTTGTCATACAGTAATCAGGTAGGGGTACTTTGATGACATAAACTCTAAGTAGGAGCAGGTCATGAATATTAGGTGCTGAATAAATAAATGGACATGAATAAACGTATTATTATTCTACATTGTATACATTACACACACTAGAAATTATTAACCTGACCAGTGGTGGGCAGATTGATCTAAATGTTGATTGTGTTGAGACAGCATTGGTTATTGGTATTGAATCGATTGGATCAATACTTTAGCTTGTTTCTCTCTATGTTCAGGACGTTGCTCCTGTTAATTAGGTGTTAATTACCACATTACTGTGTCCTGATGTTTCATAAGCAACAGAAAACAACAGAATTCTGGGACTTTTGTTTTTCTTTTTGGGAGTTGCATACCAGGTTACAATACAGATTTCACGGTAAAGCATAATTCAGACGTCATGTGAACTTTGCTCTGCCGTGGTGTGTTTAGCTGTCCTGTGGTCACGTGAGTTAGTATAACTGAGCAGAGCCATGCAGGATGCCAGGTATTGAACTGTACTCACTCACCTGGAGGATCAACACTCAGTGTGACTATGCAGACAGGATCACTGTTCTTGTTGCTTGTCCCTTTCTGGACGACACGACACTCATATGTTCCAGTGTCATTAATCGTCACATCCTTCAGAATCAAAGACACGTCTCCATCCTTCATCTGTCTGTCCTGCAGATCCACCCGGTTCTTAAAAGATGGATGCTGGTTATCTGGATCAAAACGCCCATCCCGGTGCACATAAACATATTTTGGCTCCAGGTCAGCTCTGCTCCACTCTACCGTTAAGATGTTGTTGTTTGGAACTCGACATGTCAGAGTGACGTCCTGTCCTGAGTCAGCTGTGATTTTCTGCCCTGAAGGAGGAAACAACACAGAGCAGAGAGGTTAAAGGTCAAAGTGTAACTGTTTAACTCTACAGCACACAGTAAATCTGTCTATACCATCAGTCTATATCACAAACATAACTCTTACTGGATCATAGGTAGTTTGATTTTCTTATGACCAAGCGATTACTGATCGGGAGCTGGTCGTGAGGTATTAATCGCTTCTCGTTACGCCACGTATACTACACGATGCACGACACGAAACTAGGGCCGATCACCGGTCGCACGACTGAAAAATCGGCTCAGAATGAGCCAAAGATCGCACCGTCTATGCTAAATGTTGACAAGCATGCACACTGGGTTGTAAAGGAAAACTAGACAGTGAAAATTTCTTAAGAAATTTTAAGCGTGCCTATGCTACTGCAGTTTTCAGAAGACATCAGGATCTATGTGGTTGGAGCAAAGAAAACACTAGTCGATCCGAGTAGGTACTAACTGAAAAAGCTTATCGCGTCCATGTAGGGTTGCCAACTCCCTGAAAAATAAATAAGGGACACCTCGTGGCCAGGGCCGGGCGACCCAGTTGTCTTCACCCTTCCCAGTGTGGTGAATTTTCTAGCTCTTTTTTTGTGTGTGAAATTATTTTTTTAACCATTTGACTTGAAGTTGATTTAAGTAGATGCATATTCTATTCTTTGTGATATGAACACATGTGAAACAAATGATCATTTAGCCATTTATTTTTAGCTCACAATGACAACATTAACACATAAAACAGGTCTCCTTCTTAAACAGAAGCCTGTCATGCTTAACTTTTGAGAATATAAGTAAATCTTTCTTTAAAAGCACTCTGTCCTGCTTAACTTAAAATAATAGAAAACAATAGAAAGAAAAATATTCTTGTAACAGTGCACATTTAGTGCATTTAGTACAATTGGCTTCAGCTGAGGTATTATTTCAGCTTTTCTAATGCTAATCAGCTGCTCCTGTTTGTAAACCCGCTTGTTCCCATGATTACGCATCATAACTCATCATCATTATTCATCTATGTATTACTTTTATGTATTAGTCATCAATTTGTTGTAATCATCTATCCTTGCAGTTGTTTATTACACAAAATAAATTATATTATCACACTTCTGGCCACATAGCGCTGATATTCACTGCACATGCCCATATTAACTTTTTCCAGCCAGGTGTTTTCCTTTTCCCATTCTTCCCTTTCTCTGAGGGGAACAAACATTGCTGCTCTAACGCTGGGCTCACACTGTGCGATTTTTGGCCCATTTTGAGCCGATTTTTGAGTGATCGGACCGATTTTGGCCTTCATCGTGCGTCGTGTAGTATACGTGGGGTAACGAGAAGTGATTAACACCTCACGACCAGCTCCCGATCATCAATCGCTCGTGAGCCGCTCACACTGCTCACGCGCAAACACGTAAACGTCGGTGTAAAAGATGGAGCAGCACGGCTGTGCAGCGTGTGATCTGGACACAAGCGATGGAGGCACAACTTGTAGAACTTTGGAAAGCTCATCCGAGCCTTTTCGATGTGGCCTCACAAAATTATCACGACCACAACAACCGTGAAAATAGTTGGATTTACACTGCTGCTCAATGTTTTTCATTAGCAACTTAGCAAAGTTGATGGTGGTGGTGTGTCTGTGTGAGTGAGAGACAGAGAGCGAGCGACAGATTTTCTGTTATAACCTTCATGTTATGGAGGCACAGTGTGAGCACTCAGGTCGCATCAGAGCATCGGGCGGTATAGTGTGAGAGTACATCGTGACCTACCAACTTCTAACCCCTGCGAGTCAATCGTGCAGTTTGAGCAGGAGCTGAATAACGTGACTGAAAAAAATCGCAGTGTTTGCCCAGCTTTAGGTGTACTGTCATCCGAGACTTGCACCGCAGAGTCGGCGTTTGTTTCCCTGTTGGCCATGCTTCTTGTTGTGGTCATCTGTTGTCTTCCGGTATTTTCTCCGCAAGCGACCTTTCCTCGACCAATGAGATGAGCGGTAATCTGAATTGTCATACTCGAATTGTCATAAGTGTGCTGTCAGCTCATTGGTCACAAAGCAGGAGAGGGGCTGGGAATTATGTTTTCAAACAAAGCGTTAATTCCATTAACATTTATAGACTACTTTTGATTCTCACTGTATTACGGGACAAAGTGCGTCCCTTATTAGCTCAATACGGGACGTGTGCTTTTGTTCCTAAATACGGGACGATTCCGTATTTTAAGGGACGGTTGGCAACCCTACGTCCATGTGTTCGGACCCTTCATTCATTCTTCATTCACGGAAAGTTATTCAGCTAAAACCTGCACCTGAGTGCGATCTGCACAAGCGACCCAATCGTGGAGGTAAACGAAGCGAAGTTCAATTTAAACGCAGTAAACGCCGCTTGTGTGAAAACACTCTGTGATAGCTGAAGCTCACCTGAAGCTGCAGACAGCAGAAGACAAACGCAGAAGTAAACCGCAGCATGAGCCATAGCATATTCAAAATGCCCGCTCTCTGACAATAAGCTCCCGCTTATTGGCGGTTGTCAAACAGCAAAATTAAAATAAAAGCATTACCGCCACCCACTGGTGTGGAGTGTGAAACGAAATGGCCAAAAAAAAAATTCCTCCCAAACAAATGAGTCTACATTAAAAACCAAAATATGTCCTGATAACTTTCACGTCCAGTTTCACTTCCATATCGCCAAGCTTTTTGATCAACTGACTTCTTTCAGCATCATATTGTTGACAATGCAATAAAACATGTTCTATTGTTTCCTGTCCTCTGCTGCACGTGTATGTGAGATAAAACCCATATCCTTCTTTGTTTGTTCAATAGTGTGAAATCCACGACTGCATCAGGAAGTATGTAGGTAGGTAATCCTACTGTTTGACTCATGTTGATCTTGTCCAGATTAAGTTCAGCTACTTTGTGTCCCACTGTCCACCTAAAGCTCAAATTCTCTGTTTCCCAGCAGGATTAGAAAGTAATTCTTGTTGGATGATCTTGACCATGTCCTTGTAGACTTGCCCAGTAATGCGCGGTTGCAGTTTCTAGAGTGGACTTGTGTATCTTTTAAAAAAAATGAATAAATCTTTATTTTAAAAAATTACAAAACACAAACGCTGTATGCAACTCTTGTAGTTTAAGGATTGCGTTACAATAAATACTGTAGAAAAAAAATTAAACAAATACTGAACCCTGACCTCTGAACACAGAAAAAATAATCTAAATGTAAATAATCTGCAAAAAATGTGAAGAATTGTTAAGAATATAAGAGTGATGTTCTAAAAGAATCATTTATTTGTAAGTTGCCACACAAATTATTTGTGCTGGTGCAAAAAATAGTTTTTCCACCACAGGTGTATCACTCCACCACACTTTTCACTACCACTAATGGTTGACCTTTAAACCTTTATTAATATCTTTAAAACAAAATCAGCACAAACAACACTTTTACCAGCACAAATGTTTGACATGTTTTGTAATTGATCTGAAGTTTTATTTTTAGAATTTATATTCAATGTTAATTGTAGCTAGGCTCAAAGGATTAATGCTATCTTATTTAATAAATAACACTCATATGCAAAACAGGGTGACAAGCTATTACTTCAGGGTGGCACACACCACCCTGCTCAGTTATTATTATATTCTGAAAGAACGATGATGACATGAGTAATTCTGTTAGTGACGGTGACGCCTCACACTGCCCAGAGTTCTATGGCGAAGTCATTTCATTTACAGAAAATACTGCAGCACACATTTTAGGATGTGCATGTTCAAAATCAAGTGTGGAGTCAAAGGGAGCTGCTGAAATACAGATTTCAGTACGTTATCTTAAATACTTTTTCAGGTTTAAATGTGAGATCAGTTATTCCCACAAAATACCAAATCTTTAATGTGTAACCATTTAAGCGTGGATCAGCTGAACTCCACATGGTGGAAATGTCTTGTGAAGCGTGGGTGCCACTGTCACAGTCAAGAATACTGGAATTGAAGGCGCTCATGCAAAACTAGAAACTTCTACATCATCGAGTGTTGGAGGTCAACGCTTAATGAAGCCACAAGCACAACATAAGGGTCTGAGCCTGAGGTCATCATGTCAGGCATCTTTATTCTTCACCTGAGCCTAAACTCACTGGAAATGAGCCTGAAAATGCTCACATATCAAATTTGACATGTTGAACACAGTCACTGGTTCAACATGTCAAAAAACATCAGATTAAAAAAAATTACAGTATTAAAAAAAGACAGAATTAGTAAACATCAGATATTAAAACGAGTTTATTAACAGTTAGAAAATGAAGTTCATTGAAAAGCTAAAGAAAATAAATAAACAGTATCTGAGCAGCTTATAAGCAACAAAACTTAAATAATGTTTCACAGAGGAAACATTTAATACTCATGTAATAAAAACAATGTAGTAACTATTGTTATTCAGAACTTAACTCTCTGCCTTATTTGTACTTGACTTACAGATGAATCACAAGAGGCTGGTTTGAATTCTGATCTGATTGTTCTTTATGTTTCCTGCAGGTCACCAAAACAACAAACAGACAGACTTGCAAACAGTCCATTATGTCCTCTATTTCCCTCCATCCTCTGTGTCTCCTCCTGTGTGACCTGCAGGTGAGAAACAGGTGTGAGGTGTCAGCTGTCAGGTAGGTGATGAGTGAAGAACAGAACAGAATCCATTTCCTCTTCAAACTGCTGTCAGACATTATCTACTGCACTCTGATCACATCACTCAGACCAGCTGCTTTCTACAAAGTCTCATCAACAACATCTTTAGAAACAAACATCAACAACCAGGAAGCAGCTTCACCTCTGATCACACACACACTCAACTCTACTCACTCACCTGGAGGAACAACATGAAGGTGGATGATGCTGATGGGCTCATTATCTAAAACACCTCTCTTCCTGCGCTTTGCTTCTCTTTGGACGACACGACACTCGTATGTTCCAGCATCATTAATCGTCACATTCTTCAGAATCAAAGACACGTCTCCATCCTTCATCTGTCTGTCTTGCAGATCCACCCGGTTCTTAAATGATGGATGCTGGTTTCCTGGATCAAACAGCTCATCCCGTTACATCCCATTCATCTCCCAGGTCAGCTCTGGTCCACTCTACAACTGAGATGTTGCTGTTTGGAGCTCGACATGTCAGACTGACGTTCTGTCCAGACTCAGCTGTGATGATTTTCTGGTCTGAAAGAGGAAACGACACAGAGCAGAGAGGTTAAAGGTCAAAGTACAACTGTTCACTTCAACATCAGCGAGGAGTGTACACACACACACACACACGTGCTGATAATAAGTGAACATAATGTGTGAGAGAAAGCAGCCTCTCATTATCAGACACTGTGAGTCTCTGCATGCTGCCTTTATGGAGCTACAGCTGTTTGCATACACTGAACTAAAAGCTTTGTAGCTGCATACTGACTCCTGACACTACAACACATCACACTGACACACACATTACACTTCTCTGTCAAACAGTTCATCAGAACCCTTCCAGGCCCATGCTGCCAACACACAACTATTGGGGTCATATCATACTGTTCACGGTAATACCGGTGTAATTTTGGGCAACGATAGGAAAATGAAATATCGTGATAGAATATGTTACGTTAAATGAAACGGATGAACTAGAATTGGTTTGTAAAACAGCTGCTTGTTTAAGTGAAAATACATTGATGGGTTTTTTTTGCACTAATAAAGTTGAGGAGTTGTAAAGTATTTTGTCTGGTGTCAATTATATCGTTATCGCAAATTTTCAAATGTATATCGTGATAAATATTTTCGGTCATATCGCCCTGCTCTAGTCATAACTACTAGTTACATTACTTCTGTGTTACTCTATTACATGGCATGAGCTACAAAAATACATAACTGCCAGTCAACAAACTTCAGACTATCCAATACTTTATAGTTATTCTTTATCTGATATCCAGATGTGTATCTGATACATTCACAGCATATTTCTTTCTATACGACTGTTACTTGTATAACCTTCTCCTCAGCTGATGACTCACACACACACAGTCATAACTTTTCTACGCTTCAGTGCTTTCTCAGATTTGCACACTCTTACAAACTCTGACCAAAAAACAACTCAGGGTTCAGCATCCAGAGGAGAAAATACTTGTCCAAGGATACTTTGGCACGCAGACTACAGGAGCCAGTGATCGATCACCTGACTTTCCAGTTGGTAAATGAGCCTCTCTACTACCTGAGCCACTACTTAACAATAACCATGAACCACCCACAGAAAAGAGAAAGAGCTCTGAGATGGTGACAGCGAATGACAACAGTAGTAAAAATGTAATACTTGTAATCTGTTAGTCCCAAAGAAGTCCACTATCACAGGATTAAATGACTACAGGCCTGTCTCCCTGACATCTGTGGTCATGACGTCCTTTGAAAGACTCATGTTGAGACACCTGAAGGACATCAGAGCCGGTGCAGGACATCCTGCAGGTTCACTACTGAGCAAACAGGTCAGCTGAGGATGCATCAGTATGGGACTGCACTTCATCCTGCATCACCTCAACCAACTGGGGGCATACAGCAGGATGTTCATGGCTCAGTTTACCCACTCGCCTCCAGACACAGGTCCTCAGCAGTGGTAAATAGGCCTAACACTAAGAACCAGGCATGATCTATCCAGAAAGAAAAAATAAATACAGGTCATTTAAAATGGACTGATCGTTTTCTTTCCATTTTAGAAATTGCAATGTTCTTTGTTTCATCAGTCCGATTTGTGTTTCTGTGTGTTGTGTGTGCAGTCAATGAGTGAGTTTGTGTCTGGACACCTTCAGAGGAGGGTGTGGAGGCTGCAGCGAAGAGAAACGAGCATATCAGCATCCTGAAGTTTGCCCTGTTCTTTGATGCAGTTTTTGTGCTGCTAAAAATAAGACACAATCATGAAGTAGACGTTAATTATTATCAACAATAATTCACTGTTTAACCTAAAATCATCAGCTCAGCGGCTCAGAGCTTTACTGGCCCACTTATATAATGTATACTTTATTGATTCCCTTGGGGAAATTTCTCTCTGCATTTATCCCATTCACTCAGTGAAGAGGCAGCCAGCCATTGGACACCCAGGGAGCAGGACGGTACCTTGCTCAGGGGAATGGAACCCCTGATCTTCCGATCATGGGGACACTACCTACTGAGCTATCCCTGCCCCCCCCATATTTAACCACTCGTGGAAAAAAAGCTTTTATTTTTATGTTTTTAAATACTAACGCAATTTAATTGAGACAGTATTTTATATTGTTTCACTTTCAAATCTGAAAAATGTTACATGTTGAAAATAATCTGATTTACACCTCATGCCCTCCTTGTAAAATAGAACGGCTGCAGTCCGCCTGCTTTATAATTTAAAAGATACTCGTTGAACCGTTGCGGCCCTACTCTGGAGTTAAATTCAACAACACTCTTTACTGACAAAGCTGCTGTAAGTTGTGGCAACTAAAGGTGCCGCCAGAAATGCCAGAAACTGAGTAACTCTTAAACCAAACGCTACTTTCCTTTGTTACAAACAGGATGAAAAACAGCAGCTTTATAACATGTTTGAACTTATAACAACTAAATGTAACCTGCACAGACGACAGCAAACAGCAAAGTCCAGTAAAACGGTAGATACTTTTCAGCAGCCATCGCAGTCGTATTAACAGGAAATAAGTTTGGACAAACACTTCCGCATTAGTGATGTTCGATTCGTGAACGAATCGTTCAATACTCGAGAATCACTTTACTCACTCGTGAATCATGATTCACAAGCCCAACTGACTCACTGACTCATCCCTGTTGCTGTTAG
This sequence comes from Rhamphochromis sp. 'chilingali', assembly GCF_963969265.1. NCBI lineage: Eukaryota > Metazoa > Chordata > Actinopteri > Cichliformes > Cichlidae > Rhamphochromis > Rhamphochromis sp. 'chilingali'. Next base: position 60,563,168 of record NC_137929.1, on the reverse strand, counting down.
CAAACTAATTCCATTAGTAGAAATATATCTAGCTTATAATTAAAATTGTGGGGGGGAAACAACAGCCAATTTCGTAACAAAAGCATTTCTGCTCTGAACTGGAAGAAAAACCCCTGAGTAGAAGCTCACATCAAGAAAATAGCTCCTCGGTTCAGAGTAGCATCGCGTTGCTAACATGCTAACAACACATTTGAGCTACTCACCCCCTCCCTTCCTGTGCTGAATCGCAAGCATAAGCGAATCACTCAGGACTCGCTCACCCCCTCCCTCCTGGCTCACAGCTTCTTCTTCTTCTTGGTTGGCAACCAATGTTAAGGCGCATTACCGCCCCCTGGCTCACAGCGCAGTGGACATTTAGATGAGAAAATATATATTTGACACACTTAAGGAAAATACTAATAAAATACAAATAAACAAAATAAATGTTTATTAAGCAATTTTGATAGGAAATTGCTTAATTTTAGAAATGTTTTTGCTCTTTTTTTTCTCTATAAAATAGTTGTTTTGGTTTTTTTTTTTAATCATTCATCTTAGCAGTGGGATTTACATGAAAAGGGAAACAAATTAAGTTTGAGTGAAAATGTAAAATTTTTGCACTCTCTGATCAACTGACTCAGTGAATCAAATGACTCAAAACACCCGATTCACTTTGGTGAGTGACTCATTAACACTCGATTCAGTAAAAAGAATCAAATTTACCATCACTATTCCGCATTCGCTGTTGTGATGCATTTAAATACCTCGGAGGTTTGGCTGTACTCTCGCCATCTGACGGCTTTATCAATGAGTTTTATTTTACTTCGTTACAAGCAAAAGCCATTCATTGATCAGCAGCAGAGCGGTGCAATGCTACCTTTGTTGTGGGTAAAAACACCTCTGCAGCTTCTTTATTAATAGAGCTTGGTCACTGCTCTGTGCACGGATTATTTAGCAAGTCCTAAATACACCACAGTGGGAATACAGATTAAAAGCTTTAGTTTAATGAATGTTAAATTCACTGCCTCCATCTCGGATTGTTTAATGTTTGTTCGTGAAGCTGCCCCAACCATCCAACATGATGAAGCGATCTAATTGAAAATTCTTACTGAGGCCTCTTTTCCCTCCTCCTCCTCCTCCTCCTCCTCTTCTTCGTCTGTTTCGTCTGTTGGTCGGCCAACTTATCACTGTCTTCTGGACTGTAGTGTGACTGGAGAATAGCAGGGAAACATTTGTAAAAAACTAAACAAAAATAAAATAGTTTTTTTTGAAGTTGGAAAAAATTTCCAACTTCGAGGATCTCACCTGGATGACAAACTGTCCTCAGACATCCTGGTGAACTTCTATCGCTGCACCATCGAGAGCATCCTGACCAACAGTATAACAGTCTGGTACGGGAACTGCTCTGCCTCGGACCGGAAGGCGTTGCAGAGGGTCGTGAAAACTGCCCAGCGCATCGCCGGAGCACCACTTCCCGCCATAAAAGACATCTACAGAAGTATCTGGTAACGAATAAAGTGAAGGAAGTCTCATTTAAAATACTACATAAATTTTATCCTGCTAATCATTACATGACAAAGTTCAAAAGGGACATAAATGTGAACTGTGGATTTTGTGGAAGCCATCCAGAGACTGTGCAACACCTCTTCTGGATCTGTTCATATGCTAGAACATTTTGGAGAGACTTCAGTAGATTCATTGCTGGACATCTCTATAAAGACTTTACTGTGAAATGGGAAAATGCCAACTTTTTAAAGTTGGTTTGGACCTCCTGAAGTCCATAACCAGTTTCTTGGTATTTGAGGTGTTGAGTTGTAGGTGGTTTGTGTGACTCCATGTGACAAAGTTCCTCACCAGACTTCTGTACTCCTCTTCCTGATCATCCCAGATACACCCCATGATGGCTATGTCATGCGCAAACTTCTGAATATGACACGATTCAGAGTTACAGCAGATGTTAGAGGTGTACAGGGTGAAGAGAAGAGGGGACAACACAGTTCCCTGTGGTGCTGCTGACCACGGTCAGCCTGACGTACTGTGGTCATTCAGTGAGGTAGTTGGAGATCAGAACCATGGACAGCAACCACAGTGAGAGTTCAGGGGACGAGACACATTTATCAAACCCTACTTTGGCTAAGCTCCATATTTTTTTCTTGGACCCAGTGGAGGATATTATATACACTGCATATTGTCAGTGCCATAACTTATATGTTATATTACTAAGGTGAACAAATTTACATTATATAAGCATGTAAATATGTCTTCTATAAACTAATTAAAAATATGACAAAAGTATCTTGTTTGACTGAAACTGGTGGCAGCCGTATTCTGATTAGGCCAAGATAAGTGCACCACCTGGATGGAGTAGCCATGGAGTAGACAAGCAACAATTTTAGATTACACTAACAATACCTTCATTTCCTTTATGGGTAATCATCTTTATATTATTAGAAAAAAAATCATACATTTTAATGTTTTTTACTTTGCATGGCCTCAAGGACCCGTGTGATTCTTGAGTTTGAGTCTATTTCAGTGAAAAGAAAAACTCCATAAACATATCTTCAGCAGCTGTACCTGGGCCTCCTTGTTTGCTCATAACTGACGTCTTCAGCTGTATTTTTAATGCAGCTTCATGAAGAGATTATTTTTAATAAACCAAAAGAAAAACTGAAAAGAAAAACTCCATAAATATATCTTCAGCAGCTGTACCTGCAGCTTCATGAAGAGATTATTTTTAATAAACCAAAGCAGATTCTCACAGTTTTCTTACCTTCACATCTGAGACCACAAAGAACTTGTGAGTGTTTCTGTGAAAAACAAGATGGACGACCACAAAGTTGCCATCATCTGTTTGACACTTCACCACAGACCAGAAGTCAACCATGTTCTCACAGCATGAACACTATTATTAGACAAACCACCTTCCAGCAGATTCAGAATAAGGTTTGAGGAAATAATGTAAATGTTGGTGCGAAGTGAATATGCGTCTGAGTCTAAAGGGTGTATTTATAAAATAAAATATTGAATATGTTGAAAAATATTTGAATAAGTTCTTGTTGTAATTCATCATTAACTTTGAATGAACTGATAGTTTGTGTGCAGTTTCCAGATGATGTCTCCATGTTCCCTCCTGTGTTTAAACTGAACAGCTCTGTGTTGAAACAGCTGCAGCTAAAGTGTTTTCTTTCTATCAGAAACAGGATGCTGGACGAGTGCAGAGCTGTTAGCTTCAGTTAACCACAGACCACAAACACACAGTCCAGCTCACAGGGAACAACACTCAGTAAGTACAGAGTTAAACACACATGTTGATGGTAAACACACGTGACTGTGATAATCAAACTGTAATGTTTTACTGTTGCAACAATCCACATTTATACATTGCTGATCATCCCCCACATGCTCCGTAATGTCCTCATAATCCATTTTACTGAAGTCAGCAACAATCTTCATGAAGCTAAATATGATTCTACTTCCATATCAATCTCAGTTTGAGACATTACAAGAGGAAAAGGTGAGAAAAATGTGTTCATAAAGGTTCACAATATAAAGATCCACCAAAGTTCAGCTAAAAGCAAATCTAACCACTCGGCAGCCATGTTGAGAAAGAGAATATTAGCTCTCCTTTGTTTGATTGGCTGTTTACAACCTAGGTTGGTTTTTAATGATCAGGGCGATCGTGGCTCAAGAGTTGGGAGTTCGCCTTGTAATCGGAAGGTTGCTGGTTCGAGCCCCGGCTTGGCTTGGACAGTCTCGGTCGTTGTGTCCTTGGGCAAGAAGCTTCACCCGTTGCCTACTGGTGGTGGTCAGAGGGCCCGGTGGTGCCAGTGTCCGGCAGCCTCGCATCTGTCAGGATGGCTGTGGCTACAATGTAGCTGCCATCACCAGTGTGTGGATGACTGGATGTGTAAAGCTCTTTGGGGTCCTTAGGGACTAGTAAAGCGCTATAAAATTCAGGCCATTTAATTAGCTTTTAAATAAATTGGTTGATTGATGATGTGTCCACTGTGCAGCTGTGTTGATATAATGAGTGAATGATTTGATCTTTTCACTGCCTGCTGTGTTTCCTCGACTCCTGAGCAAAGATAAAGAGTCAGTTCAGACCTGCAGTTGGTCCTCGTGGTGTTTTGAACTTGAATTCAGCCTGATTTGTTTTTCATGTCTTCTCCTCCATCATCAGTTATCAGGAGAGCAGACAGTCAAGAATTCAAACAGCGTCAGGATTCGTTGCGTGTTGGGCAAAAGATGAACCCAAACCCAGCACTGCAGCGAAAAGAAGTTAACTTAAACAAACGTAAACTTTATTGCTTTAATCCACAAAAATACTGAAAATCAGGTGTAAATAGTCTAAATAATAAATACTCAGTTTGGAAACACGGGTGGAACAAATCAAGAAACAACAAGATCGAGGAACACAAAGTGCACAGGACTGTCACAATAAAACAGGAAATATAAATCACTTATAAGCCCAACGACCCAGGACCATGACACACTCTCACTGACATAATCTGCCTTCATAAAATAAACATATCAGTATCTGCACTTTTATTGGTCATACTTGTTCTGTATTTACTTGGTATCGGGTAGTTTCAAGTTTTCTAGCATTGCACAATAATACTAAAGATATACTCGATTATGAAATATCATAGCCGAAAGCAGAACTTCTATGAGGAAGCTGCGGCCGTGCAGAAAGGAGAAGTTAGAAGCAACCTGGCTTTAAAGCTCTGTGGCTTATAAGAGCTCCGTCATGAGTTTAACTTGTAAACCAAAAGTCTACATTTAGTGATGCACCGTACATTTTGCTTATAAATTATATTAAAGCTGCAAATATTTTCTCCACAGTAAATTATTGCTGCTGATTATAAAGGGCTTATTAAAAAAATCACTTGTACTTCCTTGCTCCCTGTCATTTGTGCAAAATGTATGGGAACCTGTCGACATTAACTTTACAACAGTTTGTTTTTCAGACAGTTTATTATCAAGTAATCGTGGCAGCAACATTTTAAATGTTTAGTGAGCTAAAGGAAAAAAGGGGTGTTCACTTTGGATCTGAGCAATGCTGCCAAAGACTCTACAGAGAGCAAGGTTAGAGAGATGAAGATTTAATGGGTGAGCAGTTTGTCTGTGGCATCCAAGTTTTTGTTTTTGTCTTTATTGGCTCGGACAGTAAAGTAGAGGGAACATCTGCAGGAAAGAGCCCAGCCACAATTTAAACCCAGGCTGCTGCAGCAGGGACTCTGGCTCTTGGTGCATGGGTCACATCCTCAGCCAGGTGATCTATAACCAATTCAAACTTCCAATTCAAGCAAGGGAGCTGCTCACTCATCACTTCCATGTTTAATGGTTATAACTTATTAGCTCAACCTACAACGAGTTCATCAGAATGTGAAAAACTGAGCGTCTGATACTCAAGATGCTTTCAAACCCCCCACTAAATGTGTCCCCCAGTGCCTACAGCTTCATAGAAAATAACTGAATGCAAATCTAGGTATTCATGTTAATTCTGTCTTATTTTTATATCACTAATTAACAACAGCAGCAGACTCTAGGCATCTGTATATAGTAGATAAGCCAAAGGAAAACCACAACCATTAGGCAATCCCTGTGAGCAGCAGTTAGTGCCCGTGGGAAGAAAGAACTCCTTTTTAACAGGAAGAAAACAGCAGCAGCTTTATAAATCATATAAAATGTGATTGTTAATTGTTTTTGGGATGACCCACGTCTGTTTCAGCCTCACATTCGAGTCCTGAGTTGTGTGGTGACGGCAGTTTGTGAAGGTAAGTGTTTCCAGAGGCCCCAGTTTAATATTACCAGCAGTGAACTGATGTGACAGGAGCCCCATCTTAAAGATTTAGATGGCTTTTTTAGTGGCCTGTCATACTAAACATCTGTGGTGACAAGTTTAGTTTAGGTCTTCTTCTCATGTGTTTGCAGAGCTCATCTCTTTTATTTCCTGCTGTTAAATTGAGGACAGTGTGCTGCCTCAACGTGAGACAAAGCTAAGCAAACCCACTCAGCACTTGTTCTGTTACTCTGCAGTTTGAAGACAAACTGTTTTTGAATATTGTTTGAACATCAGCTCAGACCCCTTTGTGGCTTCACATCCTGTTTACAGCTACGCAGGCTAACGATGGATGGAAGCAGACTTTAAATGTGATTCGAGACCATTTCAAAGTGCACTGACAGATTTAACAGGAGGAGCTCAGAGCTGGATCAGGAAACATGACCTGTGTGAGTCACGTTCATGAGGTTTAGTGAATCGGAAAATAAATGCTTCGTGTCAGCTGAGAAGCTGCCATGAAAGACTTTTTTAGTGTTTTTGTTTAGAAAAAATTAACAAACATCAACATCTTTTCTCTTTTTTACCACGTGAGCTGGTGCTGTCTGGTTTTTGGGTGATATAAAAATAAATATGTAAATTAAACTCTTTGGTCTCAAACGTGCACATCCTGTACTGAAGGGTTTTTCTGTGCAGTTTTCAGCCACTCATCGCTTTTTTGACTCTGTGGTTATTCAGTTTTTTTCTGTATTGAAGAGAGATGTGTATCAGTTAGCCACAACCAACAAGTCAAGTTTTCCATTTAATGTCTTTTTGAACCCGTGAGAGAAAAACATTCATACAAATACAAATATTTATTAGTCCTTCAGAGAAATTACATCGCTGCTGCAGGAGACGACAAACATGAATACAATATAAATAACAGTAAAAGTCATCAAAGATACAAAATCACATGAACATATTTATATTATTTATCATTGCTGATTTTGTAACAAACACAGTTAAAGCACCAGTTATAAATAGGATGTGATATTTAGGCCACATAATTTAGCCAAAAACAATGAAACATGATTCCTTATAGTCATTCGTTATGAGAAAACAAAAGAATAACATGTAGTTACTTAGAGAAGCTACTGCACTGCTGCTCCATACGTCCTCTGGTCTGAGGTGCTGGGGGGACCAGTTAGAGACCAGCAGGTGGACATGAGTGGTTGGACTGGTGGACCAGTAAAGAGTAGATGGCGTCTGTCTCTGGTTTGAAGTCTGAACACAAACACAGTTCAAACAACATTACAGTATTGTTTTTGACAGAGATTAGACTTACTGAGCCTCAGTGAAGATGTGGTTTGCTCGGCTCTGTACAAAGTTAAAGAGCAGCTGTACCTTTGGGACTCCTTGATCTGAAGTCGCCTGTTCTCACTTCTGAGTAGATTGTAGTTGAATCGCTCTCTGCAGAGTAAAATGCAGAAATTAAGAATTTACACACATTACATTACTGTTATTTTCTATACTGCAGCTATGGCAAAATATTTGTCCTGTTCTTCATGAAGAGATTAAGTAAAAATCTTTTTATAGCTGCATAGTTTCTTCCCCCTTCTCAGCAGCTCTTCTGTGAAACACAGTAACCACACAGAACCTTGGGGGGATGTTTGTATAAAAATGAGGGCAGACGACCACAAAGCTGTTGTCTTCTTTCAGGCTGACATATTTCACCACAGAGCAAAAAGCAAACTTGTTCTGACAACATGAACACTGTTACTGCCTGATCTGGAATCAGCAAGAGGAAGTAGCTTGTGTGGTTTTTAAACAGAATTTTAAAAAAGTCAGTACTGACTCATTGGTGTGTTCAGTCTCTTTATGCCCTCCTGAAACACACGAGTCCCACTGTTGATCTGTCAAATCCTTCATTATGAACATGTACTGTAGTCTGTTATGATTTACACTCCATCTTGCTTCCACAAACACTCAAAACAAAATTAAAAAATTATTTAACAAAATGATTAAAAGAGTTTTAAAATATATTTAGAAATGCCTCTTAATTATTATAAGTACAAGTGCTTAAAAAAGATACAAAATTTATTCAATGACTGGCAATCAAAAACACATTGTTCCTCTGGAATTCCAGGATGAACCAACAGATAGACTCTGTTCTCCGGTACCGGTGTTGGAGGAGGTTAGAAGAGTGATCACATCCTATGGGCCTCTTTTGTTAAAAAGGATAAGTCACCACCCCAGGCTGACAATCAGCAGGGGTAGATGACAAGTGCAATATATATATATATATATATATATATATATATATATATATATATATATATATATATATATATATATATATATATATATATATATATATATATATATATATATATATATATATATATATATATATATATATATATATATATATATATATATATATATATATATATATATATATATATCGATTCCAGGCTGCCTCCTGGCTGCATGCCAAATATCCTTGGACAAGATACTAACCCCATGTTTGCCTACGAAAGGAACACGAGAAGCTGGAGAAATACCAAGCACTAGGTGCGGTGACTCCCAAGCTAGGCGAGTGGCTCCAGCAGATCCCGGGAATAACATCGGAGATCTCTGTCCAGAAGAGCGCAGTCCTGGGAACAGCTAAGATACTGCACAGGACCCTCAAGCTCCCAGGCCTCTGGTAGAGGACCCGAGCTTCCATGTATTGTTAACAATGTCAGGGCATGCCCCTAATGAGACTGCAGATTCTATCCTGGGAGATCTGGTTCAGGACATCACTTAAGATCTAGACAGTCTGAGATGCAATCATGAAGCATGAGGCCAATCAATGGTATCAATTCCTAAATTCTTCAAGGAACCCCCTGGATAAATGGTAAATGGCCTGCATTTGTATAGTGCTTTACTTAGTCCCTAAGGATCCCAAAGCGCTTTACACTACATTCAGTCATTCATCCATTCACACACTCTCACTGCATGAGGCAAGGCATTGTTTCATACCAGGAGGAAACCAGGACCCAGTGCACTAGCAACTAACAATCTGACAATAGACATTTACACGAGTGGCCTGCTGGAAGCAGACTTTTCTTATAGCAGGTTGTTTTTAGTGACAGCGGTAAGCAATGAGCTTTTCTACACACTGTGCCTTATTTACAGTATTTACAACTCAACACAGTTCCAAGAATTGGTCTGGTTGCAGCTCCACCATCTTCGTACACAGCCCAGCTTGTTCCACTCATATCAACCCCCCTGTGAAACCCAATCACTCCTTCATTCCTGCTGCAAATCTAAGGAAGATAACATAATTACCACACACAAGATGTACCGCTGTACCTGCTGGCACTGAGCCCTCAGTCATCCAACCCATCTCCTCCCTACACCAGATCCACAAACCATACCTTGCCACCACATATCCTATGTGAGGGTGCATCTGTTCACTGCCGAAGTCGTACCCTGAACTATACCTCCCTCTATCCAAATGCAAAATTCTTCAGGCTGGTGGAAGAAGTGTGACTTAAAGACTCCAGCACTGTGGCCATGATCACATGAGACTACAGGGAGTGCAGAATTATTAGGCAAATGAGTATTTTGTCCACATCCTCTTCATGCATGTTGTCTTACTCCAAGCTGTATAGGCTCGAAAGCCTACTACCAATTAAGCATATTAGGTGATGTGCATCTCTGTATTGAGAAGGGGTGTGGTCTAATGACATCAACACCCTATATCAGGTGTGCATAATTATTAGGCAACTACCTTTCCTTTGGCAAAATGGGTCAAAAGAAGGACTTGACAGGCTCAGAAAAGTCAAAAATAGTGAGATATCTTGCAGAGGGATGCAGCAGTCTCAAAATTGCAAAGCTTCTGAAGCGTGATCATCGAACAATCAAGCGTTTCATTCAAAATAGTCAACAGGGTCGCAAGAAGCGTGTGGAAAAACCAAGGTGCAAAATAACTGCCCATGAACTGAGAAAAGTCAAGCGTGCAGCTGCCAAGATGCCACTTGCCACCAGTTTGGCCATATTTCAGAGCTGCAACATCACTGGAGTGCCCAAAAGCACAAGGTGTGCAATACTCAGAGACATGGCCAAGGTAAGAAAGGCTGAAAGACGACCACCACTGAACAAGACACACAAGCTGAAACGTCAAGACTGGGCCAAGAAATATCTCAAGACTGATTTTTCTAAGGTTTTATGGATTGATGAAATGAGAGTGAGTCTTGATGGGCCAGATGGATGGGCCCGTGGCTGGATTGGTAAAGGGCAGAGAGCTCCAGTCCGACTCAGACGCCAGCAAGGTGGAGGTGGAGTACTGGTTTGGGCTGGTATCATCAAAGATGAGCTTGTGGGGCCTTTTCGGGTTGAGGATGGAGTCAAGCTCAACTCCCAGTCCTACTGCCAGTTTCTGGAAGACACCTTCTTCAAGCAGTGGTACAGGAAGAAGTCTGCATCCTTCAAGAAAAACATGATTTTCATGCAGGACAATGCTCCATCACACGCGTCCAAGTACTCCACAGCGTGGCTGGCAAGAAAGGGTATAAAAGAAGAAAAACTAATGACATGGCCTCCTTGTTCACCTGATCTGATCCCCATTGAGAACCTGTGGTCCATCATCAAATGTGAGATTTATAAGGAGGGAAAACAGTACACCTCTCTGAACAGTGTCTGGGAGGCTGTGGTTGCTGCTGCACGCAATGTTGATGGTGAACAGATCAAAACACTGACAGAATCCATGGATGGCAGGCTTTTGAGTGTCCTTGCAAAGAAAGGTGGCTATATTGGTCGCTGATTTGTTTTTCTTTTGTTTTTGAATGTCAGAAATGTATATTTGTGAATGTGGAGATGTTATATTGGTGTCACTGGTAAAAATAAATAATTGAAATGGGTATATATTTGTTTTTTGTTAAGTTGCCTAATAATTATGCACAGTAATAGTCACCTGCACACACAGATATCCCCCTAAAATAGCTAAAACTAAAAACAAACTAAAAACTACTTCCAAGAACATTCAGCTTTGATATTAATGAGTTTTTTGGGTTCATTGAGAACATGGTTGTTGTTCAATAATAAAATTATTCCTCAAAAATACAACTTGCCTAATAATTCTGCACTCCCTGTATAGCCCCAGAAATCTTGCCTCACCTCTATCTCTTACAGCTGAGCCACAAACCGCAGCCAATGGCCACAGAATGGTATTGGATGTTACTTACCTTACAGTTTATTAGCACTAACAATAGTTACCACTTATTTGTTGTAATGAGATTTTATGTATCAAATCATATGAGGTTGATAAGATATCTAGGCCGATTCAGAGCATTAATGGTCTCAGGTAGTAGACACTGAAAGAGTTTTAGAGGCAGAGATTAATTAACTGCCCCTTTCCTCTGCTTTGTGCATCTCTGTATGTAATCTGGGTGTCAAGAGGCCCCAACAACGGCTCCTGCTAGCTGTGACCTACAAGTCATCCATTTAGACCAAATGTTCTCAACCTCCCACCAGGATGCAAGGAAAAGCTTTCCTCACATGGGAGGAATTAAAGACCCCATGTTCTCTGCCAGTTATTCCCAATTCCTTCTCATTAATCTTTATGTTTTCCAGGTATGCCTGACAGCCTTTCCCACCATCTTAATCAATTCATCACTTGGTGCTGATCACTTGACAGCACTGATACAACAACAAATTACTGAAATTCATAATATTCCCATCAGCCTCATGCTTATCAGGAAATGGCAGAACATTACTCACATAGTGAACAATATTTATTTTTTTTATTCCTTAGTGTCCATCCATCCATCCATCTTCATCCGCTTTATCCGAGGCCGGGTCGCGGGGGCAGCAGCCTAAGCAAAGAGGCCCAGACCTCCCTCTCCCCAGCCACCTCCTCCAGCTTATCCGGGGGAATACCAAGGCGTTCCCAGGCCAGCCGAGAGATATAATCTCTCCAGCGTGTCCTGGGTCTGCCCCGGGGCCTCCTCCCGGTGGGGCATGCCTGGAACACCTCACCCAAGAGGCGCCCAGGGGGCATCCTTGTCAGATGCCTGAACCACCTCAGCTGGCTCCTTTCGATGTGGAGCAGCAGCGGCTCTACTCTGAGCCCCTCCCGGATGGCCGAACTTCTCACCCTATCTCTAAGGGAGAGGCCAGCCACCCTTCGGAGGAAGCTCATTTCTGCCACTTGTATCCGCGATCTCGTTCTTTCGGTCACTACCCACAGCTCGTGGCCATAGGTGAGGGTAGGGACGTAGATCGACCGGTAAATTGAGAGCTTCGCTTTTACACTCAGCTCCCTCTTCACCACGACGGACCGGTGCAGCATCCGCATTACTGCAGCTGCAGCCCCAATCCGTCTGTCGATCTCCGGCTCCCTTCTCCCATCACTCGCGAACAAGACCCCGAGATACTTGAACTCCTCCACTTGGGGCAGGAACTCATCCCCGACCCAGAGTGGGCACTCCACCCTTTTCCGGCTGAGAACCATGGCCTCAGATTTGGAGGTGCTGATCCTCATTCCCGCTGCTTCACACTCGGCTGCGAACCGTTCCAGTGCGAGCTGGAGGCCCTCACCCAATGAAGCCAACAGAACCACATCATCCGCAAAAATCAGAGATGAGATTCTGAGGCCACCAAAGCGAAAGCCCTCCGCCACTTGGCTGCGCCTAGAAATCCTGTCCATAAAAATTATGAACAGAACCGGAGACAAAGGGCAGCCCTGGCGGAGCCCATCACCCACCGGGAACGAGTCCGACTTATTGCCGGCAATGCGAACCAAGCTCTTGCAACGGTTGTATAGGGATCGAATGGCCCGTAGCAATGGGCCAGACACCACATACTCCCGCAGCACCTCCCACAGGACACCCCGAGGGACACGGTCGAATGCCTTCTCCAAGTCCACAAAACACATGTAGACTGGTTGGGCAAACTCCCATGCACCCTCAAGTATCCTGGAGAGGATAAAGAGCTGGTCCAGTGTTCCGCGACCAGGACGAAAACCGCATTGTTCCTCCTGTATCCGAGGTTCGACTAACGGACGAACTCTCCTTTCCAGCACCCTGGCATAGACTTTCCCAGGGAGGCTGAGGAGTGTGATCCCCCTGTAGTTGGAACACACCCTCCGGTCCCCCTTCTTAAAGATGGGGACCACCATCCCGGTCTGCCAGTCCACAGGTACTGCCCCTGATCTCCACGCAACATTGCAGAGGCGTGTCAACCAGGACAGCCCTACAACGTCCAGAGCCTTCAGGAACTCGGGGCGGACCTCATCAACACCAGGGGCTCTGCCACCAAGGAGTTGTTTAACTGCCTCAGTGACCTCGCCCCCAGAAATTGGCGGGTCATTCCCCTCATCCCCAGACTCTGCTTCCTCCTCGGAAGACGTGTCAGTGGGATTAAGGAGGTCCTCGAAGTATTCCTTCCACCGCCTGACAATTTTCTCAGTCGACGTCAGCAGCGCTCCGCCAGCACTATACACGGTGCAGGTAGAGCACCGCTTTCCCCTCCTGAGACGCCTGATGGTTTGCCAGAATCTCTTCGAGGCAGTCCGAAAGTCTTTTTCCATGGCCTCTCCGAACTCCTCCCACACCCGAGTTTTTGCTTCAGCCACTGCCCGATAGGACTCCTTCTTCAGCCTGGTGGCTCCCTTCACCTCTGGTGTCCACCATTTGGTTCGGGGATTACCACCACGGCAGGCACCAACCACCTTGCGGCCGCAGCTCAATGCAGCAGCTTCGGCAATGGAGACGCTGAACATGGTCCATTCGGACTCAATGTCCCCAGTCTCCCTCGGAATGCTGTTGAAGCTCTGCCGGAGGTGTGCGTTGAAGATCTCGCGGACTGGGGCCTCTGCTAGACGTTCCCAGCACACCCTCACTACGCGTTTAGGTGCACCAGGTCTGTCCAGCGTCCTCCCCCGCCACCTGATCCAACTCACCACCAGGTGGTGATCAGTTGACAGCTCAGCCCCTCTCTTTACCCGAGTGTCCAGAACATATGGTCGCAGGTCTGGTGATACGATTACAAAATTGATCATCGACCTACGGCCTAGAGCGTCCTGGTGCCACGTGCACTTATGGACACTCTTATGTTCGAACAGGGTGTTCGTTATGGCCAAACTGTGATTAGCACAGAAGTCCAATAACAATTCCTTAGTGTCTGGTTATAAAATTAAACCATGATGGAGATGAAGAAACGTAGCTGTACCTCTCATCTTTAATTCACTGTGTTTCTCTTTGACCATAATTTGTCCATAACTGACATCTTCTGCAGCTGGATCATTGTCTGCAAAATACAACATGCATAGAGGATGAGATGGAATTATAAATAATGATATTCCATAAATGTAAAGATGTACAGTATTACAGTACAGTACAATATATCCCAAAGTCGATTCTGTTTATCTGGATGCAGAGTGTTGTGGAAGAAACGTTTCGTCACTCATCCAAGTGACTTCTTCAGTCTCAGCTGACTGCAGGTTTCAATCTTATAAGCAGTACATTTGCATAATGACTGAAACCAGCCCACTGAAGGAGCAATGGGCTGGAAGGTCAGTTCCTTGATCATTAATATGCAAATTGTCATGACCATTGATCAGTGGTCTTTGATCAGTGAGCTTAGAACATGTTTAATGTGTGTAAACATGGAAAGTTGAGGCAAATTTAAACCATTTTCCAACCATCAAATACATGAAATTATTTGAACTACATGGTAATAAATTAACACCAGATAAATGTTATGTGTCTGAAAATAGTTTGTGTCAATGTGCTGTTAATGGGGTGAAAGAGTAATCTGTCAACCTATACCATATACCATACGGATGCTACTGTCATCAAACTACTTGAGCAAGATATAACACATTAATCATTTTATTATTTGTTTTACTTTAAACAAATAACACTAACTTATAAATCTGACCTGCTTATAATCTGTTGGTGTAAATTCTGGTGTAAAACAGCTGTTTTCAAAAAAGGAAATGAGGAGATGAATTCTGAAAATTTTCCTGTTCTTTTCAATCTTTATTAAAGTTGTTGTAGAGAAAAAATATGTCTACATATTTGGCAGTTGTTACAAAGCTACGGTCTAATAGGATGAAAGACACATTATTCAAAATGGGACACATAAATTGCATGTATAATAATAAAAAATAAAATATTGTACAATTTTTGAATGGTCTATTGATACTTCTAGAATTGTTACATGAAATCACAGCTTCTACTGTCTGCTCAGCTTCAACTCAACTCATTGGATTCCCAGAACTGAATTTCAGGACTGTGTAGTTGGTTTTGGAGCATTTGTAATACAATTACCTTACAGATAATATCCTATGTGGATAAGAGTACTCGACAAGACTGTGCCCCAGTTTTGGCCAATGAAAATCTAACATTGCATTTGGATTACTTAACAGTAATTAGCATGATTCTGTGACTGTGATACAAAAACACTATCTGGCAGAATTTCATAGTAGCTGATGAATTAGATGATTCATCATGCTATTACAATTTAGTAACTCCTGGTTTATAAAAAACAAAACAAACAAACAAACAAACAAAAAAAACCCCCCAAAGATTCCTCTGAATAGCTGAATCACTTTTTTCAATCTTTTATGATATTTGTTTTCCAAAGAACTTGTCACATTGTTAAATTGTTGCTACAAAAATTGAAAACTTCAAAAACATTTCATTATTCATAGGTTTATAATTTGAGTTTAGATTTCCTAAAGAATCTAAAAAAAATCTAATCTCAATAAAATAAAATCACACATGTAAAATCTGCAACATCCAGAAGTATTGTATTCAACTAAACAAACTCAGACATGAAAGTTCAGGAAGTCTGAGTCTCACCTTTAGGTTTCCTGTGAACACATCGTCTCACCAGCAGAATCAGTAACACCAGTAGAACCACAACACAGACTGATCCAACAAATGAAAGCACAGGTATGAGAGAGGAACCAGGTGGAGGTGTGGATGTAGGTGGAGGTGTTGTGGTGTGTTTGTCTAAAATAAAGCAAACAAAGTCATTAAGTTGTCGTCACATTGTGAATGTTGAAAGCTGCAGAAACACAGACAGGTGAGTGTGTCACCTGTGACAGTGATCCAGCTGGATGGAGACTCTCCATGACCGCTGATGTCACACTTGTAGAGGCCTTCATCAGACCTGGAAACATGCTGGATGGTCATGTGACCTGTAGGCTGCTTCCTGATGAGGGAGCCATCTTTATAGAAAGCAGCTGGGAGGTTGGAGGGAGTGGTCTTTGTTTTACAGAGCAGAGTGACGTCATCTCCCTCCATCACAGGGAGGACAGGACTCTGCAGGATCACTGATCCACCTCAACACAGAGACAAACTACAGCATTTCATCCATTTACACACAGCTTCATCAACACTAACTCCACACACTCAGCTTACCAGTGACTGTCAGGTTAACCATGTTACTGATGGGACCCTCTCTGGACTCACACCAGTAAACCCCACTGTCAGATGGGTAAACAATGATGGTACATGAAGAATTAGCTGATTTTCCCCACTGATCACACTTCGTCCTGTTTTCAGTGCTTGTGTTTCTCCTCAGAGTCCATCCAGCAGAGCTGTCGTCCTCCTCACAGCTCAGAGACACAAAGTCTCCTTGAAAGAACTGAGAGCTGCTGGGACTCACAGTCAGCCGAGCTGTGAGGGTTAAAGTGAAAAACTGATGATCTGTTAGACTTTACATTGTGAAACATGAACCCAATCAGGTCATATCAGTGAGCATTTCTCAGGTATAAACTGTGACAGAAGAAGGTTACTGACCTTGGTTTGTTGTGCAGCTCAGCAGTGAGATCAGAACTAAAGAGAAATGACACTCAGGTTGATTTTACAGCACTAACAACTGAACCTGTATGACAACTCTACTACTAAAAACATTTTCAACAACAACAACACAAAAAAAACAGGGTTTAATGCCCTTAAAAAGTTCTGTGATTCTGTTCATCTGGACGTAGCGTGTTGTGGGAGAAACGTTTTGTAACTCATCCAAGTGACTTCTTCAGTCTCAGCTGATAGCAGGTTTCCCCAATCTTATAAACTTGCATTTGCTTAATGACTAAAACCAGCCCACTGAAGGAACAATGGGCCACAACTGAAGCCACAGACTTGCAGCTGATCAGCCTTGTCCAGGGAGCTATTTAAGAGTGTGACTGAGCTCCCACGGCCCGATCGTTGTGTAAGACTCCTCATCAGTGTTCGTAGACTATGTTCACACTGCAGGTCTTGATGCTCAATTCTGATTTTTTTTTTTTATCAATCCGACTACAAATAAAATGTGACAGCAAATGCGCTCTAGTGTGAACCCTCAAAGCGGCTGCATACGCAAAAGAAGACCACACAACGCGCTCTGTTTAGACCCAGACCAAACAGTATTGTTTGACTGATGGCCTTAATATAAAGACTTGTTTCGGACTTTACGTTTCCCAATTTTCTTTAAGTTATAAAATTATTTTGTCATTTACATACAGTATGGCCTAATAATTATCCTTATTGCTGTTTTAGAGGAGCGGTGCTTCAAATGATAGCTGCAGATTTCTGTCAGAATCTGCAGATTATACAGAACAAATAACATGTTCACGTTTCTCCAACGTTGTCTTCCCAATAGTTTCACTGACATCTACACTGGATGCTCAGGAAGCGTTCGCGATGTCTTCTCCGGCGCTGATAATTGGCGTCTGTCTTGTGTCGGTGACATAAAAGATGGATTTAATGCGACATGACCATTCAGACAGCAGTCGCTTTCTAAAACATCAGATATGTATCGGATTCAGTACCACATGCGAAAGTGACCCAGATCGGATTTCTAAATATCGGATTTGTGCCGTTCACACTGTCATAGCATGATCGGATTTGATGCACTTTTGCATGCAGTGTGAACATAGCCTTAGTGAGACAAGTTCAGATAGTGTATGCCTGCTGTAGTGAAGTGTCCTGATGGCTGCCTCTATTGTTTCCCCTAGGAGGAGAGTAAAAGGCCAGAGAGCAGTGAGCACAGACTTCAGGAGACCTGACACGGGAGTCAAGGGAGCGCACAGGGATTAATTGTGTGAATTCTTTACAGCACTGTAAATAAACGCACTGTTCATCATAAAGAGTAGAGTCAGAGTCCCCACGGTATGCCACGCAGGCCTTGATAGTATTTAAGGTTTGACTCTCATCATCCACTGGAGCACAAACTGGTTGTCATCAGGACGCTACAACACAGAGCGAACACCATCCCCACTGACACAGCAGCCAGGGAGGCAGAAGAACATCACAACAAGAAGGCCCTGAGTAAATGTGGTTATCCCAGCTGGACTTTTGGCAAAACTGGGAAGGCACCTAAAGAAAGCTCCAGCCGATCCAGGAGAGAAGGACAACTACTGCATAAGCATAAACCTGTAGTGATCCCGTACGTGTCAGGAGTATCGGAAGAGCTGAGACGCATTTTTTCTAAACACCGGGTCTCTGTGGCTTTTAAACCCCAAAACACGCTGCGTCAAAAACTGGTCCACCCCAAGGATCGGGTCCCCCGACACAAACAGAGTAACATAGTGTACGTTGTTAAGTGCAGGAGGATTGCCAGGATTTATACATCGGGGAAACCAAACAACCTCTGGATGGCACAACACAGAAGAGCTACCTCGTCAGGCCAGGACTCTGCAGTCTATTTACACCTACAGGCCAACGCAGAGTCAAGGGAAAGGGAAAAAGGAAAGACCATCTCTGAATCGGGGAGGGAGCCTAAGGGTACACCTTCACCATCATACAATACTGATTGCAGCCATTCCCCAACTCTCTGTGAATGGTACATTCAATGGCCATTGATTAGTGAGTGTTGAGCAATCACCAGGACAACGTTAACCCACACAAACCATCAGACCCACGTTATGCATAAGTTTAGTTATCAAGGAACTGACCTCCCAGCCCATTGTTCCTTCAGTGGGCTGGTTTCAGTCATTGTGCAAATGTACAGTTAATAAGATTGGGGAAACCTGCAGTCAGCTGAGACTGAAGAATTCACTTGGATGAGTGACAAAACATTTCTCCCACTGAAAACACTACGTCCAGATGAACACAAACTTTTTTTGGATTTACTTATCTGGTTGGTTTAGCATGCATCAAGACAGTGTTTAATGATGAACCAAAACAATTGGAAGAGCTCAACAATATTCAGTTTCCTCTAGCTATCCGGTCTTTAAGTGATGACATGATGAATCCTTCTTCCGGGCTCGAAGTACTCTGCATTTAATAAAGCTGTTGTGTTTTTAACATGTTTTATTGCTTTGTATCTTGTTCTATTTAGTTTAAGGAGCTTGGGTGTGGGGGGTGGGGGTGGGGGGGAAGCATCTGGCCTTCTTTAAGTTGCTTGAAGATGTTTCACCTCTCATCCGAGAAGCTTCTTCAGTTCTAAGGTCAAA
This sequence comes from Rhamphochromis sp. 'chilingali', assembly GCF_963969265.1. Lineage (NCBI taxonomy): Eukaryota > Metazoa > Chordata > Actinopteri > Cichliformes > Cichlidae > Rhamphochromis > Rhamphochromis sp. 'chilingali'. Next base: position 60,543,999 of record NC_137929.1, on the reverse strand, counting down.
TGGTGGAGAGTCCCAGATTTAAACCTAGTGGGAGTTTCCCCCCACAAATCCCTCAGTCAGAACATGATATATTATATTCAGATGGTAGCTAGTGAGCTAACTTCCTTCCTGTTTTATTGTGTTAGCCTTGGTCTGTGTGCATTATGTTCAGTCCTCTTCCCATTAGTTCATTATGTTCAGCTGTGTACTCACCGGTCTCTCATTATCATTATCACCAGTCTGTGTATTTAAGCCCTCTGTTTCTACCCATTCACTGTCGTGTCATTGATGTTGATGATGTTGTTCCTGTCGTGTGTTCAGTCCAGTCAGTTAGCCAGTCTACCAGTCCGTTAAGTCCAGCCAGCCATCCATTCTATCATCTGTTGTCTATATATTCAATAAACCTCGTGCACCAGGAGTCCTGCATGTGGGTCATCCCTTCCTCGCCTCCGCACACGACCCCTGACAACTACACATGTTTCTTTTCCAACTATTTATTTATGAGTGACTTATGTATGTATGTATGTATGTATGTATGTATATATGTATATATTGTACTATTCTTAGTTAGTGTATTGTCTGTCTTGTCTTAATGTTGGTTTAAAATGGAGCACTGTAACAAAAAATAATTTCCCCCAGGGATCAATAAAGTATTCTGATTCTGATTCTGATACTTAAAGACCGGATAGATTGGCATGTATATTGAAAAAGCAGCTCTGAAAATTACAAAAAAAAATATTTGAACAGTAAAAACTTAAATAATAATTAATTTTTGGTGCACAGACTACACTGTGAGTACATAGAAAATACCCACTGATTTTAAGTAACCATAAAAAGTCATGTGTCCTCTGTGCAGCTGTGTTGATATAATGAGTGAATGATTTGATCTTTTCACTGCCTGCTGTGTTTCCTCGACTCCTGAGCAAAGATAAAGAGTCAGTTCAGACCTGCAGTTGGTCCTCGTGGTGTTTGAACTTGAATTCAGCCTGATTTGTTTTTCATGTCTTCTCCTCCATCATCAGTTATCAGGAGAGCAGACAGTCAAAGTACAAGAATTCAAACAAACACAGAGATTCTACTTACAGAGCAGACACAGCACAGATGTTTCCTTCATCGTCCTTCTCACTCATTTGAGCTTTTTTTCATTTCTGTCACTGACACCAACTAAAGCCCGCCCTCTTCCTCTGAGCACCAGCTTTCTATTGGTTCAAAGAAAGTGGTGGTTGACTCATTTTTATTGAGTAAAGAAACTAGTAAAACTATTGACAATGCATAACTATGCATAGATGTGTCTTTAGTTATTGAAAGCTACAGCATAAAGTGTACATCAAGATTTTGTACATCAACATCTTATTAAATGGTTGTTTCAATGTTCACTAAACAATATTTTGATATTTAACAAGTACTTAAAAATATAGTTTTAATGATGTTGATGACTGATCGATAAAATGTCAATCAACTGGTTCAATAGATCACAAGATGTCTAAGGAAATTAACTTTTACAGTTACAGTATATAGTAAATACTATGTTTTCTTTTAATCAAAGACATGACTATGACAATGAACAAGAAAATACCTAACAAAGAAAAAGAATCACAAATGTATGACCAGCTTTTGAAATGATTAAAATGAACTAACAGACTAAACAGTCACCATTAAATTTTAATAGAGCTTCATAAATCAAAGGGAAGAAACATCTGACGCAGTCACTAACTGTAAAAAATGTATTTGATTTTATATTAGTTTGTCATTACACTCATTTAGTTTTAACAACATGGTAAGTCAGAAATAACTATGACATTGTTAACTGCCTTTCAAACCTTGCAGACTTGCTTCACTTGACTATATACTGAATGGGGTGTGCAACTGTTGTGAATTTATGTTAATCCATAATTTATGTAACCCCACTGTCACATTATGATTTATTTCCTTTTGTTTTATCCATGTGTGTTTTGATTTTCACAAAAAATGTCCAGTAAACTACCTCGACCTATGCTACTGTCTCAGGACTTTTATTGGACAAGTGTTTAGCTTGCTGTCCATACTATGTATTCTGCTCAGCATACAGTAAGGACAGTAGAATCAATGGCAGTAATTATACTGTAACAACTTATCTCTACATGAGAATCAGTTTGAGAATCAGTGTCTGTAGCATACAGGGCACTGAAGTCATGCCTGAAGAGGAAAAAGCATTAACAAATATATTTCTGCTGACATAAGTGGTATGTAGGTTTTACTTGAAATGAAACATTATATTTTCCTGTGTAGTGCCACTGGAATAATACTAGATTTAAAACAATATACATTTAATATTTAACTTTTTAAATATGCATTAAGACTCAACTGTACAGAACATTTTCAAAGTACATAAACTCGAACACTGAAATAATTCAATGCAATTTTATTTATTTATATAGCGTCAGATCACAAAAAAGTTGCCTCGAGATACTTTATAGTGTGAGGTAAAGGCTGTACAGTACAATAATACAGGAAAACAGAAAAACAAACAATCATATGGCCCCCTATGAGCATTTTTGCCAACAGTGGGAAGGAAAATATCCCTTTTAACAGAAGAAACCTCAAACAGAATGAGGCTCAGGGAGGGGCGGCCAGTTGGGGTAAGACAGCCAGAAATTAATAATAACTAATAATTGAATAGCAGAGAGGTGTATTGAGTGAAGAAGAAACATTCAGTACATCATGGGAATCTATTGCAGCATAAGTATGGGAGGATTCAGGGTCACCTGGTCCAGCCGTAACTATATGCTTTAGCAAAAAGGAAAGTTTTAAGCCTAATCTTGAAAGTAGAGATAGTGTCTGTTTCCCGAATCCAAACTGGAAGCTGGTTCCACAGAAGAGGGACCTGAAAATTGAAGGCTCTGCCTCCCATTCTACTTTTAAATACTCTAGAACAGACAATCTAAAAGTGTGGTATGCATACAACTTGTGATACGTGGGCTCCCTCTAGTGGTACGTGGGAAATCTCCCCCAAAATTTCAAAGTTAAAATAGCATGTTCTGACTGAGGGATTTCTGAAAAAATTAAAAATACAGCTCTGCTATCACTTCAGAAATGATGAAGACAGAAAACTAAAAAGCAATGATGTTTGTAGGGTTACTGAAGTTGGACTAGCTGGTATTTAATTATGTGCTAGCAACACGGCTATGTTAGCATAACATAAACACAGTGAAGCTGGAGGATGAAGGCGAACTTTTTGTCACTCTATGAAAGTCAGCATGAGGGTTCCTGATGGTTAGGGACAAATGCAATCGCATAGCAGGATGCTGTAAATGGACCAAACTTCAGTGAGGACAACAACTGCAATATAAGGTTAGTCATTAAAATACTGCTGATTGGCTGGGCTGCAGTTACATCACAAGGTTATAAAAACTGAGCTTTAAAATGAATAGTGATGATAAAAACTGAGAGAAGCCGACAGTGATCACTACCTTTTTTTTTTAGGGGCTTGTTGAGATTAAATAGAACAAGATACAAAGAATTAAAATAAGTTAAAAAAGCAACAGCCTTAATAAATGCAGAGTAGTTTTTACCCAGAAGCAGGGTTCATACGTCATCAGTTAAAGATTGGATATCCCACCTGCTGTGAATGTTTTAATGCGGTACACAAAATATAATTTTATTATCACTTTCACATCCTGTTTATGACGGTTAAAATAAATAACATTCATAAAAGAAATAAAATTGTCCTGTGTAAACTGTAAATGGTGTTAAATAGGCCTATATTACTGTACTTTAATGTCGGTCATAAGGGTGTAATTGTATAATAAATATGTAAATAAAAATGTAAATAATACTTTAATCCTTTTACTCATAGTGGTACTACAGTCAAAGACATGCAGCTTGTGGGGATAGGTTAATTGGGTAATCCAAATTGCCAGTAGGTGTGAATGTGCGAGTGAATGTGAGTGTGAATGCTTGTCTGGCCCTGTGTGTTAGCCCTGCGACAGACTGGTGACCTGTCCAGGGTGTACCCTCTCGCCCTATGACAGCTGAGATGGGCTCCAAAAATCTTTTTTTCATGCCATAAAATTAAATTCATAAAAATACTTAAGAGAAAAAGCCTGATTGAGGTTGTCATAATTCATGCACGAAAGGGTTAAGAGCCATATACTTTCTGAGGTGGTAACCACTGTAAAAAGTTTGAGAACCACTGCTCTAGAAGAAACAAGTAGCCTGCAGTGTGAGAGTGAAGTGCTCTAATGGGGTGGTATAAGGTCATTAAGCAAGCAAGCAAGCAAGCAATTTATTTATATAGCGCTTTCAGATCAGCCACCAGCTGAAAACAAAGTGCTGTACACTTGACATGCCAAACATGAGCATGTTAAAAAAAAAAGAGAGAGAGAGAGAGAAAATAGTAATAATAATATAAGATAAGTAAAATATATGTATAAAAACAAAAAAAACCACACATTTAAAACAATAAAATCAGCACATTAGATTAAAACAATAAAATCAGGGTCAGACTGTGTCATAAGCCAAAAAGTAAAAATGGGTTTTAAGGCGTGTTTTAAAAGTGGACAGTGAAGGGGCCTCTCTAATGTGCTGGGAAAGATTGTTCCACAGATTAGGAGCAACAATAGAGAAGGCCCTATCCCCTCTGAGCTTTCTCTTGGACCTGGGTACCTCCAGGCTTGTCAGCTGACCTGAGAGACCTGGGGGGTGAGTAAGGATGCAGAAGCTCAGAGAGGTAAGTTGGGGCAAGACCATTTAAACATTTAAACACAAACATGAGAATTTTAAAATGAACTCTAAGATATACAGGCAGCCAATGGAGTGAAGCCAGGCATAAAAGATAAAGCAGGCCTGGCAGTTAAAGGCTCTGCTTCCAAACAGCTAATCTGAGGGTAAAGACACTCACTGAATACTGTAACATGCCCAGCACTGTGTGGACACAATGTGTCCAAAAAAAAGAACAAAAGAGAAAACCGGATAAGTGGAGAACAATAGAAGTGAATTGCCAGTGAAGTGCCAGGTCTAAAAACAGCTAGCCACAAGGGAATAAAGAGCAAAAGCTTGACATATGAACATCACAAAAGAACTGGAGTGAAAATTAGCAAAACAGGTCTGATGCATGAATGAAGGCGGTCAGGAGATAGTAAGTGTTCACAGCCATCTGTAAAACAGTGAAGGCTCTGCCATTGTTTGGAGCTTACAGTAAAAGGAAACCTGGAAAGAAAAATAACCCATGGAGCACTATAGATTGGCCTCCCCAGAGCCTGGACCTCAACATTATTGAAGCAGTGTGGGATCATCTTGACAGAGAACAGAACAAAAGGCATAAAGTCCCAACTAGAGTATTGACTGTCCTTCAAGCCTAAAGACAGCTTCCTTCCTTCCTTCCTTCCTAAAGACAGTTTATAGAAAGCTGCATAGGAGAGTTCAGGCTGTACTGAAGAATAAACGTGGTTCATTAGAATTGTAGAAATGTTTACTAAAACACGCACAAACATGTAGGCGTGGCTTGAGACTTTTACGAAGTATTATAAGTACTGTAAGTTTTGCATGAAGTCAATGGGAATCTAAATCTTGCTGGGACTATCACTGAAATGATTTGTATCTTATTTTAAGCCTTCCTCAATTTGTTTGAAAATATGAACTCCCAGATGCTCAACATTAAGCAAGAAATAAATGTAACAAACACTTAGTCCAAAATGAGAAGCGGACCTTCAAACTATAATCAATACTAATCCTACATCAAACCTGGACATGTTTGATGTCTGTCTGTTGGATAGTCTTCATGTTTGGAAAAACTGAGAGGTTTGCAAAAGCAGCACGAGGCTCAGAGTTCAGCTGTAAAAAAAAAAAAGGTCTGAAGCATTTCCAGCATGTTCATGTTCATGTTCCAGCTGCTCAAGTCCTGATTCTGCTGTTCTCTAGAACACAATAGCAACAGCAACAACAAGAAGCCCAAAAACTGGCAGACCAACTTTCAGTCCAACAGATCCATCCTCTGTGTGTCCTCCTGGCTGACCTGCAGGTGGGAAACAGGTGTGAGGTGTCAGCTGTCAGGTAGGTGATGAGTGAAGAACAGAACAGAATCCATTTCCTCTTCAAACTGCTGTCAGACATTATCTACTGCACTCTGATCACATCACTCAGACCAGCTGCTTTCTACAAAGTCTCATCAACAACATCTTTAGAAACAAACATCAACAACCAGGAAGCAGCTTCACCTCTGATCACACACACACTCAACTCTACTCTAGAGCTGGGCGATATGAGATTTTTTCATATCACGATATGTTTTTTTCATTTCAGGCGATAACGATATCTATCACGATATAAGCCAAATAACTATATTTGTAAGATTTAAATGTGCCGTTGCTCACAAGTAAAATGTGAAATAATCAGCAGCTTGTTTTTATTTAAATATTTATTTCCCATAATAAGTTCAACAGGGTAGATGTACTTAAGGAACATGAGACTTTTTCAGATAAATAAAGGCAAATATTGCAAACTACACAAAAGGCAGCCGCTAAAGCGTTTAAGTTTCAAAATAGAACAAACAAAACAGACTAAATTGTCAATTCCACTTAGAAACAAAATATTAATTCTAAAAATAAATCTTAGTTTGTTTTACAGAAGAACAGACAAAACTGACTAACTTTTGTCAATATCAAATAAACTGAGAACTAAAAGGAAATTCTCAATCTCTCCTTGTTGTATAGCTGAGCTTTTCAAACAGTTTTAACAGTTACTTTAGTCTGACAAAAGCCGAATGACGAATTAGCGCTTCCAGTCAGAGACTGAGGCTACGTCCACACGTACACGGGTATTTTTGAAAACGGAGATTTTCCGTTTTAAAAAATAATCCCGTCCACACATAAAGGCAGAAATGAAGGAAAACGCTGCTATGAACATGCCAAAGCAGCAGGTGGCGCTAGATTCCTAACCGTGCAGAAATGTTGGCCAATCAGAAGTCTAGAAGCCTCGGTGGGAAAAAGTAAACAAAGCTGGGGCAGAGAAGCAGAACCGAGTCGTATGTGTGGACGGACAGTAACTGTGTGTATATGTAAGCATTTAAACACTGCAGAGAGTACAATTAACAGTAACAGTATTGTAGAAATTCATTTCACCGAAACAATAACGTGGCGCACAGTGTGACGCATGCACCAGTTTATTGTATTTCCAGACTTGCTTTCGGCACAATTTACAGTGCACGCTACTCTGTTTTTTGTCAGACTTGAAATAGCCGAAATACCTTCACACTACGGCTCTTCCGTTCGACAATCTCTCCGGCGTTGGAACCATCATCTGTTTTCTCTTCGGTCACGCTCGGTTGATTTTTCTAGTCGGCACACTCATTTCCTCCATTACCCGGGCGGTACGGTCGCTGGCTGCTTCCCAAACAAATACACATGTGCGGCTTGGCACTTGTGCTGTACGTAACAAGTCTCGCGACGTGACGCTGCGGCTGTGATTGGTTCGGCTCTGCGCTACTTAATTTGGATTGGCTGACCTTTTTTTTTTTTTTTTTTTTAAGAGGACAAGAGCGGCGAGGTCTATCGCAATAGTTTAATTTCTCTATCGAGTAAAAGTTATATCGCGATACATATCGTTATCGTTCTATCGCCCAGCTCTACTCTACTCACTCACCTGGAGGATCAACAACACTCAGGGTGATGCTGCTGATGTGCTCCCATGAGTGTGCTTCCTCCATGAAGACACGACACTTGTATGTCCCATCATCACTATTCGTTACATTCTTCAACATCAGAGACACGTTTCCATCCTTCATTTGTCTTTCCTGCAGATCCACCCGGTTCTTAAAAGATGGATGCTGGTCACCTACAACAAAGCGACCACCCCGGTACACAAGAACCAATTCTGGCTTCAGATCAGGTCTTCTCCACTCTATGACTCTGATCTTGTTGTTTGGAGCTCGACATGGAAGAGAAACCATCTCTCCAGTCGTGGTTGTGATGTTCTGATCTGAAAGACGAAACAATACAGAGCAGAGAGGTAAAGGGTTGAAGTACAACTGTTCACTTTGACAACAGCCAATCAGAGTGAGGACCACAAACACTGACTGCTTGTGCCCAGTCAGATTGAGGATCAGAGAGAGACAACTAAACACAAACACACACAGAGTACTAATTTTTCATTCTGACAACCTTTCACAGTTAAATCATAACATGGTCTTGTAGGAATGTTTAGCTTATTTTAGCGTTTAGAAATGTGTTAACATAGAATGTAGAATTATTGTAGAGACACTGACACTGCCCTCAATGTAATAAAGGCCTGACTGTGTCATGAATTTAGGAGTAGATTGTAGGAGACCCCTCCCCCACTTGAACTGTGAAAGTAAGACAAAGAGGAGTTAATGCTGAGTGGAAATTCCCCAGAGGATGTGTGGGTGGGGTCTCAACATTTGTAACTGGATAACTGTGGTCTGGAAGGGAGATGGGTTTTATGACATCTAGGGAGTCACCTACACCCACAGTGTTTTAACTGTCACGCACACTCACTCACGTGCACACACATACACACGGGTATGCGTACACACTCACTCATGAGCGCTCACATAGGCATACGGGTACGCGCACACACAGAGTTTGCAGCACACTGTGGGGGGTTTTATGATGGGGACGCCTCTATAAAGCTGGCTGTAACTAACAAAGGGGTGAAGATTTTGCAGAGGGACACCGGCCTCGTCTTCCCTTCTAGAAGTGCATGCATAAATGAAGATGAATAAAGGTTTTGTGAAATGACAATGACAATGAAATGAGTTCCGGTGGCGTCTCTGGAAGTTTCGATGAATAAAAGAACCGGGGTAAAACTGATTTTGCAATAGTTTACACAAATCCTGTTTTCTTCTCTGACATGTGTTTATGTAGTCACATATCAATAATGTTACAGCATGCCATCCAAGGTATAAAATGGATACAGTATCCATTTGTTTTGTCAGATTCTAATGTAATTCTACAAAGTATGTCAGTCCCGTGACAAGAATGAAACTTCACAGGATGGTAAGTAAATTCCGTTCAACAAAACATTTCAATGAGTGAGGACACTTGAGGGGCAGGTATATGCAGTGTTGGGAAGGTTACTTTTAAAATGTATTCCATTACAGAATACAGAATACATGCCCCGAAATGTATTCTGTAACGTATTCCGTTACATTACTCAATTAGAGTAACGTATTCTGAATACTTTGGATTACTTAATATATTATCATGCTGTTTACAACTACATGAATGTACTATTGCTGTGATTTATTACTGTTACTGAAGGTTCGCGACTCCGAACTGTAGTAAAGAGACCTCTGGCTAATACGTTGGGTTCGTGTCGGGCTCGTAGCCGAAAAATAGCTTTACTTTGTTGTGTGGGTCAACTTTTCTTGCGAGAGACAGAGAGAGGCGTTGAAAGGCTGCTCCAACGGAACTTATTGTTTTCGGAGGAAAACACGAACACAGCGTACAGTCAAGTCTTAATAGCTTACTTTGTGCGCGATCGGTCAAGCGAATAACATCTTCAGCAGACATGATCTTCTTAAGATCGGAGTGAGTTACCGTGTGAGCGTGACCATGGAATTTATCCACTCACACAAAATACCAGAGGAAGTAGCGAGGAGACTGGGCGCTCCTTGGATTACTATTCCGGCGGGAGGGAGACGCAGACGGCGACGGGAGAGAAGGAGGAAGCGAGGCTGCCGGGCTGGCGTGCTAACCAGGCTAAGGAGGAAGCCTTTTAGACCACCGCTCCCGAGTTTATATCTCTCGAATGCCAGATCCTTGGCGAACAAGATGGACAAACTAAGGTTACAAATAACAACGGACAATCACATCAAAAACTCATGTATTCTTCTGATCACTGAGTCCTGGCTGCATCAGTCCATCCCGGACTCTGCTATTGAGCTAGCAGGCTACACCGCACAGCGCCAGGATAGAACAAACAATTCCGGTAAGAGAAAAGGAGGGGGAATCTGCATATACGTGAATAACAGCTGGTGTACTAACACAGTGATCATAGACCGTCACTGTTCTCCGGACATAGAATATCTGACTGTCAAATGCAGGCCCATCTATCTGCCACGGGAGTTCACTGTTGTGGCAATAACAACTGTTTACATACCGCCAGATGCAAATACTAACGTGGCACTAGCGCTTTTGCACACGAACATCAACAATAAACTCAATAAATACCCTGACGCAGTGCACATTATAGCGGGTGATTTTAATCAGGTGGATTTAAAAACAGCTATCCCTAATTTTCACCAGCATGTGAAGTGTGCCACGAGAGGGGCTAACACCTTAGATAAAGTCTATTCCAACATCAAGAAGGGCTACAGGGCAAGACCCTTACCACATCTGGGCCAATCTGACCATTTATCCCTGCTCTTAATTCCTGCATATGCCCCAATCAGGAAAACTGCGTCGACCATCACTAAAACTGTAACAACATGGCCAGAGGGCGCTTCTCAACAGCTACAGGACTGCTTTGACAGAACCAACTGGAATATTTTCCAACATCAAGACCTGGAAACGTTCACAAACAGTGTCCTCTGTTACATCAAACACTGTATAGACACTGTCACAGTAGATAAGCAGATCCGGGTTTACACCAACCAAAAGCCATGGATGACCCGGGAAGTCCAGCAGCTGTTAAAAGAGAGGAACAGCGCCTTCAGGTCCGGAAGCAGGGAGAGCTACAGCAGGGCTAGAGCCAACCTGAAAAAAGGCATTAAGAAGGCCAAGGCGGACTATAGGAAGAAGATCGAGAACCACCTGGAGAGTAAGAACAGCCGGCTGGTGTGGCAGGGTGTCCAGCAGCTGACAAACTACAAGTCCAAATTAGGTATGGCTGAAGGTGACCCAGCATTGGCGGAGGAGCTGAACATCTTTTTCACACGCTTTGAGGTCACTGCACCCTATGCCTCAGAGGAACAGCTACACCATACAGCCCACAGCAGCAGTACCATCATCACTCTGGAGGAGCATGAAGTGAGGCGCACCCTGCGGGCTGTTAACCCGAGGAAGGCAGCCGGCCCAGATGGTGTACCAGGACGTGTGCTGAGAGACTGCGCAGACCAGCTTGCCTATATTTTCACCAGGATTTTTAACCAATCCCTTGAACAGTCAAACGTCCCACCCTGCCTCAAGACCTCCACCATAATACCCTTGCCCAAGAAACCTCATATCTCCAGCCTAAATGACTATAGACCAGTGGCACTAACCCCGGTGGTGATGAAGTGCTTTGAGAAACTTGTGCGTTACCACATTACAGCAGCCCTACCCAGCAGCCTTGACCCACACCAGTTTGCCTACAGAGCAAACCGATTGACAGAGGACGCCATAGCAACAGCACTCAATGTAGCATTAACACATCTGGAGAGGCAAGGAAGTTATGTGCGTATGCTCTTTGTGGATTATAGCTCGGCATTTAATACCATTCTTCCATACAAACTGGACGCCAAGCTAAAAGACCTAGGGCTTCCTCACAGCACCTGTAAGTGGATCAATAGCTTCCTCACCGACCGCAGACAGAGAGTGAGAGTGGGATGTTACACATCTCCAGCCCTAAATCTAAGCACTGGGTCGCCACAGGGTTGCGTGCTTAGTCCACTGCTCTACTCGCTTTATACACACGACTGCACCCCCGCCCACCAGAGCAACGCCATTGTAAAGTTCGCAGATGACACTACTGTGGTGGGGCTCATATCTGGGGGAGATGAGTCTGCCTACAGAGATGAGGTGGAGCGGCTGTCTTCATGGTGCAAGGATAACAACCTTCTCCTAAACACGAAAAAGACCAAAGAACTCATAATTGACTACAGAAGACACAAGACAGAAATCCAACCACTAATCATCAGCGACGACTGTGTGGAGAGGGTGGCAGACTTCCGCTTCTTGGGAGTCAGCATAGAGGGAAACCTATCCTGGAGTGTGAATACCTCTGAGCTACTGAAAAAGACACAACAGAGACTGTACTTTCTGAGAGTGCTTAGGAAGAACAACATCACACAGAGACTGCTGGTGTCTTTCTACAGAGCCTCCATTGAAAGCATACTAACGTACTGCATAGGCATATGGTACGCTAGCTGCACAGTGACTCAGAGGAAAGCACTCCAGGGAGTAATCAACGCTGCCCAAAGGACAATCGGCTGCCCTCTCCTCAAACTGAAAGACCTACACAGTTCCCGCTGCCTCAAAAGAGCCCATAACATCATAAAGGACACCTCATACCCTGGACACTCCATGTTCGAACTCCTGCCTTCAGGTAAACGGTATAGAACAACATACACAAGGACTAACAGACTCAAACACAGTTTCTACCCAATTGCAATATCATGTCTCAGTGCTACTAAAAGTAGATGACTTTCATTGCCCCTGTTGTCATTTGTGCCCTTGATGTTGGAATGCTTTCAGACATGTTTTGTTGGATGCGCTAACAAATTGATTGAGTGATTGATTGTTTGAGTGATATATCAACTAGGTCGTATGTTGAGTGTCTGTATGGGGCCTTAGGCCTGGATTGCTTGGGTGTATTTACTGTATGAGAATACTGTATTTTATATGTATTTCTATTTTTTATATCCTATCTATTATAGTTTTTAAGTATTTATCTTTCGTGATGTTGCACTGACCGGAGACATCTTTCAATTTCATTGTACTTGTGACAATGACAATAAAGAATATTCATTCATTCATACTTACAACTGGGCTCGTCAGGCACTCTTCTTGGCTGCAGTGGTTATTATTATATTTACATGCTTCCAGCTCCCGTTTTTGCTCGATGAGAGCTCGTACTTCCTTTTTCTCCCTCCCTCGCTCACAGACACATAACGTGTATGGCAGTCCATTCTCCCTGCAGCACGGACTACACTGCCCATGATGCTACATTCTTTAGAGCTATACCGGTAGCATTCTGCCTATTAGCTTAGCACAACAACAACAAAAAGGCCTCTCTCACCCAGGAAACACGCAGAGAGAGAGCGTCACCCTGTAACTGTAATGCTGCCACCTGGAACAACAGAACGTAGCTGTCAAACAAAACCCAAACAGGCCTGATCCGCCACAATATGAAACAGGGAAGTACCGCCGTGTAATCCATTTATTTCAACAAAGTAACTGTATTCTAAATACCACCTTTATAAACGGTAACTGTAACGGAATACAGTTACTCATATTTTGTATTTTAAATACGTAACGGCGGTACATGTATTCCGTTACTCCCCAACACTGGGTATATGCAAGTCTGTTTTGTATCATCCTGGTCCATTACTATGTGTTTTTATTCACAAGTTCGATCCATCACTTGGATGAGGGCAAGAGGGGGGAAATCTGAAGAAACCATGTAATTTGGACAAGCTAGAAAAATGTGCAGTTGAGGAATGGGCCAAAATCCCTCAGGAGACCTGTGTCAACCTAGTAAAGACCTAGGCCCTATTTCAGGAAGCCGGTTTAGTGCAAACTCTGACTAAATATACCCTGAGTTAACGAAAACTCTGGGTTTTCGGTTTCACAAAGCGAGTTTAGATTAATCCTGAGTGAGTTACTATGACGACACACTCCGTGAAGCTAACCTGCTCCCTAGCAGGTTTACTTCAACTAACCCTGACTTTCTCCGCCTCTTTGTCAGAAACCTGACTGTAGGAAGTGTCAGACATGGCGTGTCCCTTCCTTGAAGAGCCAGTAGATGTTGAAGCCCAAATTCTCCGCAGAGCTCTCCGCCGGGAGAGAGTGATTAGAGCGCGTTCGGACATTTTATCATTTCCTGATGATTTCCTGTGTGAACGTTACCGTTTTTCAGCACAATCTATAATTCATTTGAATAACATCCTCAGGCCTAATATTGCTCATGTGACACATCGTGGACATCCTCTCAGTTCATTACATATTATTTGTATTGCACTTCGCTTTTTTGCAAACGGGAGCTTTCTGTATAATATTGATGACGCTGAGCACGTTTCCAAGGCTACCGTCTGTCGGGCAGTCAGGAATGTTACAGCTGCACTGAAACGTCTCCTGTACTCGTCTGTGGTGTTCCCCGGTCATAGACCCACAAGATTTATCAAAGAGGGATTTCCACAAAATTGCAGGTATCAGGATGAACAAAACTCAATTTATGATGTGGTGATACTTGGACTACTACTTAAATTTTACATTTATTCTCATGGTTCCCAGGCGTGATTGGCTGTATAGATGGCACTCACATTCCAATCATTGCTCCTTCAGTAAATGAAGGAGACTATGTGAACAGGAAGTCTTTCCACAGCATTAATGTGCAGGTACATAGTTCCCTGTAGCATTTCAAACTAACAAATTATTTCATTATAGTAATGGATGCTAATTTGTGTTCTCTGCACTGTGAAGATCATATATGATGCTGCCAACATTATCACAAATGTGGAAGCCACGTGGCCAGCCTCTGTGAGTGGTGGTGGTGGAGGACCCCCACCTGTTTTTCGGGCCTCCGCTTTTTTTCTGTTGGCTATAACGGGTCACATTTGAGCATACAGAGTAAGCAAATATGTACTTATAATGTGCTCAGATAATTTCAATAAGTGCTTACAGAGGGGAAATTAATGTAGCCTCTAACTGCAATTGATTTACATCGGACAAACAGACCAAGCACTACGGCTCATAATACAATTACACCTTACCTGTTTGGACTATATGTTTATATTTCATTTTTACTTGCTGTCAGGGACGTTTGGGGCCTGTTGGGTTGCACCTGCGCTCACATCACATCACAAAATAAAATGTATAAAATATAAAATAAAGTAAAATATAATAAAATAACGTGTTAAATGGGTGGAGATCCCTAGATCAATGTTTAAATTAACACTCACGCATTGACTCTGTCGGCTATGTTTTGCCATGCATGCTCCCTTTCTTTTGCAGCTGAGGCTGTGTTACCTTTTTTTCTGCAAAATTTGCATGTTATCGGCATATGCTGCCATCAGAATTTCGGCCTCAAGCGCTGTAAAATACATTGACCGCGCCTTCTTTCCCTCCGTCTCCATGGTGACTCGCTTAATCTGTGCTCCACTAATCAGGGCTTTATGTATCCTCGTGCGCGCGTTTAACTTGGGGTTAAAGCAACTCCGCGTTGACTGAACTAATTGTTATCAGCCTTTCTGAAACCGAATATTCCGAGTTGGACAGTTCGGGGTTACTCAACCCTGAGTATCGCTTTTCACTCTGAGTTTTCTAAACCGGCTTCCTGAAATAGGGCCCAGGTCCTTGAAGGGTAATACAGTTTGAAGCTGGGGGATCTTTATATAAATATCCCATAAGGCTCATACAAGCTAGGTTCTTTAACTTTTGGTAGCTGTTGAAAGGATACAGTTGTGGTATACCAGTGGTCAGAAATACCATTATTACTTTAAATATAGTATAGAGGTAATATTCCACAGAAATTACAGGAAACTTGTATTCAATTTCACCGTCAAATTAATAAAGCTTCTCCGATTCTGATTTTTCTGTAGAATATTTTTGGCATAAATAAAATTACATTGAGTTGCAGAATAGCTTTCCAAAAGCTAATTTTGATAGTCTTTAAATACTCATTTTAATGTCAGATCCTTTAATCTGAGTTGCACAGTGGCATGGTGGTTAGCACTGTTGCCCCATAGCAAGAAAGTTCTGAGTTCAATTCCACCATCAGGCTGGTGTCTTTCTGTCTGGAGTTTGCATATTCTCCACATGTTTGCATGGGTTCTCTCTGGGTACTCTGGCTTCCTCCCACTGTCCAAATATATGTGTTTAATTGATTAATCTAAATTATAGGTGTGAGTGCTAATGGTTTTCTGTCCCTGTGTGTTTGCCCTGCGACAGACTTGCGACCTGTCCAGGGTGTACCTCGCCTCTCGCCCTATGACAGCGACCTCCTGCGAGCCTGAAGAGGACAAGCGCAAATGAATAGATGGATGTTTTAATCTAGTTGGTACATTATGACAAAAATGATAAACTTTACTTAATTACTTAAAAAATGATTATCACAGTGGCAATTATCAGAATCGTTAAAATTCTGAAGTAATTAAAAATGTGACTTGGTCTTCTCATTTCATTCTATTTTTTATCCTATTGTATATTTTATTCTATTTCTTCTAATATATGTAGTATTTTATTTTATTCTATTTTGTATATTTGTGTACAGTATTTTAATTCTCCCTGACAGCTCATAGTTGCTCATTCTTTACTGCTTTGTTTAAATAGATCGTTTCGTGTCACCTACCATTACAATTCATTCCAATCGCCCTTGTTTGTTAATGTGAGGTATACATTCGTCATGTTTCCTGTTTTAAGAGTCTGTTTTCCTTTCTTATGGTCAAGTCTTGGGTACTCCTTCATATTTACCCCTTCATATTTTATCTCATACTGCTGGTCGCCATCATGTTCAGGTCAGTAGTAGTGTTAACATAGTCACAGTAATATTAATAACAGTCGTATTTTAGTCACGCTCATTTCAGGATTAATTACAGTTATTGTAACCTATTGCTTTTGCCTTGTTGTATGTTCAAGTTTCTTCCATCAGCCACAATAAAGGGCTCTCTTTTAGTTCATCACAGTTTTGTTGTCCTCTATGTAATGCTTTTTAGTCTGCTTTTAAATTACATCATCTCACCCGCTGTATAGTAAGTAAAACATATTCCATTCTAAACCTTGCGGTAATCTTTAAGAAAATATTTTTAAAAATTGAAAAAAATTAAAATATTTTCTCAGAAGACTATTTGTAGTGGATTCATCTTATCAATGAAGTAGAGTTTCTGAGCAAATATTGATGTCTATGTTGTTGTTGGACCTCAACTACTCAGGATGATTTTTAATGAATTTTTGAAAATTTCCATAATTGTAGTGTATTGGCTGTATTGCATTGAATACAAGTTTCCTTTAATTTCTGAGGAATTCTACAGTAAATCTGGATGAAACTTGGCACACAGGTACAGTAGGTGTCCCGGAGAAGGGATCTGTTGAAAGTTGGACCTCAACTACTCAGGATGATTTTTAATGAATTTTTGAAATAGACATAAATGGTAAATGGCCTGTATTTATATAGCGCTTGACTAGTCCCTAAGGACCCCAAAGCGCTTTACACATTCAGTCATCCACCCATTCACGCACTGGTGATGGAAAGCTACATTGTAGCCACAGCCACCCTGGGGCGCACTGACTGTAGTGTAGTCTAATTGTAGTGTATTGACTGTATTGCACTGAATATGAGTTTACTGTGATTTCTGAGTAATATTACAGTAAATCTGGGTAAAAACTGGCCCAGAGGTAAAGTAGGTGTCCGAGAAGAGGATTGTGTTGAAAGCTTGGCATCAACTTTTAAGAATGATTTTTAATGAATTTTGGAATGTGCAACCAGACTGTCACGATGGCTGTATTGGGCTGTTCCATTGTAATTTGTGTGCGCGCGTGTGACTGTACGCGCGCGCACGTGTGCGCGAGTCTAGGCTTTCAATCAGGATATAAAGCGAAAAGGCGCTACCGTAAAGACTTGTGTAAAAGCGCAAGGAAATTTATGCGGCGGATAGGAGGCGGCTGGCTTGACCGCGGCTCACAAATGACGGCTCGCTTTACCGCGGTAACTAGGTATCCCCGACCAAACACGCCCCGACAGAATTTGTTTCCCCTGCGTCGGGATCATGCACTGGCCTTTCGAAATCGACAAACAGTATCCCACATTCGTGATTTTTAGTTCATAAACTCTTCTTATAATGACCAACTACTCCAGAAATTTCGGAGATGTTAGCTTATTATATACTAAAGTTACTGTGCGGATACAAGTCATTGGCTTATTTAAATAATCCCGTCCGATGTTGTGCCAAGGTCCCGACGCAGTGGAAACAAATTCTGTCAGGCATACATAATTTGGCACGACGGACTCAGAGTTGAAGTTAAGGTTTTGTATCAGAAAACCCTTCAAGTAAGGGTATACAAACTCGGAGATGTTACACGAACATCTCAGAGTTGTTTATGTAACATATTTTCTTCCTGTAAAGGGACCCGGGTGTGAATATGTTGAACAGACCGTGTTTGAACCGTAATACAACAACAGATATAACCGAGAAATGAAAGTAATTTCCAAGACCGCAATGATAAACAATTCCGCATAGACTCCACCCAACCTCGTGCCCCCCTGCGCAGTGCGCACAAACAAAAGGCTTGTCGTTAAAAATATTGTTGTTATGTAAAACTTTTCTGACACGCAGGATTTATTTTGGTTTTTCACAATACTCACCTGCAGAAACAAACGGGAGGACGGCAAAAGACACCAGAGTCAAGCAGACTGATGTACCTCGACCAGCCATTTCCGTGTTCTATGGCGCTGCTGATCCGTTAATTTCTTCTATATGTGTAAAGATACCGTTGTCTTAAAGTTTACATGAAGCTGAAGATCGCGACTGTAACAGATCTGCCTTTATTTTCAATTAATATATTTTAAGCAGGTCTCTCACCCGTCAAGGATCCGGACCAAAACCTAATTGTACGCATGAGGGAAAATGTGCGCAATTTTCACTGAGGGCGGGTTCATAGAGCCCTCTATCCTTCCTCGTCATCGATATTAAGGATGTGTGTGATGGAGAAATGCTAAGGAGTTCGGAAAAGAGAAGAACACTGAGAATACTGAGAATGTGCTTCATACATACACACAAACAGACACAATTGAAAGGTACAAATGTGCATGAAACGAATTCAAACGTGCTGCAGATGTGTGTCACAAGTTGATCTGGCTGTAGGCTGTGGCACTTGGCCAGAGGTGGCGCTGGTTGACTCGAGTCCATGTTAGTGCACAAAGTAAACTGCTCGCTTTAGTTGTGAAGCAAAAACGCTGAATTCGGAGAAATAAACCGTGCGAGGGGAACGATAATGACGACAAGAGTCTCCCGATCGTTTACTCTTGCTGTCCTGTGAACAACATCGGCGTGGTGTTAATTGGTTGCTGTTTCGCGATCGCGTCGCGCATGAGGATATTACCAGGTAAACTCGCCACATTTTTAAACATTTTGTTGTTCAACAGCATCAAGACTGACGGAGTGTGTTTGAGATAACCTCACAAGTGTCACAGGTGACACATTTGGCGTTTTTTGGTGGTTTGTCGGTAGCAGCTCCTGAAACGCAAGTCTGCCAAACATCTGTTCAACCAACGCCAGTCGATCTAAACGCCAGTAGATCTGGAACACCGGCGAGTCCGCTATTTTTCATGGGAACGGGCATTTCTTTTATGTTTACGCTAAGTTATAGACTCAAAGACGCTCCTAGATTTAGCTGAAATTACACGAGCCTGAATAGTTCATTTAAGGCTTTTACTTTATGGTAAAAGTTAGCTGCGCGTTAGCCAACATCTAATGTATTAGGCTCATTTCTAGTCTTTTCAGTGGCTGCAGCTGATGATGGCGACACCAGCAATTCGTGTTGTAAATCAAGATGCCCCTGGACATCGTCAGCAGGCCGGGTGAGAAGTATGGTTTTCACCAAACCTCCACAGGAACTACTCAGCCGAGTCGCTCCCTTCACTCAAGCACAGAAGCTTTTTCGAACACGCGCCTTCACGTCAGCAGTGCCTGGTGGTGCTTTCCGCGGCTCGTTACAAATGATGTGAGATATATGAAGTAGTAAGTGTTATATTTCCACTACACTATTGTATGTCAATACACTATTAGAGCTTATGCCGAGTCAGACTGCACACACAATAGTTTGTTTACAAGTTGACTTCTTCTTTATTGGGATAACACAGAAGTAACACACACACATAACTGGGCGTGGTGCCCCCTACTGGCGATGGCTTGCATAGCACACAATAATTCTTGGTTCATACATAACATCTCCTCCCCACTAAGCTATGCGACCGTGGCACCACCCGCAGAAACATTTCCCATAACCAAAGTAGTATCCTTTTTTTTTTATTACAACATTCATGAAAACTGGAACTAATGTTGCTTTCTGTATGAATTTCTTTTTAGTTGAGAATAATGTCTCTGAACGCCAACACTCTCATTGAACTACTTAATACGCTCACCCATCACGATAACGAGCGGGTGGCTTGGTGACTCTCACTGGGTAACGTCTTACAGACTCTGTAACCTGTGTACAGTCAGTCGGTGATGATTTAAGAGACTGGGGTGTTTCTGGAGGTACGGTGGTCCCCATAACTTGTTCAACAGTCTCTTCCTGCAGAGTTGTACAAGGGTGAAGCATGGTGTCACTACCACTCTGGGCTGGTGACATCTGAGAGCTTGTCGGAGGATCCACTGTGACCTGCTGAGATACTGACTCAGGTCGTGTCAGCATCTGATCCACATGACGTTTCCACACTCCTTGGGCTCCCACATTCACCTTGTATGACACTGGCCCAGTCTTCTCCAGTACGACACCGTGCGTCCACTTGTCCTCTCCCTTCCTATAATTGCGCACCAGGACAGGCTCGCCAACAGTGAACCGTCTGTCCCTGGAGTGTTGCTGTCGGCATTGTTGTTGCGCATCTTGTGACCGACGCACTGCTCCGGCTACACTGGGCTTCAAAAAATCCAGTCGAGACCGCAGCTTGCGTCCAATGAACAATATAGCTGGCGTTTCTCTAGTTGTTGCATGCGGAGTGTTGCGATATGTCAAGAGGAACGTGTCAAGGCGTTGTTGCACAGGTGCTGTACCCCTGGAAGCTTTCAGTGCATGCTTGAATGTCTGCACAAAACGCTCAGCCAAACCATTAGTGGCAGGATGGTACGGCGCGGAGCGGATGTGTTTGACTCCATTAGCTTTCAGGAACACCCTGAATTCCTCAGAACAGAACTGCGGTCCATTATCACTCACCAGGACGTGAGGGATGCCATGGCGACTAAAGAGACCCCGTAGCACTTGTATGGTTTTACCAGCTGTGGTGCTATCCATAATATGCACTTCAGGCCACTTGGAATGTGCATCTACCACCACCAGGTACATGTGACTTTCAAATGGACCCGCAAAATCCACATGGATCCGTTCCCACGGACAGGAAGGCCACAGCCAAGGGTGTAAAGGTGCTAACCCAGGCTCTTTTTGCATACGCTGACAAGAGTGGCAGGCTTTAGCTTGAAGCTCAATTTGAGAATCAATGCCAGGCCACCAAACATAGCTGCGAGCTAAGCTCTTCATCCTCAGACTTCATCCTTCATCCTAGACTTACTGACTTTCTTTCTGACTTTTCACAGAGAACTGTTTGAAGAGTTCCAGAAAGATAGGGCTAGCCAAACAAAGGTTGCTAATGTTAAGACAAAGAGCACAGCAGTCCAACAGCCGTCTCTATATCAGAGACTGCACTGGAAACTGCATTGAGTTCTGTTTGTTCTTATCCTCCTGCTGCTAAACTAATTTCCCCTTGTGGGACAATAAAGAAATTGAATTGAATTGAATTGATAATTAGCAGTATAATTTGTTATGTTTATTTTAAACTAATTATAGAGGATTTCAGAATTCAGAATTTCAGAATTCAGAATTCAAGCCAAATTTTTTATGGGGGCAATGTTTCAATGTTAAAGTGAACGTTGTTGTTACACTGCTAATACAGCAGCTTTCTTTAAATAAAACTGTTGCAGTAAAACTGAAACTATGTATTCAGGTTCTTTTTTTGTTTGTTTTGCTATTTATTTCATGGCAAGTCATATCATCGCAATATTGATCACAGTTATCGCACATCGCAGGTTTTCCTAATATTGTGCAGCCCTACATGGCATGAATAATCCTTCAGATTTTACCAGTAGAAAAGTAAAACAATTACATTGTCTCATCAGGAGAACCTAAAAGACTCCTCTTATGGCTAGTCTTTGCACATAATAACACAGAAGAAAAGAAAGGAATTCATTGTCAATTGCTATTAATTTCAAGGGATTTTCCTTTGGCTCTTTTGAACCAAAAGAGCCAAAGAGCCAAAATCCTCATCAATGTTGGAGTAAAAACTAGATGCTTTTATTGTAATATACACTGATAATGCTTACTGTCGTGTGATTATAAACCAGTAAAAATAATTATATAACCACATACAGCAGTCCAGGTATCAGGTGGGATAAAGAAGCTGGAAACATCAGCTGATAAAGAAAAAAAGACAAAGTAGAATCGGGCTGAAAGATCTATTGCTTTATTACCTATTCAGGTTGTGTATCATGTTTTTAACAAGTAACTAAGTAATAATGTAACTAATTACTTTTAAAGTTAAGTAAAGTAAAATGATTACACTTTTTGGAGAAGTAATCAGTAATTAGTAATTAATTAGTATTTTCAAGTAACTTGACCAACACTGCTAATAACACAGCACAATATTTGTTTTAAAACACATTCATGGATTGAGCCTGGTTGGCCACATTCACCGCCTCCCTCTTAGAGTGTTAAGTCGGGAAAAGTGTGACCGCATTGACTCTTTAACTTGTAAATCTGATTTGAGGAGGGAACGTTCCAGATTCAAATTCCATCTGGGAACTTGGAAATTTAGATTTAATCTTAAACACAGTGAGCACATAAAGCAAAAGTACAGGCAGTAAGAGCTGAGATAGGATCACTGGTGTTTTGTTTTTTTTTCCTTTTCATAGCTTTCATATTTTGCTCATCTGCTGCAAATTTTCTTTTTTTTTAATGCTTCTTTTACTTTGCTGCTGTCTAGTCTACTCTGGTTTCTAACAACACACTGCACACCACACTAGGTTTATTTAAGCTGATTCACTTATAGCTACAAGTGAATCAGCTTGTTGGTGCAAAAATGTTGTATGTGAAACTGAGTTATCTTTGGTAATTTTCAGAGAGAAAAATAATTGGAAACAATATTCTTTGTGACCCCCCCCCCCCCCCCCCCCCCCCAAAAAAAAAAAGAAAAGAAAAGAAAAAGAAATTGCTGTTAAAATAGAGAAAAAGAAAGAAAAGAAAAGAAAAAAGCTTATAGTTAGGGCTGGACCAGGTGACCCTGAATCCTCCCTTAGTTATGCTGCAATAGATGTAGGCTGCCGGGGGATTCCCATGATGCATTGAGTTTTTCCTTTCCAGTCACCTTTCTCACTCACTATGTATTAACAGACCTCTCTGCATTGAATCATATCTGTTATTAACCTCTGTCTCTCTTCCACAGCATGTCTTTATCCTGTCTTCCTTCTCGATCATATAAAGAAATGAGGGGTGAATCAAGACTTTTCAACATTATTGTATGCTTGCTTTTTGACCTTATAGCAGTTGTCTTTACACGTAAATAATACTCTCCTTAGAAACTCCAGTGTGTTGTTTCATGATTTAAAAATAGTTTGCTTTTGCATTTTTTTTCTAGTTTGTTTGGGGTTTCTTATGTTTCTGTTGTGTTTTGTGTGGTTTTTCAGCATCTCTTATATTTGTTGGTGTTTTCCTTAGTTGCAGTGGCCTCTCAGGGCCACAGTACAAGTACTCCAGTGCATTGTAGTTTTTTCACGTTATTAGATTTTTTTTAAATTTATATATCAGTCATATAATATGATTTAGAATTATATGTCAGTACATGTTGTTTTCCTTCGATGTGTGCTTAAAACATCGTCTCTTTGCTTTTGCAGCTGTCTATTTGAGTCTTGAATGGAAAGAGGGAGACTGTTGCTCTGCCAGCCCATCATGTCCCTCACCGTCGTCTTGGTATTGGAGCTTTGACCCAATGTCTTTGAATTTATGGACTAACAAGTTTTGTTTATTTAAACATTTTCCTTTTCACTCTTCACTTGCTTAGTGTTTATATTTGCTTCGCCATGTATTTCTTTACTACGTTATTCCCAAATTGTGGGCCAACGACACCTGGTGGATTGTGAAGATACTGTAGCTGGGCCACAGTAGTAACAGAAATTCAGTTTCAAATTACTCACCTGTATAAATGGATTTAGTATAATATAATTGGTAATAGGAGGTGGTTGATGTGTAATATTACTCATTACCCTGGACCAGATTTACTGCCCTTGTATTGAAATTTGTGTCCCAGCAGCAGGTTGGTCACACATCAGCATTAACACTTTGCATATGATTGGGCAGCAATTTAGAGCCAGCAGCCTGTGCTGTTGATGATTTTTTAAATACAGTTTTAAAATTGTTGTCACTTTCTTTTGTATTTTGGTTTGAATGAAGATTTAATATTGTCATTTTCTGGTTTTTAAGTGGACCACAGCACTCTTGACTTTATGAATGGCTGCCTTACTGTATTTAGCCTCGAGTTTTTAGTTCCTGGTTGCATTAGTTGTTCCCTGTGTTTGTTTCTCTTGTTATTTGTTGACATTCAAGTTAATTCCTGTTTCTATGCTTCCCCATTTAGGTTATGTATTATTGACTTTCTGTATATTTATTTTGATGCCATCTTATCTCCTTTGCATTGATTTTATCTGGTTTGTGTTTAATCTCACGTTCCCTCCTGTCACGCAGTCTTTGTTTGCATCTCATTTTCCTAGCTTTTTCCACAGCCAAATAAATTACTTGTTTTTAAACTACTGCCCATGTTTCTTGTCTGCATTTTGTCTCCTCAGAATCACCCCAACCAGGCCGCATGTCTGGGTGTATAAACTGTTATATGTGTATGTATTTGAAACCTTGGCACATTGTCCCAGTGGAGATTTAGCTGTTTGTATACACTGAACAAAAGCTTTGTAGCTGCATACTGACTCCTGAAACTACAAAACATCACACTGACACACACATTACACTTCTCTGTCTGGAGTACTCTAACATGTTACATCCTTGTGTGGCCGTCACAGACAGAACTACTGACCCAATATGAAAATGATTCTCAGGGAAATGTTATGTGTAAACCAGCCTGGAACTCCTCAGCTCTGACCCATGATTTTTTCTCATAAGGAAGTGATGTCAAAATAAGTGTTGACTCTACTAAAAAGGAGTAGAGGCAGCATTTAGCTGTAGTCTTCATAAAACCACAGCTGTTCTGGCATAGAAAATATGGAAAAGATGAACAGCAGCAAATAGTCTGCAGGAAATTTGTGTGTGTGTGCCGTAACACTTCCTGTACAGTGTCAGTTTGTTGGGTTAAAAAACTGAAAGGTGTCAACACTTACTGTTACTGTTGTTCTGAAGAGATCTCCAAAATCCTCAAAGAGACGTCTGACCATCATGATAAAAAAACAAAAACAAAAATATAAAATCCACTAAATTCTAGAAAAGTGTAGCTTTAGTATAACTGTCTGCTTTCCTGTAAATCAAAGGTTACCAGGATAAGTTTGATGAAAAACAAGTAAAAAGTTACAAAAATAAGGAGAAAAATAAAAAGTAAAATCCACGCAGCCACAAACCAAACTAACCTGTATTTCCGTGTCATCCTGTTTTCTACAGCCCACACCCTGCACCTGTGTGAGAGCAGTGTCCATAGCAACACCTCCTTAGCAACCACATTCCTTTCTTATCTGCTCATTCCGTAGGTGGGATTATGAGACATAAAACAAAGTGACATAAGTGTGACAGTTTCTGTATGACATGTCTGTCCATAAATGAAGATAAAGTCTGTGAAATAAATAAATGTACAAGGTCACAATTCCAGAGTACAGTGAACACATTTAATAAACACGGTCAGCAGTTAAAAGTACTTTCTGTTTCAGTCTTGACTCTGATCAACACAACACCTACAAAGTTTCAGTTTCAGGTTTATCTAATCATTCACAATGTCAACACATGCACTGAGCAACATGCCAGAACATTTTAAAATCTACTGATTTCTTCCTTATTATTTAACAAGACAATAGAATTTTATTTATTCACTTTGAAGAGATTAAAACATCAAAGCCAACAATAAAACGCTGACGCATACAAACACTTGAATAGTGATGTGGCGTTCCTCACAGCTGGGTGTGTATTAGATTAAACATAAATCCTCTTATCATGACCTGGTTGTTTTTAGTCCAAGCAGTGCTGCATATGGTGTGTTATATGATATAAAGTAAAATGCTGTTGAAAGTTCTGTCTTGATATGTAGAACCAAACAGGATGAACAGGTAAATTTCTCTGTTTAAACTGTCCCAAAAAACTCTTGAGGTTTTTATTTATTATTACTGATCAAACTAATGATGATGATGACATATACAGACAACGATGTAAGCGCTATGTGCAGGCAAATACTACTGCAAATCAGCTTTTGTTCACTTCCAGTTAAACTGGTTTGAAGGGTATTGCACCCCGTTACATACTGCCCCCTTGTGGTCATCTTAAAAACATTGTAGAAGCTGCATGTAATGATGCAATGAGAATCCTTCGTAGAAAACTTAGAGGAGGTAGTGCCAGTCAGATGTTTGTACCTGTGGGTGTTTGGACTTTTAAAGTACTTTTAAGAAATGTAATGTTCACATTTATGGCTCTAACAGTATAATTTTAGCACTCACAGAGACAGTGAGGGGTTCCTGTTACTCATCCAATCTGAGGAAGCACTGGTTGAAGTGTTTGTGTATTTATTGTTTTCTTTTAAGTAATTGTGTATTTTATGTATATAATGGTTTTATATCATTACAAATATTTTATGTTTTGTTGTTGTTGTTTTTTAAGCTATGGATGTAAAGTCTGCTAATAAAGATTGATTGATTCATTGATTGAATGACTGAGTAGAGTATTCAGTATTCAGTAATTCAGACTAAAACACAATTGCAGGTCACTACATTCATTCTGTTTATTCACCTCTGTTATTGCCAACAAAGGTTATGTTACAAAGTATTGAGTTGTATTTTTGTTATTGACCAAATACTTATTTTCCACCCTGATTTACGAATAAATTCTTTACAAATCCTACCATGTGGATTCATGGATTTTTTTTTTCACATTCTGTCTCTCACAGTTGAAGTCTCTATTTTAGTGTTGTACAGATAATAACACAATGACAAAACAAGACTTAAAATGATTCAAAGACAAATCAGCTAATTATGAGTGGTCACATATTAATATACCCTGGATAAGCCTTGCAGGCATTTCAGTAATATTTCAAGAGGCCAACACTGGACAACCGCTCAGAAAACAATGGCCATGAACGTCTGATGCTTCCTTTGTCTTATGTTTTCTTAACCAAACAACAGATAACTGAGAAGACCATGACTAAGCCTGAGTTGCAGATAAACTCCTCGTCATGGTTATCATCAGTTAGCCAGTAGCCCTGGTACATTTTGGAGAAGTAACAACTTTTGAAACATTGTTCAAAACTGAAGGTCACACATTATTTCACATTCTCACTTATTTCTGTAATTTGTGAAAATTTCAAAAAAACATCAGGAAACACACATCTTAAAATAAGAGAGGGTTTCTGTCTCCTAAATCCAAGCTGGGGCTGAAAGTTAAAAAGCTAAAAGCTCTGCCTCACATGACCCACAGCGATGGCACAAGTACCCTGTACTTTTATGGGCGAGGGCTGATTATGGAGGAACAAAGGCGCTTATAACCTTTATTTAGTTTCAATTTGCGGGCAACAAGTCAGGTTGTTACAGGAAACAATTACACTGTAAGTACTCTGTACTTTCTGAGGTGTAGGCTGTATTACGGAGTGATTTAATCTTGCTTAACTTCCGGGTATTTTATAAGGAAAGTGACGAAAATTGTGCAGGACATACCGTAGCAGCTTAAGTAATTACTGCTTAAGTACTTGCTGCATAATAGATGTTTCACCTCTCTATATATATTTCATATAAATTGATACACAGAAAAAATTATACATTGACATGTACAATCAAACTTAAAGCACCAGATTCAGATCAGATCAGATCCATAACTCTTAAAAAATTAGCTTAAACAATCCATTCTGCCACTCCGCTCAAGTCTCCACTGACGAAAAAAGTGGACAACAGCAGTCACTTTCTTTTATTTATCTTCCTTCATAAACGACAGCGTCAAAACTTATCCCGATGGGCAGAGCTCCTAACTTTGCCCGCCGCTGTTCTGTGTGTGACACACGTGGCTAGTGTCTCGCCGTCCAACGAGATAGGACACTCTCCTGTCACCTCTTCATTCTCTGCCAACTGTGTTCTTTAGCTTAAAGGTGACATTCTAGCGCGTGTGTAAACAAAAACAAAAACAAAAAATGCCACACGTCACATGATCAGTGACGTCTGAAGCTTCCATTAGAACTGTTTCATTACCTGATGATTTATAAGGAAGTGAATCATTCGTGGAATTTGTGCAGAGTTGTGATTGTGAGAGAGTCTTAATGAAACAAAAATCAGCTTTTCATTATATAAATATCATTAAATCAGAATCAGCTGTATTGATCCCTAGGGGAAATTATTTTCCATTACAGTGCTCCATTATAAACAAACAGTAAAAAGACAGACAGTACACTAACTAAGAATAGCACCATATATACATACATACATACATAAGTCACTCATAAATAAATAGCTGAAAAAGAAACATGTGTAGTTGTAGCAGTAACCAGTGTGTTAAGTGGATGCGTTGTACAGGGAGATGGCCACAGGCAGGAATGATTTCCTGTGTCGTTCAGTGGTGCTTTTGGGTAATCTCAGTCTCTCACTGAACGAGCTCCTGTGGCTGACCAACATGTCATGGAGTGGGTGGGAGGTGTTATCCAACATTGTCTTTATCTTGGACAGCATCCGCCTCTCCGACACCACCTTGAGGGAGTCCAGCTCCATCCCCACAACATTACTGGCCTTACGGATCAGTTTATCGAGTCTGTTGGCATCTGCGACCCTCAGCCTGCTCCCCCAGCATGCAACAGCATAGAGGATCGCACTGGCCACAACAGACTCATAGAAAATCCTCAGCATTTTCTGGCAGATGTTGAAGGACCTCAGTCGCCTCAAAAAATAGAGACGACTCTGGCCCTTCCTGTAAAGTGCTGTGGTGTTTTTAGCCCAGTCCAGTTTATTGTCAATGTGTACTCCAAGGTATTTATAGTCCTCCACAATGTCAACACTGACCCCCTGGATTGAAACAGGGGTCAAGTGTTTCCTGGTCTTCCTGAAGTCCACGATCAGTTCCTTGGTCTTTGCCACGTTGAGCTGCAGATGATTCTGCTCACACCACGTGACAAAGGAGTCGACCACAGCCCGGTACTCTGTCTCATCATCCCTGCTGATGCATCCAACCACCGCAGAGTCATCAGAAAACTTCTGAAGATGGCAGGTCTCTGTGCAGTGGCTGAAGTCTGTGGTGTAGAGGGTGAAGAGGAAGGGGGAGAGGACTGTCCCCTGTGGTGCCCCTGTGTTGCTGATCATCTTGTCAGACACACACTGTGGGAGACGTACATATTGTGGTCTTCCTGTCAGGTAATCAACAATCCAGGACACCAGAGAAGCATCCACCTGCATCGCTGCTAACTTATCACCCAGGAGGGTCGGCCTGATGGTGTTGAAAGCACTGGAAAAGTCAAAAAACATGACCCTCACAGTGCTCGCCGGCTGGTCCAGATGGATGTAGACACGATTGAGCAGGTAGATGATGGCGTCCTCTGTTCTGAGATGAGGCTGATAAGCGAACTGAAGGGGATCCAGGTGTGGTCTTACTATGGGTCGCAGCTGGTCCAGGATGAGCCTTTCCAGGGTCTTCATGATGTGGGAGGTCAGTGCCACGGGCCTGTAATCCTGGGGGCCACTGGGACGAGGCGTCTTTGGTACAGGGACGAGGCATGATGTCTTCCACATCACCGGGACCCTCTGCAGACTCAGACTCAGCATAAACAGTTTATGAAAGACTCCACACAGCTGGGGGGCACAGGCCTTGAGGACAAGGGGACTCACTCCGTCTGGTCCAGCAGACTTGCCTGAGTGAAGTCTCCTCATTTGCATCTCAACCTGGTATTGAGTGAAGGTGATGGGTGGGGGAGGGGTGTCAGGGATCTCACAGGAGGCAACATGTGAAGAGAGAGGCTGGCACAGTGGTGTGGCTCTGGATTCCAGGCTGACTGCAGGTGAGGTTGTGGGGGTGGGAGCAGACACTGTGGTGTCGAATCTATTGAAAAACAAATTCTATTGAAAAAAAAAGCTTTATAAAGACTTCTATTTGACTCTATTTAATACAATACAAAATACATTTTATTTTTAAAATAATATTAAAATGTAATTCTACAAAGGTCGCCGGTTCGATCCCCGGGCTCTCTGTCCTGGTCGTTGTGTCCTTGGGTAAGACACTTTACCCTACTTGCCTACTGGTGTTGGCCAGAGGGGCCAAAGGTGCGATATGGCAACCTCGCTTCTGTCAGTCTGCCAGTCAGCTGTGGCTACAACTGTAGCTGCCTCCACCAGTGTGTGAATGTGAGAGTGAATGAATAGTGGTATTGTAAAGCGCTTTGGGTGCCTTGAAAAGCGCTATATAAATCCACTCCATTATTATTATTATTATTAAAATTTACAGCAATTTCATTTGTTTATTCATTGTAGGTGATAGTCTGTGGGACCCAGAAAGACTGCATACCTGCATCTCTACCAACTTCCAGTTCGTGTGAACTCCAGCCTGTTCTGTTCAATGTGAGACGTCACAGCCCTGATCAGCACTGATCATCCTAAAATGAGAAATATCCTGTCTCAGAGTGACGCTGAAAAACTAGTTCATGCATTTATTACTTCCAGGCTGGACGACTGTAATTCATTATTATCAGGATGTCCAAAAAACTCACTGAAAAGCCTTCAGTTAATCCAAAATGCTGCAGCAAGAGTACTGACAGGGACTAGAAAGAGAGAGCAGATTTCTCCTGTTTTGGCTTCCCTTCATTGGCTTCCTGTTAAATCCAGAATTGAATTCAAATCCTGCTCCTCACATACAAGGTCTTAAATAATCAGGCCCCATCTTATCTTAATGACCTTGTAGTACCATATCACCCTATTAGAGCACTTCGCTCTTGCTCTGCAGGCCTACTTAAGATAAGAGATAAGATAAGATAAGATAGAACTTTATTAATCCCTCGGGTGGGTTCCTCTGGGAAATTCGACTTCCAAAAAAAAGCACAGCAACGACCGAAGTTACAGTTACAGAATTGTTATATATATATATATGTATATATATATATATATATATATATATATATATATATACATATATATATATATATATATATATATATATATATATATATATATATATATATATATATATATATATATATATATATAAATATATATATATATATATATATATATTTATATATATATATATATATAAATATATATATATATACATATATACACACACACACACACACACACACACACACACACACACACACACACACACACACACACACACACACACACACACACACATATAAATACAGAGACAAATATAAATAAAATATACAAAGGGGATAAATAGAATAAATAGGAATAAAAAAAAAAATACTTGTTGTTCCTAGAGTATTTAAAAGTAGAATGGGAGGGAGAGCCTTCAGTTTTCAGGCCCCTCTTCTGTGGAACCAGCTTCCAGTTTGGATTCAGGAGACAGACACTATCTCTACTTTTAAGATTAGGCTTCAAACTTTCCTTTTTGCTAAAGCATATAGTTAGGGCTGGACCAGGTGACCCTGAATCCTCCCTTAGTTATGCTGCAATAGACGTAGGCTGCCGGGGGATTCCGGGTTAATAATGAGATATATAAACAATGTTTTTTTTTTAAAAAAAAATTTCATTTCTGACATTTTTGGATAACTAAACATGTCCTGGATCAAACTGACCATCATTGCTGTACCTAAAAAAAAAAAAGAATTTCTTCTTTAGTTTTTCTCACACTGAGGCAGAAATATGCCAGCAAGACATTTTCAAAACCAGGAGGACAAATGAGAAATGAGATGCAAAAATAGTGGAAGCATTAAATGTTCACTTCCTTGTATAATTGCAAGTGAAAAGAACAAGAGCAACTTTATGTTTATCAAATCAGTACCAGGAAACACTGTGGAAGTGTTGTTGTGGAATCATCACTTGAAAGAAAATAAACTTAAACCACAATGTTTTTCTTTTCAAGCGATTTTTACTCAAAACAAGTTGGAGCATATGACAGCACATTTTTATTTGCTTTCTCAACAACATTTGCTCTAAAAAGGCCTGAAAAGCTCTGTGTCATCAGCCATGTGGAGAAGTGAGTCTAAGCCTTGTTAAGTCTTCACTTCAGAATAGTCTTAAAATCAAGATCAATAATTTCACTTTCTGATTAATTATTGGATGCTGAACTGTATGCAGGTGAATCTGCTTCAGCAGTGAGTGTTTGTCACTGGTACAGACTGTGTGTGTTGTGTGTCTGATCATACAGTGACAAGACACAACAGCAATACACGCAGCACTGTGGGTGTGGTGACAGAAGCTCTGGAGCTTTGATGTTAAAAAGGGAAAATTCAACAACACCACCGAGGGAATTTTGTCCAGGGAATATTTACCAACCAGCTGACAGTCATTCAGGCAGCAGAGCGAGAGAGAAGCTTTTATGTCTGTGACTGTTTTTGCAAACACTTAACTTGTCTTAACTTGTCTTCTGTTGTTGAAAACGTATTGCTGGCAGCCAGTGAGTCTCTGTGTCTCTGTGCTTGTTTTGTCTACCCACTCTTTGATCAACCAAAAATAAACATGAGGTAAATCTCAGCGTCTTGAAGATTCCCATCTTTATCTGCGGTCATGATATCATCATGTTGCATAGCAATGTTCTAAAATGACCTTTTTTTTCTCTTTACAACCTCATGAAGGGAACAAACAAATTCATTTGACAAAAATAGCTCATCATTCATATCCATAAAAGTTGAATTATACATTATATCATAATGTGCGGCCTGGCAACCACCTATCAATGGACTAACTGAGCCATGTTTTTGCATCATGACCTACGGCAGGAACAGGCCAAACCCTGCTGCAGCATGGTCACGTGTGAATTTAAAATAAACACATGAGTATTTAAATGCTGCAAACTCTTCTCTGCCAGTTTTTGTTGTTTCACTGAGTGTTTAACAGTCAGTCTTAGGATTCCTGTGTTCGATTAGGTCCAGGAACACTGTTACAAACAGAAACAGAAAAATAAAGTGACATTTGATTCTTCTTGTTTGAGCATTTCATACTTTTCTGAGTCTACTTGAATCTCTTTAGTTTCATTTCCATCTCTTGTTTTGATCGAAGTCTGGTCTGATTTTCTGTATATTTCCAATCTGAAACAGGACGTATTTATTCCAGAGTACAGTGAACATATTTAATAAACACAGTCAGAAATAAACATTAAACAACAGCTGTTTCCCCTTCATATCAGCACTGTGTTTACTTTAATATGGGACAATTTAAACTCCCTATTTTTATTCCAGCATCTCTGAAATACACACACACACACACACACACAGTGTGGATGCAGCAACAATATGAGGAATAATCATTAGCGTTGTTCCAGTTGCTGATCAGCACCATGGACAGCAGCCACAGTCAGGAGAGGAGTCACCTAAATTTAAATTTAAGTTGAACTTTGAACTTCAACCAGGCTAACACAAACCCAACACAGATGTAACCTCAGTGAAGAAACACGAAGACAGCTGTAATAAAAGTAAGAAGTCCATTAGCCTCACAGACTGGACAGGTCACTGGCTGAAGCTCCCTCATTCATAGAAATCCTCTCTCAGAAATCTCTTCCAGTGGAGCAGCTTCTACATTTCAAGGAAAATATTCACTGCATGAATAAATAAATTCAGACTATAATTGAACAAACAGAACTATGACTCAGAAAATGTAATGGAAACCTGTTCAGCTCAGGCTGAATGAATCTTGTAGTGCTGCAGCATTTGGCATCAGTCAGATATGTAAATAAGTATTTACAGGGTCACTATCAGAGAATTGGATATATTTCAGTGAGCTGAAATATAAATTAAAAGCACTTTTGTTCATTTACACCAGTGAAATATTTCCACACCATGTTTCACTTTCTCCTTGGCTGTAGCCTCCATGTGCCCACTGAGTCACATGATGAGGGGAGGAGCAGAAGGACCAAAGACTGCATGCCTGACATTTAACAAAATTACTTGTTATTTTTCATTGTTTAAGTATTAATAAAAAATGCATTGAGGTTTTAATTTGGTATTGGTCAGTGTAGATGTGAGTGTGGAGTCATGAGGGTGAAATAATCTAACCAACTGTAGCGTCAGGCGGCAACAAGTGAAGGGGCTCTGACGAATTTCTGATTCCACTTCATGTATTCAGGGTTATGGTGAGCTCAATATTTGTATTGTTGGCTGGGAGATTTTGTACACAGTTCATATTGTAGTTGGGAAAGATATGTCCTCAGTAAAAGTATTCAAATATGATGAAAATATCTTCACTAACCTAAACTGGTGTTGGTGGTACTCTGGTTATGTCGAGATAAAACTGGATGAAGCGTTCCTGTACAGTGTAATGTCTGTGTGTGAAATGAACAACCTGGATTAGATCATTATTTTACTAATGTTTTTGCTACAACATTTATATTCACGTATAAACTGATGACACAAATCAATATATGAATTAAATCTCAGTCAGGTCTTAAAACATAAAGATTTTTATGACCTGTAACTTTTGTCTAAATTGAGACAAAGCTGAAGTTATTTTAATAAATTGTCAGAAACATGGTGTTTAATGAGATATTTACTCTGCATGACCTCCAGCACTGCAGTGAGGATCAATGTATTGACTCTGTTTATCCATAGTCAGGTCACAGTGGCAGAGTTTTCCTCATGATTTTTACCACAGTGATGTTTTCCATCCTCCAGAGAGATCCTGGGACCAGATGAGGTATAAAGTGACTCCAGTTCAGAAGAAGAAGAAAGAAAAGTAAAAAAAAACTTAAATTAAATTAAATTAATTAAAAAACAACAACAACAACAACTGCTGTTTCTAGTCTGTGGTTGTAGTTTAATGTTTATTACACTCAACAAAAATATAAACGCAACACCTTTGTTACTGCTCCCATTCCCCATGGGATGGACGTAGAGACCTAAAATTCATTCCAGATACACAATATAACCATCCCTCCCAAACAGTGGTCACAAATCAGTCCAAATGTGTGGTAGTGGGCACATCTGCCATATTGAGATAATCCATCCCACCTCACAGGTGTGCCACATCAGGATGCTGATCTGACATCATGAGTAGTGCACAGGTGTACCTCAGACTACCCACAACAAAAGGCCACCCTGGAATGTGCAGTTTTTTGCGCTATTGGGGGTCTGGGGACCCAGAACCGGTCAGTATCTGGTGTGACCACCATTTGCCTCATGCAGTGCAACACATCGTCGCATGGAGTCTATCAGATTGTCAATTGTGGCCTGTGGAATGTTGGTCCACTCCACTTCAATGGCTGTGCGAGGTTGTTGGATATTCGTGGGAACTGGTACACGCTGTCGTATACGCCGGTCAAGCACATCCCGAACATGCTCAATGGGTGACATGTCCGGTGAGTATGCTGGCCATGCAAGAACTGGGACATTCTCAGCTGCCATCTGCCCTGAACAATGTGAACCATGATTCATCCGTGAAGCGCACACCTCTCCAACGTGCCAGACGCCATCGAATGTGAGCATTTGCCCACACAAGTCTGTTACGGCGACGAGCTGGAGTCAGGTCAAGACCCCGATGAGGACGACGGGCATGCAGTTGAGCGTCCCTGAGATGGTTTCTGACAGTTTCTGCAGAAATTGTTTGGTTGTGCAAACCAATTGTTCCAGCAGCTGTCTGGGTGGCTGGTCTCAGACGATCTTGGCGGTGAACCTGCTGGATGTGGAGGTCTGCGGTTGTGAGGCCGGTTGGATGTGCTGCCATATTCTCTGAAACGCCTGTGGAGACGGCTTATGGTTGAGAAATGAACATTCAAAGCACGGGCGACAGATCTGGTTGACATTCCTGCTGTCAGCATGCCAATTGCACGCTCCCTCATTGCTTGTGGCATCTGTGGCATTTTGCTGTGAGACAAAACTGCACATTCCAGGGTGGCCTTTTGTTGTGGGCAGTCTGAGGTACACCTGTGCACTACTCATGATGTCAGATCAGCATCCTGATGTGGCACACCTGTGAGGTGGGATGGATTATCTCAATATAGCAGATGTGCCCACTACCACACATTTGGACTGATTTGTGACCACTGTTTGGGAGGGATGGTTATATTGTGTATCTGGAATGAATTTTAGGTCTCTACGTCCATCCCATGGGGAATGGGAGCAGTAACAAAGGTGTTGCGTTTATATTTTTGTTGAGTGTATATTGTGCACTCAAGAGTCTGTCAGTTAGCATTAACCAAGCAGGAACAGTCAAGCTTTCCATCTGACACATTGGTGAAACCCAAAGAACCACACAAGGAAAAACAAGTGAGAACAAATAGAACAACATATAAATAACACTGAAATTATCGAGGACATAAAACAGACTAATATGTTTATTACTGATATAGAAAATGACACATTCAAATACTGAATGTAATTCAATAAATATAAAAATCTTTAAACATGTTGATGTCCTCTGGTCTGAAGTGCTGGGGGGGACCAGTTAGAGACCAGCAGCTGGACGTCAGTGGTTGGACTGGTGGACTACTTCAGTGAAGAGTAGATGGTGTCTGGCTCTGGTTTAAAGTCTGAACACAAACACACACAGTTCAAACAACAGGAAACATGATTACAAGATTTGTAGTTCAATACCTCCAATCTCCAACTCTCTGCATCAAACACAGTCCCAGTTCAGAGCTCTGATCTGGAGTCTTGATGTTGTGTGGTTAGCTTAGCTCAGAGTCAAAGATAAAGTCAAAGATAAAGAGCAGCTGTACCTGGGATACCTTGTTGGTTCATAACTGACGTCTTCAGCTGCTTCACTCTCTGCAGAATAAAACACCTAAGTGTTAACTTACTGCAGGTGATCTTTTTTTTTTAAATTCTTCTTCATGAAGAGATCATTTTAATAAACCACAGCAGCTTTTCAAAATGTTCTCATCTTCACATCTCTGCTGTGAAACACAGAGTGACCACAAAGAACTTGGAGGTGTTTCTGTGATAAATAAGTCAGACGACCACAAAGCTGCCTTCTGCTTTTTGACACTTCACCACAGAGCAGAAAGCAAACATGTTCTCACAGCATGAACACTATTATTAGACCAACCAGAGCACACTGCAGCGGGACATCTCACCAGCTTCAGACTGCAGTTACTCTAGATTCATCAACATCAATGTACATGTTCAACATGTTAGGAAGGCACAGAAACTATAAACTGTTACTGAGAATTTCAAATGTTGGAGACACAAATGTTAAAAACAAAAACAGGATGCTGGACGACTGCAGAGCTGCTAGCTTCAACCACAGACCACAAACACACAGTCCAGCTCACAGTGAACAACACTCAGTAAGTACAGAGTTGAACACACATGATTACATCTCACTCATCAAATTATACTCAAAGGAAACTAACGTGTAATTAAACTTTGTATTTAAATGTCCGCACAGTGCTACGCTGCATAAATGTCCATTGAAAAAGAAATAAAACATGTTAGCAGCCATCATGTTTTACCTTTTTACATAGTAACAAATGAGCTAAACCTGAACATGAGTCAAAGTCACATGTTTCATCTTTCAGCTGTTGATTGGCTGTTTGAGAGCATGGGTGTGGACACTTGCTTTTACTAATTTATATTCAGAATTCATTTCTTTGATTTCATCTCCTTTTTAAAATATTTTCATACTTGATCTCTTTACATCGCGTCAGTTTAGATGGTTTTGAATTCAGGTTCAAACAAAAAACCCTGAAAATAAAATATAATTAATCCAGCAAGTGGATGTTTTTACTGTTATGGCAGTCATTTATGAACAGCCTCTGTGAAAGTAGACGATTTTGCTTCTGGAATGACCAGACACCAGTGCTACCAAAACCAAGCGAAAAATTACATATCCAGATAAATCCACACCAAACCAAGATTTGACGTAACCTGACACTTTGGTTTACCTAGAGCGGGTTTCTCTGATTCCACTCCTCAAGAAATACTGTCCTGTAGCGTTTTAAACTGATAACAAGTGAGATAATCATTTGGATCAAGGATGTATCTAAAAGCCAAAGGAGAGAAACTTTAGAGGACTGGAGTTGCTTTACTGGATCTTAGGAAGGGGATTGAGATCCTTTTGCTCTTTTGCTTCACTTCCTGCTGAGGAGACATAAAGGGGAAGGTGCTGCTAACATGATCCCAGAAAATCTGTTGAACTCAAAACATCCCCAAATGATGAATGTGTTCTTGTTCAACTTTCAGTATCGATCAATAATGAACAAATATATATAAACATAATGGAACCCCTGATCTACACGCACAAATGTCCTCGCAGTATAACAGGAAGAAAACACAACATCACCTCTGCTTCGTCTGACTGGCTGTTGTTGATGATTTGATGAAACTGTACATGACATGAGTGATGATGTCATCTTCTCCAGTTTCTTCTTGACCTGCTGAAATTATCCAAAATGAAAAATAATATAAATTAAATATCTAAACAGAGATTACATTTAAGAAAGTTGTTACTGTCATTATAATGAATGTGAACTTTATTCGACGGTACAAACCAAGCATTCCATCCATTCTCATGGGTAATGTAAGATCTTTACCAAACAAGATGGAAGAGCTAATTGCGCTAACCAGACTGCAGTGGGAGTACAAGCAGAGCAGCCTCCTCCTGTTCACTGAGACATGGCTCACGGACCACACACCGGACTCTGTCATAACTCTGGATGGCTTTCAACTGGTTAGAGCGGACCGGAATGCAATGGAGAGTGGTAAGAGGAGAGGTGGGGGACTAGCAATGTATGTCAATGAGAGATGGTGTAACCCGGGGCACATCACTGTGAAGGAACAGAGCTGTACCAAAGACATAGAACTGTTGGCAGTTAGCGTCCGGCCATACCACCTGGCCAGGGAATTTTCACACGTTATTGTGCTGTTTACATCCCACCCTTGGCCGACGCTACAGCAGCCTGTGATTACATTCACTCCACTGTCTCTCAGCTACAGATGGCACATCCGCAGTCCCTCATTATTATTTCTGGGGACTTCAATCATGCCTCACTATCTGTCACTCTCCCAAACTTCTCCCAGTACGTTGACTGCCATACAAGGGACAGCAAAACCCTGGATCTATTGTTTGCCAACACAAAGCAGGCTTACAGTGCATCACCCCTCCCCCTGCTTGGCCACTCAGACCACAACCTGGTCCTTCTCCACCCCACCTACCCCCCCCCCCCCCCCCCCCCCCACGAAGAAGGTGATAAGGTTGTGGTCTGAGGAATGCACTGAGGCCCTAAGAGACTGTTTTGAATGCACAGACTGGCAAGAACTCTGCAAGCCTCACGGTGAGGACATCGGCGCCCTCACTCACTGCATCACGGACTACATTAATTTCTGTGTTGAGAACACTGTGCCTACCAAGAAGATACAGTGTTTCTCAAACAATAAACCGTGGGTCACCCCAGAACTGAAGGCCCTGCTGAACAAGAAGAAGAGTACTTTCTGGTCGGGAGACAAGGAGGAACTTAAGAAAGTCCAAAAGGATCTTAAATACAAGATCCGAGAAGGCAAGGTGTCATGGTCCTGGGCCATGTTGGCCCAGTATTCTTAGTTTTTGTGTGTTTTTGTATTTTGTTCCCTATTTATGCCTTGGTTCCTAGGTTATTTAGTTAAGATGTTCCTTATTTGGTTACCTCCTGTGTACCCCTGTGTACCTGTGAGCCCTCGTCTCTCCTTGTGTTTTATTCCATGTTTTCCCCAGCCTGTTATGTCTGTGTTCTCCCCGTGCTCTCTCCTCCTGTCTGAAACTCCGTGTACTTCCTGTTTTACTTTGACAGTCTCTCGTCAGTATGCGTCATGTTGTGTTCACTCCTGCCCTGTCTCGTTATGATTATCTGTGTCAGCTGTGTTCCCCGTGTGCTCCCACTTCCCTCGTTAACCCTCTGTGTATTTATGTGCATGTCTCCCTCAGGTCAGTGTCGCGTCGTCAGTGTCTTCTCCCCGAATCTGTGTGTCTTTCTGTGTTCCCACAGTCTTCTGTTAGTATTCCCAGTTTAGTTCTGTTCCTTTGTGAAACCTGCAATGGAAAACCAACTCCAACAGAAAAACTTCAGAGAAGTCTGGAGGAACATGAAAAAAATCTCTGGACACTTCCAGGACAATGGAGGAGCCACAGTGTCTGCTGGCCGGGGGTGGGCTAATGACTTGAATCTGTTTTTTAACAGATTTGACAATCGCCCACTTATCACCTCTCCCACCCCCCAGGTTCCATTAACTCCCCTCCATTTGCCGCCCCCCCCCCCTCTGGGTGCAATGCCATTGTCACCTGAGCTCTCCTCTCACCACAACCCTGCTTCACCCCTATCCCCACATCTATCCACAACAAAGCGAGCCCCACCCCCCACTCCAGCCCAGCCTCACATCTACTTCACAGCTGATCAGGTGAGAAATCAGCTCAAGAGGACGAAGGCAAGGAAGGCAGCAGGTCCGGATGGAATCTGCTCCAGACTGCTCAGGGACTGTGCAGACCAGCTCTGTCAGGTGGCCCTGTACATCTTCAACCTGAGCCTGAGCCTGGAGAGGGTTCCTGAACTGTGAAAGACTTCCTGTGTGGTTCCGGTGCCAAAAATCGCACACCCCAGGGAGCCCAACCACTTCAGGCCTGTTGCCTTGACTTCTCATCTGATGAAGATCATGGAAAGGCTCATCCTGCACCACCTTCAGCCACTGGTGGGCTCAGTGTTGGACCCCCTGCAGTTCGCCTACCGTTCTAGAATTGGGGTGGATGACGCTGTCATCTACCTGGTACACCGATCCCTCTCTCACTTAGAGCAGGCGGGGAGCACTGTGAGGATCATGTTTTTTGACTTCTCCAGTGCTTCAACACCATCCAACCCGCACTACTGAGAGGGAAGCTGGAGGGAGCTGGAGTAGGCAAACAGCTGACTGCATGGACCATCGACTACCTTACCAACAGACCACAGTATGTGAGGCTCCATGACTGTGTGTCCGAGGTGGTAATCTGCAGCACGGGGGCACCACAGGGCACGGTTCTCTCACCTTTCCTGTTCAGCCTTTACACTTCAGACTTCTGTTATAATTCGGACAATTGCCATATACAGAAGTACTCAGATCATACAGCCATCATTGGATGCGTATCAGACGGGAATGATCAGGAATACAGGGGGGTCATCAGTGACTTTGTTGGCTGGTGTGAGACCAACGTACTCCAAATCAACGCCGGCGAGACAAAGGAGATGATCATAGACTTCAGGAGGAAGTCACCCCCTACAACACCGGTGAACATCCAAGGGAAAGACATTGAGATAGTGGACTCTTATAAGTACCTGGGTGTTCACCTCAACTATAAACTGGACTACAAATACAGACATGCTCTATAAGAAGGGCCAGAGTCGACTCCACCTGCGGAGGAGACTGAGGTCCTTCGGAGTCTGCAGGACTCTGCTAAGGACATTCTATGACACTGTGGTAGCATCTGCCCTTTTCTATGCAGTGGCCTACTGCGGGAGTGCAGGATTGACAAACTGGTGCGGAGGTCTAGCTCTGTGCTGGGATGTCCCCTGGAGTCTGTGGAGGTGGTTGGCGAGAGGAGGATGTTGGTAAAGCTGACATCCATCATGAACAACCCACATCACCCACTGCATGAGTATGTGAGTGGGCTGAGCAGCTCCTTTAGTCAGAGACTGAAACACCCTCGCTGCAGGAAGGAGCGCTTTCGCAGATCATTCATCCCAACAGCAGTTAGACTCTATAACTCCTCAATCACGATGTCATAAGTCATAAGTCACTGGACACTGTGAACATCCACGGTCACCACTTCATGCATAATGGACCTTCCAAGCTATATAGTTTATGTCTTCCATATTTCCAACTATATCCATAATCTGTGTATGCTACCATTGTATATAGTGTATTATCTTACTTTTTTCATTGATTGTACTTATTTGTATTTTTGTATATCCTTTCCTTCATATATCTGTACTTAAGCTGAGGTGACGCAAAAATTTCCCCATTGTGGGATCAATAAAGTCTTGTCTTGTCTTATCTTATCTTATCTTATCTTATTCTATTAAACAAACTCAGACATGAAAGATCAGGAAGTCTGAGTCTCACCTTCAGGTTTCCTGTGAACACATCGTCTCACCAGTAGAACCAGTAACACCAGTAGAACCAAAACACAGACTGATCCAACAGATGACAACACATGTTTGAGAGAGGAACCAGGAGGAGGTGTGGATGTAGGTGGAGGCGTGGATGTAGGTGGAGGTGTGGTGGTGTGTTCCCCTAAAATAAAGCAAACACAGTCATTAAGTTGTCGTCACATTGTGAATGTTGAAAGCTGCAGAAACACAGACAGGTGAGTGTGTCACCTGTGACAGTGATCCAGCTGGATGGAGACTCTCCATGACCGCTGATGTCACACTTGTAGAGGCCTTCATCAGACCTGGAAACATGCTGGATGGTCATGTGACCTGTAGGCTGCTTCCTGATGAGGGAGCCATCTTTATAGAAAGCAGCTGGGAGGTTGGAGGGAGTGGTCTTTGTTTTACAGAGCAGAGTGACATCATCTCCCTCCATCACAGGGAGGACAGGACTCTGCAGGATCACTGATCCACCTCAACACAGAGACAAACTACAGCATTTCATCCATTTACACACAGCTTCATCAACACTAACTCCACACACTCAGCTTACCAGTGACTGTCAGGTTAACCATGTTACTGATGGGACCCTCTCTGGACTCACACCAGTAAACTCCACTGTCCCATGTGTTGATGTAGCTGATGCCACAGGAAAAGCCAGCTGGTTTTCCAAACCCATCTCTTCCACACTGAGTCCTCTGTCGTGTGCTTGTGTTTCTCCTCAGAGTCCATCCAGCAGAGCTGTCGTCCTCCTCACAGCTCAGAGACACAAAGGCTCCTTGAAAGAACTGAGAGCTGCTGGGACTCACAGTCAGCCGAGCTGTGAGGGTTAAAATGAAAAACTGATGATCTGTTTACTTCTCTCAAAACATTAGGGCAATTATTCATTAGTTTTGTATGTGAGCTCCATTGTGAAGCATGAACCCAATCAGGTCATATCAGTGAGCATTTCTCAGGTTTAAACTGTGACAGAAGAAGGTTACTGACCTTGGTTTGTTGTGCAGCTCAGCAGTGAGATCAGAACTAAAGAGAAATGACACTCAGGTTGATTTGAGGTGAACATGAAGAACAACTCCACACAAACAGCTGACAAACACACAAACTCATCTCTGATATATTGGCTCAGTTTCTATGTAATGCCAGCAACATGTCAAAGTTTAGAGCAAAGATAAAGAGTCAGTTCAGACCTGCAGTTGGTCCTCGTGGTGTTTGAACTTGAATTCAGCCTGATTTGTTTTTCATGTCTTCTCCTCCATCATCAGTTATCAGGAGAGCAGACAGTCAAAGTACAAGAATTCAAACAAACACAGAGATTCTACTTACAGAGCAGACACAGCACAGATGTTTCCTTCATCGTCCTTCTCACTCATTTGAGCTTTTTTTCATTTCTTGCACTGACACCAAGTAAAGCCCGCCCTCTTCCTCTGAGTCTTCCTCTGTTAGTAAGTGCAGAGCTAATGACGTCCAGTAAAGATGATCTAAAACATACAGACACTCACGCTCCAGTGCCCCTGTAAAGTACTTTAGATGTAACACATACGTGCACATGTCTATGAACATGTGCACGTATGTTACTGCCAATTACAAGCCCATTGCAGTGTCTAAGTTAGAGAAAATAACAACACTGTTTTAATGTCACTTAAGGTTAAACTGAGACATTTACATGACATTTTAATCCAGACGATGAGTTTTCTATGAGACAATCAAGCTCGTCCTGCTTAGTGACATTTCTAAGTTTATTCACAAAGTTTCTCCTCTCAGTGATCTGTAGTTTGGTTGATGAACAAATCCATGTCCATGTAGTTACGTCCCCCTCAGTGAGAGAGGCAGATATGAGCTGAAACACAGGAATCAAACCAGGGACGCTGCTGTTATGGAGCTGAACTGGAACCATTCAGACACTGAGGCCCTCTGAACACATTTTAATTACAGCTGTGCAGAGACACACTGATGACTGACTGGAACACTATGATTCACATTTTACATTAACACCATCCTCACACATGGTTTATATTTGGCCACTAGAGGGAGATGTTGGACTTTA
Source organism: Rhamphochromis sp. 'chilingali' (assembly GCF_963969265.1). Lineage (NCBI taxonomy): Eukaryota > Metazoa > Chordata > Actinopteri > Cichliformes > Cichlidae > Rhamphochromis > Rhamphochromis sp. 'chilingali'. Next base: position 60,499,938 of record NC_137929.1, on the reverse strand, counting down.
AATACAAATGAGGATGTAAGAAGATCGTCATTGATTCTTCCAGAGATTGATATTAACATGCTTAACTCATAAAAAGGGTGGTCACTGGCTTAAAAATCAAAGAGATTGCCCAAACTTTGTGGATGTGCAGATGTCTCTTGATTATGCTTTAACATAATTAAAATTCAATTTTCAATTCAAATAAGCACGGCCAGAAGGGAATAAAAAGTATTTTCTGCCTACGGACTGTATTCTGACAGTGTTAATAATGAAATCAACTCAAAAGTCAACCTTAAAAGATAAGTTAACTTTATATTCTATACAAACTTTTTTTTTTTTTTTTGAAAATTAGCACAATAACTCTGTGATCAAGCTTTAGCTGTTGTCAGCATAAGGAAATGCTAATGTCTACCAACTAGTTAGTAATTTCAACATGATTTCACCAAAGCAGAGTAGGTTGGTTCAGATTACAGAGCTGCTTCGTGGTGTTTTTTTCCATAACAATGCTCAGTTACTCTTCACTGTAACCGGTTTCTCCAAACAACCCCTCGATGCTGTGTTATGTACACAATGATCAACAGAGGCTAGTTTATCTGTTAGTGATCCTGTTTATTATGTGGATGATAAGAATATTAAATATTAATATTAAAAAGAACAGCACATCATAGCAATACAGAAGCTAGCTATTTAGTGCATTATGGTCGTGTCCAAATTCATGGGCTGCATCCTCCTGAGGTCGCATTTGTAGACCGATTAAGTTACAGCGACGTGCCGAAGGTTGTCCAAATTCGTAGACTCCTCCGAATGCAGCCGACAAATGGGTCCTCCTTTTCCCCGAATTTGAAGGATGGGTCGGGTGTGTCCTTCGTGGCCTACCATATCCCAGAATTCATAGCGCAGCCCAGCCAAACTCCAGTTTCCAACAATGGCGACCGCTACTAAGTTTTAAAATTACTCATACTAATCGTTCTGGGTCACAAAATAAACTTTTAACATATTTTCAGGCGAGAAAGTAGTTGTGTAAACATCAAATATCTGTTCGGTTCATCAAGATATCGCATATTTGCAAAAGTGCTTCGACGTTTTCGGAGGCGTCTGCTACCCACCAGCTCGATAGCTAGCTGGGAGCTCGAGGGTCACTGATGCGGCCGAGAACGGCACAACTCCCGGCACATCATTTTCAGATCACCGCGGACTTTCGCTGCTCGGGTAGACCGCGAAGGCCGGGTCCTCAGGAGGATGCAGCCCATGAATTTGGACACGACCTATGTCATTATTTGGATGTTTGGAATGCTTATTCCAGGTTATAATCAGATTTATACGGGACCTGTACTGTTGCACCCAATGTGACCCAGTGTCCTGTATTGAGATTCACAGCCAGCTAAACTCTCTCTTGCATCACTTCCTCCAAGGAACAGGCACGTGTTGTATTTGGACAGGATTTAATGCAAAAAAGTGTGAAACTGAAATGATACAGAATACAGAAATGTCACATAAACATTAGCTTGGGTTGAACTTAAGTGGACATATAAAACACATCAAATGTTTTCCAACTCGCTTCAATAATGTCATATACCCTGTCTGAAAGGTAAACACAACTAAGAAACGTACTCATATTGCCACTCAAAGGGATTTAACGGAGTGGATGGCTTTGGATCGGAAGAAACACACCATGTTCACTTCACTCATGAGCAAACACTTCCTATCACACTTCTTCTAGTGACTAATTGGCTCAACATAGCAAACTGTGCAAACCTGCGCCCCCTATAGGCCTGGAGAAATAACATACAAACAGCTCCAGTACAGGACCAATTCCAATACTAACGCGTGATTTAAAAATCTGTTATATCGGACAATATTTCATTTCACGCAAAATAAAATTGAATAAAACACAAAACAGATTTACTGAGACAGCATGACAATGAACTTGTTTTATTGCACACAGGTTGTGGATTGTTTACGCTCTCATTCCATTCATATCAGACGATTGCATTTGTGGTGCTCTAAACATGTTGTCATCATGGAAGTTGCAGAGTGCCCTCTGGTGGACAAACATCAACAACTGCACTTTTTTTTATTTATAAGGTAAAAACTGTACACAGTGGTATGTTCAGTGCAGTCTTGCATTAACTAGCAGCATTTTCATGCATTTATCTATTACTTCCAAGATGGGGTATTGCTTCCACATTTACACAAACTGTAAAGAACTTTCACCTGCTCCCTACTAACAATTGGCAGATAATTGACTGACTCAACCCCCAAAGCATTTTGTATAGCTGCAACTGAACCAGTGACCTCTCACTCAACAAGTAAATGAATAAAACAGTACATCAAACTAAATGTGATTGTTTGTTCTCAGTTTTAAAGCTTGGATACATGGATAACAGAGTGTGCCATAGTGGCAACGTAACAGTGTTTTATTGATTCACATAGAACTGTTACTTTTGCATTTGACTGATTGCAATTCAGGTAAAATCTGCATCAACTTGTTCAAAAAGCCTCTGATTAAAATCTTTAGAAAAATAAATACCCAGAGAAAAACTTCAGTTAATACATTAAAAAGAAAAAAAAAACAATGAACAAAAACAATCTAAAAAACAAATCAACAATATGTGACCAGCTCTGGAAATGTTTAAAATTCAATAACAGTGTGAAGAGTCATTAAAAGAAACAGTTGAAGTTTCATAGATAACAGTGAGGAAACGTTGTAGCTACATGGAACTTTCTTTGGTTTCGTAATACAAAATAACAGTAACCTGAAAGACTTTATTCAGCTGACCAATCAATTTTGAACACCATCAGACAAATTATTTATAATCCACAGAACTTCATCTATTTTTACTGCTTCAGCTTTCCGTGGAGGTGGACCTCTCCTTTCCTTATCTCCCCTGCCAGCTTCTATGTCCTTGTCTGGTCTCATCTGACTCTAACCCTGATAGAGCCTCTCATTCTTTTTCTTGTTCTCTAAAATCTCAAGAAGAACTCTGGATTTGATCAACTGGTCCCTTAATGCAGTTAACACTCTATTTTCGACGAGAAGCCTGGATTTGGGAGAGCCTGAGTGTCCTGGAGGGACGTTCCCTGCTGGATACATGATGGACGGGTGGCAGAAGTGGGGAGTCGTGTGCCTGGCGGGACGGTCTATTGAGGACATTGAAGACATCTACCTATTCAGAACCATGATAACTGGGTTCTTGATGGCTTGGCTCTGGCTTATAAGAAACTGAAGCAAGCTGTGACAGCTGTTCAAAAGAAAGATCCCTTCAACGAAGACTGATAAACCTAGGGACCAGTGATGGACATTAAGAACAAGTGTAAATTCAGATGCATTTTGCTCGTACTAAAACAACATAACCAACATTTCTCATGCGGCTGTCCCCCCTCCCTCATGACAGCGCGAGCCGGACACTTGAAGGCGAACACTGTCAACGCTTGAAGGGTGACGCCGAGGAGAACAACAACAATTCTTCCCTGAGACACGACAATAAGAACTAACTGACTCTCTTGCCAGATCCCTCAAGGCCACCCGCGTAGGCTGCGGACTGTTGATCTTCGACTAATTAGGCAAAAGGACACTTTCTCAGGCTGAACTCAGGACACACACTCCCACACGCACACACACATGTACACTGACACTGATAAACACTCACCACCACCCTCCCTTACCCATATCCAATCGCCTCCAATGGTTGCCTCCCATCCAATGTGTACAGCTGCTCAGCTTCGGATGCGCGATCGCAGCATCCCAGATGCAGCTGTGCACATTGGCATACTCCCGCCCCGTTGCTTGTCTGTGTTTCATGGGGTTAAGGTGTGAAGTTATCTGTGCTTTTTTGTGCAATGGAGTTTTTGTTTTTCTTCTCATGCTGACTCCCTTTTGGGGACCAGTATGAGCAGAATTTCTTTTTTTTCTCCTCATCTGCCCTTTTGTGTTACACATTTGACAGTTTTTCCTTTATGCCACCTAGTCTGACCTGTCTCCCCAATGTGATGTCTGTGTATTGTATGGACAGTCGGCAAGGTCCAATTTCCTACAACAGAAATTAAGGCATTCATCCATTCTTGAGATAATCACATACGAATTTAAAATCAAATCAAAATCTACAAATTGAATGGTCAGCATTGTTCATATCTGTCATTCTTTTCAATGACAACACCAAGAAGTTGGAACCTCGACAGGAGACTCAGAGTCAATCCGTTAAAATCTTCGGGACATTTCAAAACAAGCTTCTGATCAGCAGGAAGTGTCTGTTGTTCTCTAGATTGCAAAACCAACAGCAACAAGAAGAAGCATGCTAAAAACTGTCAGACAAACTTTCAGCCCAACAGATCCATTTTTCCTCTGTCTATCCTTCTTCCCTCCGTCCTCTGTGTCTCCTCCTGGCCGACCTGCAGGTGAGAAACAGGTGTGAGGTGTCAGCTGTCAGGTAGGTGATGAGTGAAGAACAGAACAGAATCCATTTCCTCTTCAAACTGCTGTCAGACATTATCTACTGCACTCTGATCACATCACTCAGACCAGCTGCTTTCTACAAAGTCTCATCAACAA